>NC_092035.1:3805476-4113476 GCF_042242105.1 Pempheris klunzingeri
ACATTCAGACACTCTAACCTTATTTCTAACTTCCAATAGTAGACAATGACGTTAGCTAAACAAGGTTGGTTTAAGTGTAGCCCGTACATGCTAAAAGCTAATGCTAACCTGCTAAGCTAATTTTAACTGACGCGCACAGCTTTAATGGCGTCATTAATGGCGCCGCAGTGACTTATGCTGGCGTTACAGCCACTAAGGATAAAGAACACGCGTTTAAGAGCATGCACTGCTATGGCAGACGGTCGAGTTACATGTTTAAAAGCATTTGTTTTCAAGCCCAGCACTCACCTTGGGTTTGACACTCACAACACGAGAGCTAATTCTGGTGGACGCGGTGGTTTATGGGAAAGTGGTGGGGAAAAAGGGGGAAGTGTTCGCGGAGGTCAAGATGGCGCTGCTGCTGCGCAGAGATGCGCATTTTATGGACGACCTCAAATAGCATCAATTAATGAATTTGAAAATGAAAGAATAAAGCTTCTGTTTTTGCCAGTATCATCAGCTGTTAATGACAGCAGAAGATTACAGTACAAATATATCGTTTAACTTTTTTTTTTGACTTTTTGGATTATATTATAATTCTAAGAGTACATGTAATTTCACTTAAATTCAGTTTAGGATTTGCACTGTCGTGCTTTCATAATGGTACATAATGCAAAAAAGCACAAGTGCAGATTAAAATTCTCACTGTTATGCAAATCAGTCAATACCACTACACTATTGTTAATATGACCTTGGCAGTCAAGGGGATTGTAGTTTCCCCCATAATCCTCAGGTTTTATTTCCTCTAAGATTATTGTATCAGTGTGGATGTGGTGTGGTTTCAGTTTGATGCAAAATAAGTCAGCCTTTAGCATGATGACCTGGGTTCATGAAGCCCTCCGATGTGTCCTTGAGCAACACACTGAATCAGCTGTTTCCTGTCTGAGAGTGACCTCTGAATTCCTCACAGGAAAGGCAGGAAACCAACACTTTTCACTCATCATTCCACGTCTGATATTTAGCACCACAGCACGGATTAACCCGTAATGCATGAAGAAACCAGGTGAGCATTGAACACCACAAAGAACACAGAGACAACATGTGTATGTACATTCAAAACTTTATTATGGAATACAGTGTAGAAAGCGTTTTCCCAGTCAATGCAAATGGCCTGCACAATATTACACAGTGGAAAACAAAACCGATATATAATCCACAGAAAAAAAGATAGAAAGAAAATCCTGCTTCCTCTTCTACTCTACTGCCCTCTGTCGGGCTTCTAATGAGCACCCTCTGAAAACCAAGCACCCACCCCACTGCAGCCTCCATATGTACATTCCACTCACCACTCCCTCACACGTTAGCTTTCAGAACAGAGCGAGAGGTCACGCTGCGTTTCTTTCGCCGTGATGCTGAGGAGGTGACGAACCTTTAGCACGAGCTGACAGTGCAGAGATGGACGGGGGAGAGATCGTTGCCTGCTGTTGGCTTGGCTTTACCTCGGACTAACGTCTGATCCCTGCTTTCTCGTCCCCTGACTCTCCGTCAGCTCTCTCTGTGGTGAACGCCTATCGTTTATATACAGACTACAGTGCTCTGCCTCTGAGGAGTCAAGTGTGCGTTGATGGCAGAGAGGTGAGCAGCATGCCTGAAGGGGAAGGGAGGCGAAGGAGGGAGAGGAGGGAGGTGCTCGGGAGTGAAAATCCATTATATATACACAGACTGCCTGCCTGGCTGGCTATCCATCCGGAACTGTAAGTCATTTCCTCTCTGCCTCGCCCTCCTTCCTCCTCCTCCTCCTCCTCCTCCCTGCACTCCACCTGTTCTATCAGCAAAATGATTCAAAAACCAAAAAGAAAGAGCGGTGCCGGCTTACAACTGGACAAAACACCAGACGGAAAATGACAACACACACACGCACGCAGATAACCCCGACCCCTCCCCCCACGCCTCCTGTTCCCCCTTCAACCTTCACGCCCACCACATGCCCTTTTCAGAAAAACACAGTAACATGAATTGAACATAAAGCGAGAAATTAAAAAAGGGGGTGATTTCTGAGAGCCCCTACACATGAGGATTCTGAACACAATACATTTCAGTGAATGAGAATAATGTACAAACAGAGATGGAGCCAGCCCCCCTCCTGTAGCTCCAGGAACGCAGCGTGGTTTCAAAATCAAAATTAAAAAAAAAAAAAAAAAAAGAGATGAGGAACACACTGAAATTCCAAAATCACAGATCTCTTTTAAATGTGTATTTTACATGATATCAAAGCAGAGCCTGTTCATCTAGATTTATATATATTTTTCCATCATTGTTTGAAGTCACGTGATCACGAGAAGATACTTAAATGTACAATCTTGCTAGAATGACAATCTATACGTGAGAAAGGATCTCAAGAGAGAGCAGCGTTAAGATCTTGGTTTGTTTTTTTGTTTTTTTTCCCCCCCAAATCCTGTTGTTGTTGTCGTCATGCACTACATAGGAACAGCTAAGACTTCGGCATTACTTCAGTAACATTACACGCAATTTAAAAAAAGGACTTTACATCGGTTGACTCTTTTTTTTTTCTCCGTTTTCATTCTTTTTTGAAAAACGTAATTGGAAAACGAAAGAGAAAAAAACTCCAAAGTAAAAACAGCTCATTCGTAATACATAATCACTACCATCGTCGTCAACGTATTCATCATCATCATCATCATCAGCGTCTCCAGATATCCTTAAGAGCCTTGTGTGACTTAACACAGCCCAGCTGTCGTAAGAATGCGCAAAGAAAAGAGGATGGAGGGAGAGGTGGGGGAGGAGGAGGGGGAGGGAGAGGAGAGGAGGCTCACTTGTACTCCAGTGTAGACTGTAGGGTGAGTGCAGTAGTGGTGCAGTTAGTGGGGAAACACTGGGCTTCATTTCTAAAAACCAGGCTGCTTGATGTTGAGCATATATTTCATTATACAATCATTACAAAGAATATGATGGGAACGAGTGAATACATCCATGAGTGGCAGAATGATCTGAGAGTGACTGATGATGCAGCTGATTTTTGGAAATGAGGCCCAGGTCAGCGCGCGCCCTTGAATCCCACTGATCAGTGGTCAGATTTGCGCACACATGCAAGTCCACACCTAAAAACCGTCCCAAGCCAGAGCACCCCGGCTGTACACTGACCCTGAATCAGTGTGGAGGGAACGCGTGGCTTTCCCCAAAGGGTGGGTTTGTTTCCATGCACTGGGCGGGGCCTTTTCCCCTTCATCAGCAGGCCCGGATGGAGCAGCGTGTAAAAACGACCTTCTTTAACTAAAAAGGCGTCTTCGCTCCGGTAAAGTGAACAAACTTGGTGCAAACTTGTCTCGGCCGGTGAGTTCGCCCGTGCAGACAGAGAAAGAAACCCGAGGCTACAGTCGCTCCGTGTGCTCCTAACCGACTATCTCACAGCCTCTTTGGAGGCGTGGGACTAGTCTGGTGGGGGAGGAGAGGGGGGAGGGGAGGAGGGGGAGGGAGAGGGGAGGTGCTTGATGTGTTGGAGGAGATGTTTATGTGTGCGTATGTGTGTGTGTGCTTGTGTGTGTGTGCTTGTGTGTGTGTGTATGTGTGTGTGTGTACGCATGACGTTCTCCTCAGTTCTGCATCTGCTCAAAGAACTTGTAGGTCGGGTTCTCGTAACCGTTCTGCTGCATCTTGGACAGGTGGCGCTCCTCAGGGGTGACGGCGGCGTCCACCTGGAGGGGAGCCAGAGAGAGGGGGGGGGTGAGGAGGAGGGGCGGGGTTACACACACATCAGGTGTACAATGTAAAGATAATCTACATTTTAAGACCTTTTAATGATTCCTGGAAGAGATTTTTTTAAGACTAATTGACAAAAAGAAAGAAACAAAGCTGCCACAACTTCCATGTTTTTTAATTAAACAGCTAATGAAAGATCTGAGATGATAAATGATGATAATTAGAAAAAGGAAAGCAGGAAATTAATTTGTAAAGGGCATAAATCCAATTATGTTTAGTTATGAGTGTACAGTGCAATCCCAGCTTAAAGTTTCTACAGCTTTGTCAGACTTTACCAACACACGTGAGCGTACATCCATACATACACTCATGATAAACAGCTTGAACTCACACGTGCAGGTGTGTGCACAGCATCCCCCCCCACACACCAGACTGACTGCCGCATAGAACAGCTTGTACACAGCACACACACACACACACACACACACAAATAACCCGGTCAGCTGTTTCTCACCTCGATGACTCCGTGGTGGATGGAGGTGTACTGCTTCTTCCTCAGCATCACCAGGGTGATGACGATCACGGTTGCTATGACGACGCCTCCGACCATCAGGCCGATGATGGCGCCCTTGTTGGAGCCCACATCCTCTGCGAAGAAGACCTGCGGGAGTTGGAGGGACAGGCAGCGGTCAGGCGGTCAGGTCACGTGGCGGCGACTGATCACAACCGGCGTGATGATTTTCATGTTGTGAGAGCAGAAACGGCGTCTTTTCTGCGCACGGTTAGCGTCTCTCTCCCATTGTCTACCACGGAAATGATGAGCTATTGTGTTCTTTCTTCCCGTGTGTTTGAATGTGGCCAAAGGAGTTACAGCCCATTTACTCCTGTTGCTTTCCAGTTTTCTTTTTCCCCAAATCGCTTTGCAGTGCCTGCTGTGTGTAATTACATCTGCTGTCTTTGTCATTTTTTAAGAACCGTACCACTACAGGGTCAAATTTAGCTTGAAAATAAGTGGTGTGCGGCTGGGGAACAAAGGCACGCATGGACGTTACAATGACTGTGAGCTGAGGGATAATTTCCATATGGAGATTTCAATTCTTTCGTGTTGCTTTCAGGTGATTGACAGCACAACATCAAGCATCTTTGAAGCTCCTACACAATACTAAGACATGTGATTAAGACATGGAGGTTGCAGCTTCTCAGATCTTGCTGCTCTGTGGAACTCAATTTCACGCAGAAAAAAGAAACGGAACAAAGAAACGGTATCTTCGGGGAGGAGGAAAACAGCTCCTGATGTCTCTACCCGTGATGACACCGGGCGCCGGCGGGGATGATGGGACACAAACTCAGTCAGCTGGCGCAAACTTCTGAACACCGTCACGCTGCTGTACGTCTTGACGTCTCGGCAGTGCTGCCCCCGCTCGAGTCAAACACTGCGGCGAGTGGAGACTTCATTAGAGCCCGGTGAGCCTCCTCCGGAATAATCCGGCTGATTGGGGTTACGCTATCAAATTAAGGAGCTGAGTTGAGGCAGGCTGACACACTGACTGCTCATTGTAAATGCAAGAAACGTGATATGTAATAAAATGTAAGGATTAAGAGATTAAAGCCTTTAGGTGAGAGGAAGAAGGTACGCGGATTTGGATTTGAGGGTGGATTGAGGTTTTTCTGCTGGTATTACAATATTGGATGAGATTAATGAATGAAAGCGGAACGGGGCTGTGCGCTCATGATGTTTCATACAATAACCCGTGGCTGACCAGGAGAAGACTTACAGATAGAAAGAGCATAAAACTTAACTCTGATCAGAGGTCAGTGGGTATTTAGAGAAGAGCGTGTGACGCACATATCATCGCGCTTAGTCTCCATGGACACCTGTCTCCATGGTGACAACCTTGGGAGTTTAACATGAGGACAAAGTGGAGACATGGACCGGACTGTGAGTGTGCATAGAGTGTGCAAACTGGCACGTGTCAGTGAATGCATCTCCATGTGCGCGTGTGCAGATTTCTCTGTTTGTTAACCCGCCTGCACGTATAAATGAATCCATGAATTTCAAATGAGTCTGCATATCACTGCTTGCTTCAGAGGGAGCTGCTGTCTGTGTCTGTGTTTGTTTACCAGTTTCTGGTGGTGAACTTCATATTCGGTGCTCTGTCTGTCCTCCGTCTCCATCCGCAGCTCAGGAATAGCTTCCATCTTCATTCCGGTCACTGGTGAGGGAAGGAAAAGTATTATCTATTATGGATGGTGACACTCAGCCGCTTCTTGTTCTCACACACACACACACACACACATACGCGCTTGCTGAATCAAACTCACTCGCTCAAGCGGGACGGACAGCGCAGTGTTGGATGTAACAGCAGTATGAATTGGAAATAGCACATATATTTATATATAGATAGAACAGAGGATGTATAGTATAGGGCACATAGAGCCTGCAGCTGCATCGCAAATCCCCAAAGCAACCACAGCTGGTGCCTAAATGCAGGTCAAGTGGAGTTTCCCCGTGGGCAAATAAAGGCTGAGAGAAAGAGGAAGAATGCCGTTTTGACTTTCCTTCAAGTCTCTGATTAAAACAATCTTGTGATCTTGAGAGTTTTAAGATGAGATCTTACTTAACCTGACAACAAATGCTTTTTGTTAGCCTGGAGGCTACTTTTACAAATCAATCATTGATTTAGTTCACATGATCTATAATAGTTTACAATGGGTACTTAACTGCCTGTGCTTGTATATGTGCCACCCTTTATTTAGGCTTGCTTACTAAATAATGTACTGGTGCTTTATGGAGCATTATAAGTGACTAAGAGCAGCTTTTGGATTACAAGGTTGTGAAAAACACCTTTCAGTGGGAAGTTTTTAATCAATGCTAATAAGTGCCTAATAAGAGGGGCAAAGTAATTAATACATGTTAATGGCTTTCATCAGCAGTTATTAAAGCCTTTAATAATATTTAGCTCCATGAGGACTCTAGTGCTAAATTTTACACTGTTTCCAACTCTTATTGCCCACCGGCTCATACATGGTCATAAAACCAAACCAAAGAGCCACCAGAGGGTGTATTCCTTCACCAAGAACCAACTTTACACACAACTGAGCAAACATTGATAAGGGACCTAGAAGAAAGGCTCTCCAAACACTTATAGAGTTGGTAGCCTAGCAACCAGGTGGGCAGGGTGAGACAAAGTCAACAGTATAACCTCTGCAGGCCACAAACCGATACAGATACAAACAGATACTGATACTGAAAATCACAACATCGGGATGACCTTTGATCGACGGCACTAACCTGGTCGTGTTGGAATGCCTCTGTCAAGATTGGGGCGAGAGTCCACTGGTTCAACTGGCGACCGAGTGAGAGAGACGGAGAGAGAAATAGAATTTCCATTTCATTTTGTGGCACAGAAAGTGTAAAACAAACAACAACCAAATTAAAACGAAACAAGTTCAACCCTTTGCTCACAAAATAATGGTACAAGTGAAGGTTCATATTTCCACTTCTACACTTTTGATTGTCCTCTTGTTGATGATTTCTGGGTAAAAGTGTTTAAGGACACTGATATCATATTTAAGAAGAAACTGGCCCTGGAACCTATTTTTTGTATTTTGGGAGTATAATCACCAGCACTGGCCCGTCTTCACTGCAGCTGCTTAAGGAGCTTCTGTCAGTGCAAGATGTGTTCTTCATTATGGACCTCATCCCTCTGCAGCTAAAAGCTTCTGGCTCAAGGACAAACCATTTAAGTTCTTCCATATTTGAGACCCTTTCTGGATTATATTGGAGATGACAGGGCCCAGGCTCTTCGGGGTCTCTACGGACTAGCATGGTCTGAAGAAAGAACACTGCTATCTAGTTCTTTGTGTTTGATACCACTTTACTCCATTATTAGGACTTCTCTCTTCTGTCCTAGTGGGTGTTCCCCACTAGTTTGTTTCTCTTTCTTTGGTAATTTTTAGTTCCTTTGTTTATATGGAGAATGTGTTTTTTGTTGTGTGTAAGTTGGAAAAGAGGGGACACATTTCTGCCACGGTCTATTAGCCTTCATTGTTTTATGCTTTTGAAATCAATACACACTTAAAAAATGTAATGAACAACGCAGCGCTTCAGTTAGTACCCTGGTTCTCAGTGTTGGGTTGGTTGAAGCTCTCGGGGTGGATGAAGCCGACTCCCCCCAGGCCCAGCGTGTCCTCCTGGGGCAGCAGGTCGGTCTGGCCATCTCCCAGCTCCTGGTCGGGCATCAGGGCGTCGTTGCCGTAGCTCATCCTCACGTCCGTCTGCAGGTTGGCCAGCTGCTGGGCCATCTCCGCCTGATCCCTCTGCAGGAGCTCTGGAAGAAGGAAGGTGATTAAGCTTCACTTCATTCATAATGTGTCTTCTTGTTTTCAGTTATCTTCAACATAAAATAATGAAAATATTGCTGGTGATAAAAGAATCATTCTTTGGTATTAGAACTAAAAATGAGGACAGTTTTGTGTGTGTTTATATTACTGCTTAAAAAACCCCCATTAAATCCTACGTAATGACCCACACAAATGCTTCTCTATCAGAAGGGACAGTTGGGCTCCAAGAAATGTTGTTCAGCTAAGTTTCTTAATAGACCTGGCTCTTCCATGTATGTTTGTTCCTGTGTGTGTGTGTGTGTGTGTTTTACCAGGCGGCACAGACTGTTACGGTCTCCGAGACACAGACACAGATGGCTGTGTGACGCATGCAACTCCAATAAACCCAAAAACCCACAGAAACCTAGCAAATGCTGGGGCGGGAGGGGACGGGAGGGGAGGGGAGGGGAGCGGGATTTATCCTCCCAGCAAACAGTTTCATTTGACTCTGAACAGAAGAATTAGGCCAAATGGCTCCAATGCCCATATCAACAACAAAATTGCTTTTTTTTTTTTTTGAGGAGGGCTGGAATTTAGAGCATTCAATCTCTCTGTTACATGTTACACAATCAGGACAGTGTGTCTTCCCCCTCACCCCTCTCAGGGCCCGGCTCAGCGGCCACACCGTGAGCATGAAAGCCATCTAAAACTCATCTGCTTTTGAGCTCATTTTCAGGCACCAACACTGCAAGACAAATGGGCCGTTTTGGGTGCAAACATTACTCACCAACTTGGTCCTGGATGTCGTCAGCCACTCCGGGCACCTTGTAGAGAAGCCCCAGAGACTGGTTCATACGCTCCTCAATCACACGCAGGTGGGTCAGCACCTTTAACACACAAGTACAAATAAAATCAGCTGCTTCAAACAAATATTATGATTTTACTTAGGAAACATGACATGAATTATGATGTGTGCTGGTCCTACCTGAGGTCTGATCTGCGCAGCCTTCTTGGGATCCACCATGCGGACGTGTTCAAAGTGTTTGAGGGTGTGCTGCCTGTCCTTCTGCTCGGCGCGCACATACTTCTTCAACAGGCTGAAGACGTGGCGGGGCTACGAGAGACAGACAGAGAGGAAGCCAGACGGTTGAGAGCAGGAGGAGGACAGGGTGACGTGGAGAACAAACTCTGATGCGGAGGATTGCGAAGTACCCTGGGAGGGTTCTGCTGCAGCGCGGTCAGGTAGCTCTCCAGGGCGAGGCGGCGCCGGTCGTTGAGCAGCGCCTCCACCCGGGCCATGTGGGTCTCCACCAGCTGCTGCCGCTCGCTGGCCGCCTCCTGCTCCAGCGCCTCCACCTTCTCCTGGAAACGCTGCATTCACACACAAAACACAGCATGAGAGTCAATGAAACGCCTCTAAAAAACCAGAGTTGCTCTGCATACGTGCAGCTCGCAGGACCCACCTGGATGACCGCCTTCTTGTCGGCGCGTGGAAGATTCTTTGCTTCCCTCTCAGCCTCCTCCCACTCTCTCATCACCTGAGCATGGGAAAAGGGAGGAAAAACATTAACTACACTTGTCAGTCTACTTGATCTTTCCGCATTTTCCATAACAGGTTGATTTTACAGTCGAGTGAAACGTCTCATTGCTCTTTGTGACATGTATCTGATCTTCCCACGGCTGTCGAAAACCTGACATTATACGTGGCTGTGAAAGGATAACATCTGGGCTACAGGGGGCAAACATCAGATCCTTCGAGTGTGTCTAAAAAAATCCTTTCAGATTGAGTGTTGATACAAGGGTGTTTCTTCTTTTTAAATCATGGGGGTTTACGCGCTTGGTGAAGACAGTAGAAGTCCCAAATGATCGGTTTCTGTTCCCTTTTCGATCGGTGACATCTGCTTTAGAGGAATGACTGTAGTCCTACATCTGTTTCATCCCCTCTGACTCACTGGGTGGATTCCTTTAACTCAGCCCAGGTTTTTACCAAAGACATGACCTAACAGCATCTGTAAGGGGGAAGTCAGCTGTGTGAAATCAGATTGGCCTGTAGCAACCAACACAAAACAGAGACCGCAGAGGCGCACAAACTCTGGCGAAAAAAAAAAGGGCGCTTTTAGAGCCACACAAGGTTGTTAGTGTTCTTGTCTGGAGCTTTAAAAACTGTGACATTGCTGCCGACCATCTGGCTCTCTTCCGGAGAGCGAGCCGGTTGATTAAAGAATACAATTAAAGTTGAATTAGCTCGGTCGGCTCACCCGGGAGGGATTAACAAACGCACCTATTCGTTTTCCTTGACACACCTTTTCTCCCTCCATTTTCTATTCATAGAATATCTTTGTCCTCTCCCTGCAACAAAGAAAATCCTCTCTGTTCTCCCTGCTTAGCTACAGTTACTCGTGTGTATGTGGTGACTGCTGATCAGCTTTCAGTCTACTGAACTTAAAAACATATAAAATCCTTCTTTAGTCCCTTTCACCTGCAGTACCTGGGACATCCTCTCACGGTGCTTCGCCTCAAGGCTCTCTTTGGCCTTCTGGAAGTGAGCGTGCTCGTTTTCGTCTGCGGGCGTCTCCAGGTAGTGGTCCACGGCGTCGGGGGAGCTGGGCGTGGCTGTGGGTACTGCGTGAAAATGGAGGTGGGGAGAGAAAAAGAGGAGGCAGGCAGGTGAGAGGACTTTCCGGTGAGGCGTCTCTTTATTGCACACTCTAATCTAGTGGATCAGTCCCAGGCTGTGTTGCCTCGGCGCACACAAAACACAGAGTCCGAAATGGGTTAATAGGGTTAGTAGGAGATCGGGAGAGACAGAAAACAAGATAGTAGCCGTAGCCGCAAGCCAGTACCCTCCAAAAGCAAACAAGTGGATGCCTCAGATAACCCGCAGTCCTTTGTAGAAGACAGACAAAACCCCTCTCTCACTTATATAACTTAATTCAGAGCAGAACTCACCCTGTGGGCTCAGACTGTGGCCGACTCAGCGGCGAGAAATAGAAATAGACCACATATTGCGTGAAAACCTGGATTTAATCAGTGGAAAGTTCATCATCTTTCACAAGTGTGCTATTGGTGTGTGTGTGTGTGTGTGTGTGTGTGTGCGCGCAAACGCGTGAAGGTCGCTCGTCATGTGAAATTGGTTATGTCTGATGGGAGCGCATGACTGCACAGGACACAAAAAACATCGGGGAGATGTTACTCACTTTGACCTGAGCCTTTATTCCTCCAAATCATTTAAACGATCGGTTCACCCAAATGACAAAAAAGCATTTTTCCCACCAGGCGGATAGTGCTGGTTTTATTTATCCAGGTTTAGAGATATCTGTCTGTGATATTAACTCCACTACAATGCACTCTCAACACTTTTCAAAGGGGCCATTCCTTTGGTGGAAAGTAATTCCAGTGAAATCTGATCAGGACTGTAGATTATCCAGAGCAACAGGAACGTTTCTGAGTGAATAAAACTGTCTGCATGGTTTGATGACACTAGAGCATAGTGAGAGTGCTCTTTTTTGTAATTGGATGAACTGACCCTTTAACTAGAGTGCACTGTACTTAAAGTGGTAATCCACTAATTCCTTGTTTATTTCCATATTCAAATGTCCTTTTATTGTTGCTGCTGAATTGAGCATTTGCTGTTGTAGGGTTTCTAGGCTGTGCATTTTCAATAATCAAGGACTTTGTTTCCTTAGAAATCCCCTATTAGCTACCTAGCACACTACATTACCTTTGCACTATTTTATTTGAGTGCCCAGAAGTGCATACAAAGTCCCCTATAAATTCCCATGCTGTATCCATAGCATGTGCATAACTTCCTGCTGTTTGGGGGCAACGCCTGGGTTTTTACAGACAAACTGCTGTTGTTGCTGTCCCAGATATAAAGTGCATCACCTCTAAGTGCTGAAGGACTTTCTCCAAGTACAATCTTTGAGAATTGTCAAAGCTTTCATTAACTGGACAAACACAAGATCAATATTTTGTAAGACCAAATGCTCACAGAGAACAAAGACACAAAAAAGACGCTTGTTAGGATGAAAAGGACTTGGGTTATTGCTGTAATTATCATATGTTTTCTATGTACAAAAAGCTGCCATTAGAAAAAATACCAGACTTAATTGACCACACAAGCGAGTACAGTGTGTGTGTGACTGTGTGTGTGACTGTGGTCTTGTGTGCTAGCGTGGAGAAGGGAAAGAAAACACTGCAGCACTTTCTCACCTCCAATATGCTCAGCAGAGCAGAAATCCCACACCAAAACACACAAGCACTCTCACACCGAAACACAGACACACACCTAAACACACGCACACACAAACTGTGGATAAAATTAGATCAAATGTAGGGAGATGGAGATAGCATGACTCCATTTTGCTGCAGGGCAGATCATGCACTTCGTGACTGAGATGCGCACACGCACACACACACACACACACCAGCCACGGTCACTGAACCTTACACAACACTGAAATCAGCATCAGAGCCAAACACTTAAACCGCCTTCCCCTCCTCATCTATGACACACAGCCACCCTTTGCACACACACACACACACACACACACACACACACACAGACAGACCAACACAACACAACCACACACACACACACACACAGACACAGACACAGTCTCCTGGCTGTGTAAAAAATGGCAGGGGAAAATAAGATGGCAATCCAGGAGTGAGTTACTATTTGAAATCTGAATTTGAAGTGTGGGACTGAATCATGTCTCATTCAGCAGGAAGTAGCAGGAAATCATATCATTATTCAAAAATCCTAATAACTAAATATATCAACATGGTGTGAAAATCATCCAGCAATCCTCCTCACTATCAGAGTCACTGCTGACAATCCATCGTCGTCGTGCTGTAGAGGGCAGGTGTGTGTGTGTGTGTGTGTGTGTGTGATGACGTAGTGATGAGTTTCTCTCTCACCACATCCTAGGAAACGCCTCACATTTTCAAAACTGCAGCGGGGCGATTTGGCATCTGATTTAAGTGAATGTAATGAGTTAACCAGAGCTTATTTCCTCCGTGGATAGGAGGGCGGTATAATGTAAGCAAGGCTGCGATGTGTCGGGGATGTGAGGGATAATATGTGCAGCGAGGTGAGGATTATTGCAAAATGATTCCTGCCTGGATGATTTTACAGCTCGTATTCATGTTAAAGTAATATGTAAGATGATGCCCGTGAAATTGCTGTAATCTTAGAAATTACAGTAGTTATCATACATGCTCTATAGGGAAACAGCGCTGTAACCATGGCAACGTAAAGGCAAATCTACTGCCTCTGCAGCAAATTATACATACAAATGAATCCTCTGTGTCTGACTTGTTTTGTAGGAGAATACAGTTTTTGGCACCTTGTTTCACTACTTAATTTGAGTTGAAATCGATTGATTCAACTTTAATTTCAGAAACGAAGCAGTATCTTTTCTGCGGATTCAGAGAAGCCATGTAGTAATATAGGATTTCTGCTAAGGCACCTCTCCACAGCTTTCCAAACAACACCTGGTCCAGCATAGCTCAAACTGAAGTGTATTGCAAAATGTAAATGTCACAGAACATCTGTCTTGGAGGCTGTAAGGATCCGCAAAGGATTACAGTAAAGGTAAAATCTGTTTTTAGTGCAAACACATTTATTTGTCTGACGGACACACACAGAGACGGTGGGGGAAAAGCAAAGGTTAGCTAGGAAATGGAGCTGACACGTCTAGAAGAGAAGCACACCAAGCGAGAAACTTTTGAGCAGCTGTTAATATCTGGCAGCTAGTGGACAGCTTGGAGAGGCGGCGGCTAAAACTGAGGGTTAGAGACACACCAGAGATGAAAGCGACTGGCGCTCAGGCCAGAGAGCCGACTGCCGGCAGGACTTACTGACGCTGCTGCAGACAGACAGGCAGTACTCCTCTGACTCAAAGTTATTCCTGTTGCCTCCGCAGCCGCCGTAGATAAACTGAGCACAGTGGCCCTCCTGGCGGTCAAAGTACCAGCGGGCCAGCATGGCCCGGCACGGACCAGTCTCTGGATTGGCCCAGCACACATCTTGGAGGACACACACACGCACTTGTCATCATACATGAAGCAGTACACCAGACACCATGTGAGTGTGTCATCTATGTGTCGAAACGTGTGCTCAGCTAGAAAATAAGCCACTTTGAGGACACATTTTAAAAATAAATGACTTCATGTCACATAACAGGGCATGTGGAGAAGGTTTAAACATTATTAATGCTACTTGGAATTGAATTGAAGTGTAATTTAACCCTAAAATGAAGAAACAAAGCTGGGCCCACCGATTCTGATTCTAATGGAACGTGGCTAATGGAGGCTATGAAATGATAAATGAGCACAATAAGAACACTGACAGCAGGAAATTAATTGACGAGGAACACGAAGTTCAATTGTGTTTAGCAAAGCATAGCAAATGTAGGGAAAAACATTTTTTATGTGGTGCTAATAAGCTTGTTCCACATCAGTCTAAATGTAAAGAAACTGGTCATCTGATTACTGTATTTAAGATGTTAGCTAGTTGGTCTAAAAGCCTCCAGATTCCTGATGATGAAAACAAAAATATGAAGACTATCTTTAACATAAAATGAGAGTCAAAACTAGACGCACACACTACTCACCCCTCACAACCTCTTCCACAGACTCTGTGGTGGTGGTGGTGGTGGTCGTCATGGCAACGTTGGTGGTGGGCTCGTCGGCATCATCGTTGTCGTCGAGCGTGTCCACGATGTCGTCGTCTCCCTCCTCCTCCTCCTCGTCCGCAGCTGCGTCTTCGTCCTCCTCTCCGTCGCCATCCTGGTCGTTGTCGAGCGCGTCCTCGTCCTCCGCCTCTTCCTCGTCATATTCCTCCGCCACCTCCTCCTCCTCTTCCTCCTCCTCCTCCTCCTCTACTACAGATGGCCTGGTCTCCTCTTGCTGCTCCACTGGCTCTGGCTCCCGCACCATGCTGGGAGAGGAGGAAGGGGGGACAGGGACGGGGGGAGGAGGGAAGGAGAGGGAGAAAAATGAAGGTGAGGGAGGGACAGAGTGAAGACATATGGAGAGAGCAAAGAAGGATGAGGAAATGAGGGAGGCGAGGAGGATGAATGGGGAGGAGGGAAGGACGGAGTCATTAATGTGTAACCAGCCTGCAGTTTGCTTCCAAGGAGAGAAATTTTATCCTCGTGGTAATGTTGAAAATGAGAGTGGCCGTATCTATGAACATCTGAGCGCTGATGTATTACTCTGCTGCTGCCTTGTCCTCATTTATCTGTGTGTGTGTGTGTGTGTGTGTGTGTGTGTACCTGTTGTCAGAGTAGTCAGTCTCTGCTCCACCCCACCAGACATCAGAGTCATCCGCATCCTGTTCTGCGCTGTCGGCGTCACGCTCCGCCTCCGCGGGACAGCACACAAACTCCACTCCTCGGAAACGGTCGATGCCGCACGGCAACAGCATCCCGTAGTCGTGGAGGTTCATGGTGCGGTCTCCACACGACTGCGGAGGCACAGAGGGAGGAAGGTGCAGACGAAGAACAGATCAGAACCTGTCCCTGCTGGTCATTATGATGGTGTAGGTGTGTGTGTGTGTGTGTCCTCACCTCCTTGGCGACGGTGTGCCAGTGCAGGTGGCTCTCACACTGGTCCATGCGCTCCTGGTGCAGGAACTTGCACTTGTCAGGGACGAGCAGGGCATCACTCACAAACTCTCCCACTGCAGCACAGACAATATCCATATTTATAATCCACACACAACGGGCAGCTTAAGCACAGCCCTCTGACTGACTGAAGACACAGCTCAGCGCTGATAACTCCCATACACCCAAGCGTAGCTGACACTAACTCCTTAGTTGCTATGGTAACTCTAGTAGTAACCAGAGTGAGATAGTGATCTTTCTGTTCCTCCTGCTTTTAATTTCTAAAAATGAATTCTTTCTTTCTAGAAATGCTTGCCCGCAAGCAGTAAAACTGTACAGTGGTAAAAAAACAACAACAAACATATATGAGACTCACCGAGGCAGCGGTAGGGCACCACGATGTGCATGTGACTGCGACACTGCTTGCGGCCCTTCTTGCACCAGTTCTGGATGCTGACTGGCTGGTTGGCCTCCACCACATTGGTAATCTGGAGCTCTGGGTACACCTACACACACACAGTATTGTATATGATAACGGCGTCACAACACAACAAAGAGAGAGTACAGTAGGTTCTCCTTACACACCGGGATAGTTCTGACCAGTTTCTACTCTCACACTGTCAGGTTTGAATGTTCTTCCTCAATACAATATCATTACTCTTTGTTAACACATTCTGCTCCCTTATGTGGGTAAACATATCTCAATCTCCACATTACTGCAGTGTTCCCTGATGCTGTTTCTTGGCAGACTCCGCTGTGTTTACCTCTATGTTCCCCTCAGCCTCCTATATGACATCTGCCTCTGCATAATGTTCTGAGTCGACATGTCATCCCTCTCCAAATACCTCTCCCCTCGTTCATTTTTATGACACTTCCTTTCCCCACTTCTGTACCCTCATGCCTCTCCGGATACAGATAATAACTCCACAACCTTCTTGGTTCCTTGTCACTCTCGCGTTTGGCAAATCGGCTCCTCCGTTCAGCTTTGGCTATGAAAACTCTCAAGTTCTCCATATCTCTATTTTTCGTTTTGCTATTTGAAGTTCAAAATATGAAAAACTGGGACTGCGCCTTTGTTTGTTCTGGATTTGTCATCAGCGGTGACGATGGAGAGAAGAGCTTATCGACTCCTTTGAGTCTGTCTTACATGCTTTTCAGAGAAATCTCATTATGCATCACCTCCTCTTATCAGACAACTTTTCTTACACAGAGCATTTATGCAGAGATAGCATACAGTACGCGGCTGAGTTAATCCCCAAAGCAGTGCAGCAGTGGTTGGAGGAGACTGCAGCAACTGAAAAATCACACTTTTAGTCATCTCAACAGTCAGTTTATGGATATCAGCCATCAGGGTTTAAAGCTACAGTTTTCTTTGGCCAATTGTGTTCCTGTGTTAGGTGTGGTTAGCTTCACAGAGCCCAATCAGTGGCCATCCAGCTTCTAAAGTAAAGTCACATGGACTTAAGCAGCTTGTTTATGGAGCAGAGTTTTGCCACCATGTCACCCTGCCAAATTGGGGATTTTGGCTGACAAAAACAAATCTGCTTGCAGACTATTCTCTCAAACCAGTACGAACAAATACCTCAGTCTGCCTCTAATATCTGCCTCCATAATAGTTTCATGTATTTAGTTCACATCAACGACATTTGAAAATTCATTTGCCCAAACATACCAAAATAAAACTGTAAATCTGCGAGAAAATGAAAAAATAAACACAGACAGTCCAATCTTGCTTCTTGTGAACTCCCCATCTCAATAAAGTAGCTGCTCCATCATTGTAATTTGCTCTGAGAGAGTCGGCTTAATGGCTGAAATGCAAATTATCCGACCCAAAAATCCAACTAAAATGTCACAACCATAAAAATTTATCATCTGGGCTTATTGCTCACTCAGAAAAAATAAACACTAGGTAATTACAGTTTAAGTATTCCATATATCATGGTGCACGTGGCCAAATGAGAGCCATTTTCCAGGCATGACAGGCAATGAAAAAGATGATTAAAAATGGTCTGGGAGGAAATGACATCTCTAATCTCTCTTGGAAAAATACACTGAAATTTTACCTGTTATTATTTTCTATTCTATAACTATAACCCCCACCCTGCTTCCCCTTTAGGCTGAGACCTTTTACTACAGTACATACAATATAGATTCATATCAGCTTTAATGGGTGGATTAATTGATTCCACAGGGGAAACAAACGCTTGTGCACATAAAACAGAAGGTGAGCAGGTTCTGTTAAGTCAAACAGCCCCCCCTACACCCCCGCACATTGTACCTCCTGGCAGTACTGCAGGATGCCCTCCTTGGTGCCGATGCAGCTCTTGGTGCCCGAGGGGTCTGACTCCCACTTGCCGCTCTGCACATTAATGTGCATGTTGAGTTTACCGCAGAACATGGCCACCTGGGGCTCCGCCAACAGACCCATAGAAACATCTGTAGGCACCTGGAGGAGGGGAGAGACAGACGAGAGGGAGAGAGAGATTTAATGAGATATACCACTCAAGTTAAACTCCTTGAGCACTTGCGCTGAAAAATGCGAGACGGATGCAATTAAATTTTATTACTTGGGTAGAGGGGAGGGGGCCGGGAGAGGAGAGGAGATTAGCGCGTTAGATGAAAAGTAAGATGAGGTGAGCTGGTTTAAGATGAGAGGAGCAGGGGAGAAGAAGAGGAAAAGCAAAGATGAGGAGTCAGCGAAAGGAGGGTGAGAACAAATTTCCTTTTGCCGTTTTCAGTTTGATTTCTGTGGTCCTATAATCAAACTCTTAACCATGACAGTGCGAGCACCACGCTCAGCGCCTCTGTTCATATCTGCTGTCGGGGGCTGTCAAATGTACAAAAGACCTTGCTGAGAAACGCTGGAAAAGCTGAGCAGAGTGAAGGCAGAAACCTGATGGACACAAAAATCAATAGCTTTAGAGGAATAAATTGCCTCAAACAACAGGCCTGGACCGATCCAATACAGCCTCTGTTTGTCTGTGATGTTCATGCACAGGCACACACACCCACTCAGCTGCCCTTTGTAATACCATTTATGGGAATGGTGTACATATCTCTGTGTCCATGCAGGCTTTTTTTTTGAGCTTTTCCAGGACAGTATAGTGTTTATATAACCCTCTGTTGATTCATTTTGAGTTCACTTCTCTCTCTTAGTGCACATAGTGAGAGCAAGGGCAGGTTAGCTGGGAGGGCAAAGGGATTGTGTGTGTGTGTATGTGTGTGTGTGTGTAACTGTGTGTGACAGAGAAAGTCCACCTTTGGCATGACCGTATTAATTTTTGTGTTAATTTACACTCCTGCGTGTTGGTTTGTGCCTCTGTGTGTGTGTGTGTGGCATCGCTGTCAGCTCGCATAAGGAGGTTTTGTGCTGAAGTTCCCTCAGGAGAGGAGGTGCAGACAAACCACTGAATGTCTGCATTGTACTGGCAAATGAGCTAGAACAAAATGGGAGGGAACAAGGGGGGGAAAAAAGAGAAGGAGACCGAGGGAGGGAGGAGAGGGACTGTTGCCATTGTGTGCTCCCTAATCTTGTTAATGGTTTTGAAGGCCCTGGCAGGCAAACAAATGTTGTTTTGTGAGATGGATAGCATATTTTTTCCTCCAGAGTTGATTCTCTCCAAGCAGCCGGGGGCCTGAGCCTCTGCGAATAAGAAAATAGCTGGTGGGGGCCGTCAATTTGGATTAATCTGAAGCTGAAAACTCACATTTGTGGATCGATTTTGGAGGCATCTTTCTGGTGTACTGGTGGAAAGATGAACTCTATCAGCTTTCATTAGATTCCATTTATACACACTGACTGTATTTACACACTCGGCAGAGGAGGAAGACGGAGCTCTCTGGGGCTGTTGGTTCTTTTTCTATTTCACAGAACAGAAAGCTTCCCAGGTACACACACACACACACACACACACACACACACACTGTAACTGCAATAAAACCAACACCTGTGCAATGTACAGCAATCCAATGTGATTACATACCAGAAGATTGTAATGATGGGTTGTGCTGTATGTGTGTGTATGTGTGTGTGTGTGTGCTAATTCAGATTAAGCGGTGCTGTTTTACTGTGTTACATAATATTTTGGTGCACCTAATATTTCGTCCAGCCTCCAAAGGTGAGAGCAACATGAACTACACTGCATTATAGGTAATGACTTTGTAACTGTATCCCTGTAGCATCTTCTTCTTTTATACAGTAAGTACCGGCAGGAGCCAGTTATGTGATTGGCTGTCAACTCATTTAGGCCAACGTGACAGCCAATCACAAAACGGGCTCTGTCCTGGCTCCCCTGATCGACTTTTAGATGAGACACTTTGAGCCTCACACAGTAAAATGATTACAGTAGTGTTGAGGTGGTGAACGGGCTGCACTTATACAGTGTCTTTCTAGTCTTTTACACTACAGTCACATTGTTGTCCTGCTTACTAAAGCCTTTAAAAGAAGCAATTCCAACATGTGTGAATTTAAGTGTAAAGTTTATTTGTATGACAACCCTGGAGCGGTGAGAAAGCACTACCATTTCTGCTTCTTTATGAATAGAGGGAGCAGCTGTCAGAATAAGAGTGCATTAATGTGTTCTTGGAGGTCCGACTACTGGCTGCAGTCAAACGGGGGTCAAAGCGGCACACACGCAGCTCAGGTTACACTTCCCCCCGGGTCAAATGTCCACCAACAAAGTTCACGCACCTCAGGGGCCAGCATGATGATCCGTGAACTGGAGCAGCACGGAAATGGGTAAATCCCTCACACGCTAACTTACGCACACAAGTAGGTACAATCCCCTCTTGCCCCCAGCGCCCCTCAGCTGCAACACATGGCAACTTAACACTGGTGGCCATCAGTCTTGACACAGGGCCATCTGCAGGGTTATTTAGGGGTCTGTCGCTTGATTCCCACACTACCATCTGTGAGTGAGTAGATCAAATCCCATCTTGCTCATTAATAGTAAAACCCAAGGCAAACTACGAGTAGAAAGTTTTCAAATAATCTTTAAAAAGTCATTTGCATGTGTGCTATCTTTTAATTAACTCACTTTCTGGGTGCCCAGTTTCATTTTGACCTTATCTGCCCCCCCTCTGGCCTCTCCCTGTTCCTTAGTGAAGGAGATAAACCAGCTTCCTCTTTGCTTGAGGCATAGGTAGGCAAATCTGTGCCAACTGCTCGCTGACATTCAAATTCTTTGTGTCATCCTCCTTTGGCTGGCAAATCAAGCCCTCGCCAATCGCTCTCTCTTCTCCTTCCTGCCCCTCAGCCACTGCTATCTCCCCACCGCTCTGGCTTCTGCAGGAGGAGAGGGGTGGGGGTCGGCCAAGCCTTCGCTACAAGCTTATAAATCAGCGTCCCAGGATGATGGCGGAGGCAGGAGCGGGAGGAGAAAGTCAGAGAAAGAACAATAACCACAATGGCGAGCGACGGGGAGAGATTGCAGAGCAGATGAATTGGACAATAAGCCTTGGGGCTCAAGCAGAAGGCCAAGCGCTCTGTAAAATAGAGAGGATGTGGGGATGCAGGGCCAGAGATGGAGGCTGAAGGAAATTGGGGGAAAGCTTAATAAAGAAAGCGATAGGAATTTACAGCTACGCAAAAATCATGAAAGATCCTCCTGGCAAACAGAAACGCCACTGATTATACTGTGTACAGAAATAATCACGGCGCTCCCTTTCTACTACTTCAAACGGCTGGAGAAGTAAGGGATTGCATACAATTAGCATTGTTCAAATCCTCCCTGTAAAGAAAAGATAAGAACAGTAAGAGAAACCGGTTTGTTTTTTGGTTTCTTTTGGCAACGCTGAGAAGCTAGAATCTACCCTGAGCAGGCGACAGATGGAGTGAAAGAAAGGCAGACTGACAAATGGAGGGACGGCAGAGTGGTGTTAGACAAATGTATATTAGGGTGAGGAGATACGAGGCTTCCCTCCTTCTCCTTCTCCATCTCTCTGTCTTTATCCCGTCTCAGCTCGGGTTCATGGTTCTGCCAGTCTGCCAGCCGGTCATCCTGCAGGGAGGGGAGGGGAGGGAGCAGTAATCTGGGCACTGAGGATTAGGACAACAGCCTGGTCAGGAGAAATATCCCCCTTTGGTCTCAATCTGGTATGATAGCCGTCACCGTAGCGACAGGGAATAAGCCATGGGAAAGGAGGCTGATGCTTTATAGGCCTGACCCCAAGAAGATAGTTCAATTAAAGTGAGCAGAAAGCCCAGTCACATGTGGCCTAGCGTGCTAATTCTCTCCCAAAAGAAATTACAAGTAATGTGACCAAAGTCATCCATCAAAAATGTTTTCCAGCTTCTTGTTTGTATTAAACAAAAATCAGAGCAACAGACCAAAAAGGCCGCAGTCGAGGAAGCTCGTAACAAACTCCTCAGTAAAGAGAATTGTAGGGTAAAATCGGCGCCTGCGTTTTTATTTGCAGAACACAGACGACGTTGGGTCCAAAATAAAGTCAGTCAGGGAAAGAAAATACAGACTTAAGCTGCTGGGGCTGCTGACCCATATGGAACCACAAAATTAAGTTGCACATAGCCCATGTCCAAGTTGTTAAAGCTGGGCATGCGATGTTGGTTTCTAAACTCTACAAAACATTCAACATCCCCGGAATAATTTGAGGATGAAATGGAAGTCGTTTTGCCCCGAGGGAGGCATATAAAAGAAAGACAAACACACACAGACAAACCAATAATCTAATAATGTAATGCAATAACATACAAGTTTGTAGTAGTAAAGCGATTAAAGTGAGATTATTCACCACTGCAATTTGATAGAGTGGTTTTCTAACCCAAGGAGGTTTATGATGAGGGAGACAAGCTCACTGCAGCAGTCCACATGTGTGAGCGACAGTGTGTGTGTGTGTGTGTGTGTGTGTGTGTGTGTGTGTGTGTGTGTGTGTGTGTGTGTGTGTGTGTGTGTGATTTTGTTACACCGCAATACAAATCACAGTTCCCATCTCAGACAGGTGACCCATTTCCAGAGCTGGAAAAACCACGACCCAAATCACATCCGGGAAAACCTTAGACAGATGCAACGTGATCTTTGTGTCTTCATCCCGTGCCTGGCTGTCATGTGTTCTGCCTTAAAGGATCATTTAGCTTTATTACCAGGTCGTAGCCTTGTATTGTTCAGGCGGCTTAATGAAGTGGTTTAGATCGGTGCTGATGTTCAACTAATGAATCGTTTGATTAATCGTCCGGTTACTTTTCAAGTTCCAGCGTCTGAACTATGAGGATTTCCTGTTTTCTTTGTATTACATTACACTGAATATCTTTCATTTAAAACACATTGATGAAACAAGTATTTTATTTTATAATCAATTAACCAGAGCCTAAGGTCAGATCATCTTGCTTCTCATGATTCTTGCTCCCTGTTCTTAGAAATGACCTTAGAGAGTACAGTGTTATCATACCTGGCAGAAATCAGACTACAGTGATGATCATTCTGTAGAAGCTCGTCTCCCCATTGACTATGAGAGGAAACACCAACACCAGTGCTCAAAATATTCTGCCATGAAAACATTTAATAGTTGGAATTTCAGCCCGAAGGCATTCTCATCGATGTGTGCAACTGCACAGCACTCCACATGTGTGGGACTTTGTAGGACATAATAACTCGTCTTCCCCCTTTATGTAAATTGCCGAAGCATTCCCATCTCAGAGTCATTGTGTGTGGTATAATGTACTGATGTGTGTGAACGATCGCGTTCACGGCTGCCAAATTCATAGATGTGATCAGCAACACTAAAAAGCAGGAAAAGGTTTTATTACCCATTAGATGTAAATGAGGGGCTGTCAGAAAGGGAAATATTGCATCTCACGCTTCCAAACTGCAAATAAGTCCGTCCTTACACACACACGCGCGCCATGTATCTTCTCGCTCACACAGACGCTGAGAAACAGTTTAATGTTTTCCAGTGCACAGCACACACACACACACACACATAATCTTTGAAGTGTCCCCATGGGTGCTCGTCCTACGGTGCTATTAATTGTACAGTCTTATCTGAGTGGCCCAGGCCTGCCATGGGGAGTTGGGTGAAGGTGGTGGAAGCGGGGTGGGGGGATAAGGGGGGGAGGGTGTCTTAGATCAGCTCTCATCCCAGGGGGAGACTCCCTGGAGAGCAAGATGTGTCACAGGAGCTTTACACACACACACACACACTCTCTGACTCTCTCTCTCTTTGGCACACATCTTTGGCTACGTCCAAGCTAGTAGCTAACAAGACAAGGCTTTATTGTCCAGTCTGGGACATAATGTACCACACCCCAGATAATGTCCACCGCTGGGTGTTGAAGATGGTTAACAGCGGCTCAGATACACAGTCGCTGTGAAGAGGAACAAAGAGAAGGCGTCTCCTATAACACAATGCAAATAAAGATGTAATTGTGTTATCCTTGGTAGCCTTCAAACGTTTATGACCGGGATAAGGCATCGTGTAATATAATAAACTTAGATTGCTTTCCTTTGAGTCATTAATCAATCACTTGTGGTGGACGGGAGCAGAAGCGCGGCTGTCTGCGGGTTGTTTACAAGGATGCATCGCTGTGGGAATTTGCTCGCTGAGCTTGGGAGGATATGTGACGGCTGAATTAGATAAGACTGGCGAGGTGACAGAAACACTCTCGCACACAGCGACGGCGCTTTTGCACAAGGCGCGTGCACGTCCACACACACACACACACACACGCGCACTCCACAGTCACCTTGGCCGGCCCTGCTGTTACTTGAACCCCTCAGATCTTCTTTGACTGGACTTTAAGTGTGTGTGTAACGTTATCCGCGCCTGATGTTTGGGAAGCAGATCTAGTGGGTAGTGTGTGTCGCTGATTACCGGGCAGACAGGCCCTCTTCCCTTCGCCAAAAGTTCAATGAAAGACCGGACGTAAAACCAGACAGACTGCCTTCATCAAAAAAATAAACAAACACCGGGGGAAAAACAGAAGCACTGGCTTGGAAATGTGGAAGATAAAAATAAAAAACTGGGTGTGGGATTGATTGCCTGGCGCATCCTCTGAGCAGCGCTGCCAAGGCTTCAGGCTGACTTGAATCAGGTTATGATGAATCCCGAGCACCTCAAGAAACTCAGACTGCATCGCATTATGTTCATTAAATCAATAGACCCAATGCAGTCCGGGGTAAATCCTGATCTCCTGACTTATCGCGCTTAAAATGTCAAACGAACACGATAAAATGTTTCCTCTGAGCCAAAAGCCTTTCAAACTGTAAACGCGCCCGTCCATGTTGACTACTTTCCTCACATGTGAGATCCACCACACCCAGGCTCTCTTCATGTGCACACTGCATCTTTTTTTTTTTTTTTTTTTTTTCTTCCTCATCCCAGCAGTCACCCTCAGAAGTTTGCACTGGGTGTGGGTGAGGAAAATTGAAGTTAGTTTGAAGCATTATCTTTGTTCACATTCAATGCGATTAAGCCTCGTCTCGGGGGGGTTCCTCAGAAATTAGCATCTCAGACAAATCTGTTTAAAATCTGATTAGAAGTGTGTAAGAAAAATAGTTCTGACTTCTGCCCACTTAATTTGTCTAGACGTGATGGAGGGGACTTAAGGATGGCTGGTTTCCTTGGTTATAATCACCATGGATACGGAGCATCTCAACCTCGGGGAACTGCCTTGTTATAACCTGCCTAAGTCATCGCTGTGGCAACCTGAGGCAACACCGGTATCCAAGTCACCTGGGAGTGGGAATTTCATCATCAGGTTGGCTTTCTTTCATAAGGAAACATGTGTGTGTGTGTGTGTGTGTGGAGAGGGAGGCACCCTGAGGTGGGCTGCCATCACACACAGATGGAGCTGTGATCGCCTGTGCTCACACTGAGACGCACTCAGTGATCACTACATCGACTATGGCGACTCAGATCAGAATGTATGCAGTCTTGCTGTACCTCGACCCTTTTGCATCATGTTGCATCATCTTTTTTTTTTATTTAAATGGGTTATGTCACAAAAATGCTATTGATTGGATGCATGCATGTGAACAATACTCTTGCTCTCAGCAAAACGATAACAGCGGCATCTTCATTCTCTAACTATAACCATGTTGACTTTTCCAACAGGAAATGATCAAAACATGTTTTGCATAATTCGCCATCTGCATCAGCTACATATCGTCGAAAAACACAAAACAAGCAACTCGGTTCAACATTGCATATGTTATCCTCGTGTCCGTTTGCAAACAGTGAAGCTAAGAGCCTCACTGTTTGAACTGTCCTTATCAACAATGCAGAACTTCATTCAAGGCTTAAATTAAGTGTGTGCCCACATGTGTACGACTACATAAAAACAAGTTTACCGCTGATTGTGAGATGAGGTAATCTTTCATCAGGGTTGTTAGGAGGAGTCATTGTGGATCAGGGCCCTGGGGTGCTGATGGGTGCGTGAATCGTTACGAGCACAGCCTCCATCCACTAATCATTTATACTGCACTGTCTTAAAAGGGTTACAAAAAATCCCAGCTGAAGATTTAAGGGACCAGGGGCTTTCCTAAAGCATGCTGTCAATTCAAACATAAGGGACTTTCTAAACAATGAATGGCTTCCTCCCTCACACACACACACACACACACGGCTAGCTTTGCATCTGTCCTGTCGACTATACAAACACAGGAAGTCCACCTCTACAATGGAGACCAAACACGAAACAGATCCAGAAATAGCACGAATACCCGTCCACTTTCTGACGCAATGCTCCATCTCATCCGTCTCTCATCTGCACACACATACACACACACACACACACACACACACAGAACTTGGCATTTGAAACAAGTGTTCCAATTTCACACTTGGACTCCGAGACAACTTGTCATCTACAATTGATAGTGTGCTGCCCGCCACGAAGAGGCATTGGTTTCATAAACCCTCTGAACTGTGAATCTCAGGCCGAGGGCACGCAGCACATCAGTAACACACCGTAGGGATGACACAGCGTTTCAGAGGAAAAGAGTGTGAGAAATTGTTCTGGTGGAAAATGGTGAAAGGAGGGAGGAATGGGTGAGAAGAAAGACGGGAATAACACACAGTGGCCTAATTATAGTCCAAGTACCAGGCACCTGGGGAAGACTGTAGCGCTATGGCAACCCCGAACACCCAGGACGCTGGGTGGAGAGAGAGGATGAGGGGATGAGATCATTTCTGTAAGTGGAGGAATATATCCTTCGAAAACAAGGACCCTCATGGGTATTTCTGTGTGTTGACGGAGGGGGGTGAAACGAAAGAACTTCATCATTAAGGAGAAACTTTCTGGAGAAGATTACACATCTTTAAAATAATGAGTCAGCAGCCTCTGCAGGAATCAAAGATGCGCTGAGCCAGAGCAGGCTCTTAGCGTGCGTCCATTTAATGAAAAAAATAAGAGCTGGGAGGATGAAAATGTGAGAACGAGGAAACTAGAGGAGGAAAAAGAGAGCCCAGCTCCTCTGTGGTCGTAGGAAATATTTCTGTGGTTTACTTCCAAGGAAAGATCGGGTCTGTGGATTCTTCTGTTATGTCCGGTCATATCAAACTGCTGAGATGAAATAAAGATGTCTTCGGGTTTAAAATGCATCTCATAGACTGAAAACCAAGCAAATATTTAATCCAAAAACATTAAAAGTCATACTTCTAATGGTCTCGTTGGTGTTTGCGGGTGAGTTAAAGTTTTTTTCACCCCATTTCTGCTCTTTTGAAAGCTTTCTGACCTTTTAGCTGGAAACAGCAACAGCAGCAGAAGTACATGTTCTTTCTGAACAAATCCAACTCATAAATGCACGACAGTATCAAATTCATGACAATTAAATACAATCTCTGCGGGCACTAATCTCATTCCACACTTTGATGGGTGCCATAGTCCAACGTGTAAAAGCTGACTGGATACACCCACTTCTTAGGGAGTGTGGATGTTGCAACTAAACTGCCAGGCCTCTCACAGAGCTGCTTCTTAAGGACGGAGCTACCACATATGCTGTGAGCCACTCTGGTTTCTCTGAGCATTTTCCTGACTGCCGCTTCACATCAGGCTTAATGCACTCGACCCAAAATAAATGTCAAACCTCGCAGGCACTGCAGGCGGAGGCGGCACCTCTACTGGTCTCCCCTCTTGGGCGAGCTGGGAGCTTCTTTGGTTCATTACACTCTGGGTCTTGGGATCCAGCGGGCGGGACGCGAACAGCCTGTTGGATCGGCTGCACTGTTAAGTCAAACAGCTGAGTCATGATGTGTGACGGCGAACACGTGGGAGAGATCACCACAGCCGATGTCGTATCTCAGCAGAAGGTCAGTCACACACACACACACACACACACACGGCACTTATGATGGAGATGTGACTATGAAAGCACTGCAGCACTGATGCCTTAATAAGTAATGGCAGGAACATGCTTTCAGATGGAGGCTATGTGTGTATGAATACTGTTTGTGTGTGTGTGTGTGTGTGTGTGTGTGTGTGTGTGTGTGTGTGTGTGTGTGTGTGTGTGTGAGCAGCGTCCTCCTGATGAAGTGAATGCTGGATGGGCTCCGCGCTGCTGCTGAGTAATTGTGCAAGGCCAGGGCGGCTTGTTTCTCGGCTTATTATTTAGATTCTGTACCAAGCAGCTGCTTACTCAGCAGTGGTGGGATGAAGAGTGTGTCTTCGTGGCGCACTGCTGATATTTACAGATGGAAATAACGGTCCAATGGTGATGAATGGCGCTGCCTGGTGGGATATGAGAAGTGGGAGGGAGCGTGTTGTCTTCCCTGAATACTACCGGGCAGTAAAGCCGGGGGTGTGTGCATGTTTGACCTATTAAAGCTAATTATGAGCCAGTCGTGAAGAGGAGGAGGTGAGCAAGATGAAGAGGAGGCTTTTCAAAAGGACAGACTTACGGCTCCATTAGTGAATTGAATATTTTGTAAGGGGTCTAATTCACATTTTGTCAAGGTGTGGGTGGTGCCACCAGACTTCAGCACCGTCATCAAACTGGATTCTTGATCTGATCCCCAAACTAGCTCAAGATTCTTCTCAAATGATGAACACATGGCTTTAAATGCACCGGGCTACTCGCAGTAGAGTGTGAAATGTCCATCCACGTTATTCTCTTGAGTCAACAGGCGAAGGAACCTGGTTTCTTATGCTATCAGATACTTGTAGGATCTAATCAAACCTGCGGTGTCCCACTCAGAGGCCAGGTTGCACTGCACAAAGCAGGCCTTTGAGCCGCGCTCTGGCTTGTTAGCACTGAAATCAGCACAGATTCCTGACATGCTTTGAAAGGGGAGGGGGGGTGCTACCTTTCAGTGGGACAAAACATTATGAGCACATAAAGAAGCCGATAAAAGAAAAAGTACAACACAGAGGAGGAAGCAAAGAATAACAGTAAAGAAAAGCATTTTCTGGGATCCTGAACAGCTGATTAACGTCACCACCGGGGAAGCTTCGCTGTCTGAAGTTTCATTACGTGGACAGAGAGGAGAAGCGATGGGCGCTCAAAAGACAGCAAGCACATCAGCGTCCTCCCCGTTTCCAGGGACCATGACAACAGAAACAACAGTATCAAAAGGTCAGGAATTCTTTTCTCCGCGACAGACAGAGGGGGATACAGGGGGAACATTAATTGGGAGCGCTGCGGAGTCATTGTTGTTGGTGACACCACCAAGATGGACAATGTGCACTGTTTGAACAAGGACCTTCCATAGCCGACTCTCTGCACCACTGGTTGGGCATGTGGGGTTAAAAAGAGGAAATGAGAGAGAGACAAAAAAAAGCTGGAGACAAACCTGTCATGTGTCATTATGGAGAGAACATCCAGTCCTACCATTTGACAATACCCTCCATTTACTGAGATGACACAGGAGGAGAACGACAAACTAATATCACCACAGTGACTGGTGACTGCTGTTCTTATTTCTCTGGCTGCAACTATCATTAATTTCATTATTGATTTTTTTTTTCTCTCGTTTAAATGATGAATCATTTGGTCAAAATGTCAAAAAAAAATGCTGATAAGTCCTGAGAGCCTGAGGCGACATGTTAAAATTGCTCATTTTATCAAACCAACAGCCCGACACGGAAGGATAATCAACTTGTAATGAGAAACGGCAGACAGAAACAGCAAATTATCACATTTGAGAATATGAAACCTGCATGTTCGGCAGCTTATATGCTTTAAATTTACTGCAGTTATCAGAGGTGATTAGTCAGTGTATTGTTTCAGCATTTACACGGATAAATGTTCAAATGAAGATGACGTAACTAGAGCTATTTTCATTATTGATAAATCTGCCAATCATTTTCTCAACTAATTAATTCATCTTTTGGTCAGAAACCAAGGAGACATTATGAAAGACAACCTTAAATTCCCAGTGTGACTATTATGACACCAAATTTTGTCCAGGTATGACTCCAAACTCCAAGAAAACCAAAACATCTGCCGCTGAGAAGCTAGAACAGCTTGCATGGAAAAGAAAAATCAGTTGTTGAACACCAAATCAATTGACTGACGCTTTGTTTCCGCTGACATCACAGGATATGTCCAGTACGGCCACTGTAGAGTTCGACTGCACAAAAAAAACACAACAGCAAATCTCAGAAGAGCCTCTCTGATAGCAGGTCAGTTCAACAACAGGCGACAATTAAGAAACTGAATTATTCACCAACACTGGCTCCAGCACAGCCATATGACCTGAGGCCTGCACGGCCAAACGACAAGTGGCCTTTTGATTAAGAGGTTTCTTAACTCTCAAAACGTCTTTGCTTTTGTTTTTCTATCTACTTGCACACTGGAGGCCCTGAGCTGAGCACAAAGTTCAAACTCTTTCTGTGGAGGTTGTCAAAAGGCATTCTGCAAAATGCAAATTAGGAATAGAAGTACAGGCGAGGCAGGCGAAAGAGGCTACAATAAAAAGTAAACTAAGGAAGTGGAAAGCAAGGGGAGCTATAATAGCGTCGAGTGGATTTCTCCTTCAAAGAATCGAAAGTGCAGCGTGAGCAGCAGAGAAGGTGCCAGAGAGAAACACTGGCAGAGCCAACAGGCATAATGGCATTAAACTCGCTAATAAGGGGAGAGGGTTGGTCCGCCCCGGGCTGAAAGACTGCAGTATGCACACAAACAGACTGCCTGCACCCATCCAAGAGCCATTTTCCAAGGATTTACAAACACACAAAGGCTGGCATCCAACTCCCACGCTCCACACCGCGGGCCCGCTAGGAGAAGCATCCTCCTGGAGCTGTGTATTTAGAAATGTGTGTGTGATTCAGTCGTGAGGGCTATAAACAAGCCCAAGCAGGATCAAAAACTTGCAACATCTCATTTTCAAATCTGATTTAATCTCGCTCATATTAGTCCTGAAATTTTAAACGACTTCTTCTATCGCGCTGCATCGCTTCGGCCTTTGATTTCTGCGATGTAAACACAGGACTCGTAGGGTTAAGATCGCCCGAAGTAACCCAAGCTTTGGATTGTGAACAAAGCCAGAGCTTTTGCTTGATGAGCATCCATAACCGTTGGTTCAAAGCAGGCTGATTACAGGCTGCGACGTGGGGGCGAACGCTGAAGGTCGGCCGCTACGTTGCACCTGATACATGTGAGAACTCAAAGGCGGCACAAACAAGAGGCCTGGTTATCCATCTATTCCAACTAGCAGCTTTATCGTGCATGCAGGCTGGTACTGTTACAGCCGGAGAGCCCACAAATAACACTGAACAGCAGCTGCAGGTACCATGTGAAACAATGTGACTACACAGGAACCTGTCATCTCTCTCCCGTCAAGGCCAATCTACATTCACAGCAGCAGCCACAACCTTAAGTGTTGAAATCCCTCATTAAAAAGGTGAAGAAAAAAAATCCCAGTGGGGGAGAGAGAGAGAGTCCCTGCTAGAAATGGTGCTTCTGTAATCAGCCTGCTATGAAAATGGGGAAGTAAAGCATCACACCAATGCAAATGTGACATTTTAACAAACCTGGAATCAGCTGTTTGTTTCTCTTTGGAGTGACAGCACAAGCCCGTGTACATGACACGTTAAAAGACGCTCGGAAAAATGGATGAGCAGTGATTTTTGTTAAACTAGGTCCATTTTGATTTTTATAAAAAAGGCATTATTCAACAACACCTGATGTTTCCAGTGGGACTGTTCTGACACAAAACTGTACGACAGGTAGAGGAAATAGCTGGGAAGGTAACAATGATGTCGGCAGAGCTCCTGTTGGCTTCCCAGTTTCACCGACCCTGGATAAATGCTGCAGTGCACCGCCGCCATCTTACTTCTCTATTCTCTCTACCATCTGACTGAGATGTGACTGGGAGCCTTAAAAACCTTTATTTTCTAACACTACTGTCGCCTTCAGCGGGTTCAAACACTGAGTTAGCACCAAAACTCGGCGTCAATAATTCATTAAGAGGGAACAAGACGCCTTATTGACTTATTTTCCTTCCCCAAACACGCCCACTCCCTTAAAATTAGCCCCGGGATGTGGAAAATGAGACAATACGCGTTTCATGTATCCACTGTAGTGACTTTACCTGGATTAAATTAGACCCAACGACCCGTAAACGCGCCTTACATAACCGCCTCGTTCACAGCCGTTTGCGCAATATTATTATAATTCGTTAACGGACCACAACTTATTAGTGGCGTTTTTAAAAACAGGAGAAAAAGCAACTCGCTTGTCGGGTTCAGACAAAAGAAAAGAAGGGGGGACGACGTTATGGGTGTAGCTTTATCTCCGTTAACCCCCATTTATCACAGTTTCAATAAATCAGTTGCCAACAGGGAGACTTCGCCTGAGAAAACGCGTTACGGAGCATCAGAACAGGGGGTTTAAAGGTACATTTCACCCTCACATGGAGGTTAATTATTAATTAATTTACAATAAATACTAACAGATTATCTTAATGGGTACTAAATACCTAAATGTTCTCTGGTTTATACATATCTAACGCTTACTGTTCACAATCTGTGTCTAGTTTACTGGATTTGTGCACAAGACTTCCGGTTAGACCCCAAAATAAAACGATGAGCAAAAAAAGAAAACACTATTTTCTCATAGTACAGTATGTTAAGTATCACAAGGAAGATTTTGAGTGCTAATGAGATTACTGTTTTTGGTTTTCATGGGTAAATTCCGCGTTGATATATCGATAGACCAAACAGAGCAGATTAATCTGAAGTGGGGTTATGTTAAAGTTAAAACGCCAAACAGCAACTTAAAACCGCAAATCTCACACAAGCCATCCTTATTCAATCGGTGGCTACAATTTAAGTCATCTAGATTTAGAGAATTTAAACGGCATTGCCTGTTTTTCTTAATATCTACCATCCCAGGCTTTAGCTTTGGAGGGACAACCGCTCGGCTTCCGGTCTACTTGTAGCTAACTGCAGCTAGCTCGACTCCGCTGACAGCAACAATATGGTGGAAAAGACTCCAAATTCTCGCACAAAAGCGGATTTTTCTTACCTCGGCAGCCAGAGCCGAAGCCGCTACGGCCAGCAGCAGTAAAGCTACTCGGTCCCCCATGTCGGTTGGCTGACACGACGCTCCGAAAGGCGGCGTTTCACCGGGCAGTTTCAACGTTTAGCGTCGGGTGGGAAACAGTGTGTTCGGCGCCGGTGACTCCCGTTGTCTGATGGGGAGCGATACCGAGGCTGCACAGCTGCTCAGAGCCCGATCACCTGACCACGGCGGAGTGGGACACACACACACACACACACACGAAAAACACACACACGCACGCACGCGCACGACTAAATGGAGACAATAGTCTTCATACTTTCAAAACGTTTTTTTAATCACATCTTTAATTTACAACACGGCCATTGAAAACAGGAACAAACCATTAAAAAAAAAATAACAAAAATCATTCATATGACACATTTTTCTTAATTAGTTAAATGGCTTATATCAACCTCAGCCATCCACCACATGCATCAGTCACAGCACAGTGAGGGCAGTTCACTTCCAATTAGAAACTTTGCGAAAGGCAAAAAAAAGATGTAGAGTTTTACTGAGAGTCCAGCTGAACGTGATGCGATGAGCAGAGCAGATTTCACCCTCACGTTGTTTCAAGTTCGTTAGCAACACTCCTGCCATTTAAAGGTCAGTGTTATTGTGCATTATATTCAAGTCAGCATCATGACACACCTGACCTGTTCTGGCTTTAATCATCAACTTCCACATCAGTCACTGATGTGAATCAAGTTCTTAAAAACTGTAAGATAAGTGAGAGCAGAGTCTATAGTGTGTCCTGGAAAGACACTTCTCCTCCAGTGATGTGAGGTTCCCCTCCATGCTGACAAAAGTGGTCTCCACCTTCATCAAAGCGGTGCGGTGCCTTTGATGTGCACAGACGGGGAGGGATAAGGATATTGGATATTAGCGGGATCCAGCTGCAGGCTGCTGATGGTTAAGTCTGTCAGAATGTGGACGTGTTGGGGCGTCCTGACCAACGTGGTGCTACAGTGGTGTTCACCCCCCCCCGCCATTTGCTCCAGACATTTACACCCTGCAGGATTGTAGCCTGGAACTCTGGCCTGCTGAGCAATATTGCACTGGGCCACCACCCCCCCTTTTCATTTAGATGAGGGGCCTTTAAATGGTCTTTACAGTGCAACCTGAAAGGGCTCTGCCCGCCACACGACCCGTGCTGCTGGGAGTCACTTGCGGGTGCAGCCGGGGTACGGAGGAGGAGGGGAGTAGCTGGCCGGCCGAGGCTCAGCCGGGGTGTACGGTGGGGGGTGCAGCGAGGGAGGGTACATCTCGTAGTCGTAGGTGTATGGAGGTGGAGGACCTGCGCACAGGAAGGAGAGGGAGATAAAGAAGCATTAGCTCAGAAGCACTTCTCTGTAATTACAAACTTCACATGCTAGAAGGGGAATGAGGCCCATTAAGCTCAGGAAGTCTGCCCCCATTCTATGAGGACTGATGGGGCAGTCCTGCCCTCTAGTGGGCGGACTGAGAGACTGCACGCTGGAGGACTGACCAGCATCAAAAATATGGCCGTGAAGACTCATTTTAATGATCACAATGCACCGGTCTCAGAGAAACTTGTATTACTCAGTGAAACATCAAAAGCAGCACAGATGAAAGAGAAGATTAACAGAGCCAGTCGAGCCACACTCCAGATTACACCATTATTAACACTTAGTGTTAATGACTCTCTAACAGGAGAAGCTTTATTTGAAAAAGTCCAGTGCTGATCTCTCACGGTTGTTAAGTTTAATAATGAGAAAAGAAACTACTCACTATTTTATCTGTGTAAAGCACAAGTGAATAATATACAAGCATATTGGAATATAGATACTTGGTGACAGTGGAGCAGGGAAATAGCTACATGCATATGCATTCATACTGCATGTGTGTTGTTGATGGTGCGTCACATTTATGAAACACGATCTGAGCCGCAGGGCCGGGCGGGGAGCGACAGTCCGGCTTGGCGCGAAGGCGATACACCAAGGAGAATGACGTGGGATAAATAAGTGATGAGCTCCGGAAAAAAGCAGCTTTCCCGGGTGCAGGAGAGTGTCGCCGTGTACAGGCCGTGATGTGCAGACAGAGTACCCGCGAGTACAATGAGGGAACATTGTTGCCAGTTTTCTCCATTCAAGTGGGAACAGGGTGTAGCAGATGTAATACGGTGAGAGCAGAGGGAGGCAAATCATGCCTCGTGGGAGGCAGTGGGTAAAAGGGAAGTGATGAAAAGCTACAGGTCTGTGCTCAAGGCCAAGGTGGATCCTGTAACATAACCCTCCTGTTCATTTTTTTTCCATCAGTTTCTTTTTTATGCTCGCCTGAGGGCAGGAGATAAGGTGTCACTGCGGCCCAAAGTGTAACGGCCCCCCACAGTGTGTGTAATGTGCTTAATTATCATCACGCAGACAGTAATAAATAGGCTGGAGCCACTGTCACTGTGTAGTGTTCTACTTTCTTTAAGCTCCCATATTGTGCTCATTTTCAAGTTCAGACTTTTATTTGGAGCTCCGACTGAAGCAGGTTTGCAAAAAAAAAAAAAAAAACCATCACTTTCTGAACGGTCCATTTTAGGCGAACACAACAGCCCGCTGCTTCGCTTTTGCCTCCGACATCATCTCCTACTGAGGAATTAACAATGGAGAGCAGTGAGGTTTTTACATGACATCATAAGGGGAGTAAAATCTCAACAGCATATTTTCACACACAATTACTGAAAGATGGAGCAGGAGAAAAGAAAGGAGTGTGTGTGTGTGTGTGTTGTCCCACCTGGGTATCCCTGGGTCACCGTGTTGATGTAGGAGGTGCTGAACACGCCGACCCGTGCGCCCCGCCCGTTCTTCATGCACATACACACGCACAGGAACAAGGCCGCCACCGCCCCCATGAGAAACACCACGCCGAAAACGATACCGGAGATGGCAGTGCCCCTGGAACACACACACACACACACACACACACACACACACACACACACACACACACACACCGTGAGCCACCCAGTCAAGTGTGAGAGGAAACAGCCGTCTCAAACAGACAGGCTGCCATGTCTGTTGCTGCCATGGAGATGGACTGCAGCATCTGATGTAACTCAGCTGTGTGATACATGTGTGTGTGTCTGCGCCAAGAGTGTGACAGCATGACAGAGTGTGTGGTGCGTTCACTGCAGAGGAGTCTGCGAACTCTAAAACAGAACACTCATCATTAACAGGTTTGTTCCGTGTTCGGCGTTATTAAGCTCGTCACATCCAGACCGCTGCCTCGGAGAGCAGCAAACTTTCAGAGTCAGTCAAGGACGGAGACGTGTTCATCTTAAGAGGAGAAACGGCTCAGAACTGAGAGGAAAAGTTAAAGCAGCTGTGCTGAATCAAAGCAGGCCGAGGTCAGAGGTCAAAGGTCCTCTGGGTTAGAAGACAGCTGCTGTGTCAGTTAGATCTTTACTGCACCAAGCCTGTTAGGTGTGTGTGAGGAGATAATCCTGAAAACACTGACAACTGCAGAGGTGATTAGAGTGATCAACCACAGATTGTACATAAAGATGGATGACACGTCTCCGCTTCCTCCCACTATACAAAAACTAAGCCAAAGTATCCCAGAAGATGCTGATATGTCAAAATAACTAATTAAAAGCAAACAAATCACACCAGTGTGATGAGAAATACTGACAATGACAGAAACCATCTTTGAGATGATGGGTACTGCAGCTCTGCTAAACTTTCCAAATGGAGTGAACAGATAAAATCCTCATGGTGAAGTCATTTCGCAGGTTGTGACTCAAAAAAATAAATAAATAAATAAAAAAGTATCCACTAACTTATAGGTGTCTCCTTCACAATGTAGGTCTGTGGAAAGAAGTCTTTGTGGGCCCCAGTGTAAAATTGGCACCAACTTACGAGAGGACGTCTCCAACGTAGGCGTAGTAGGAGCAGCAGAAAGGCGGCGATCCATCGCAGCAGTACTCTATACAGCCTTCACATTGGGCCTCGCTGCCACCTGCAAAACACACACACACACACACACACACACACCTTAGATTCTGCTAAAGCAGGATGGTACATTTTGCAGAACCAGAAAAAGGGAAAAAAAAAAAAACACACCAACAATTCCCTGAAAGCTAGTACAGTTAGAAACATTTAAAGCCTGTAACACCAGGTTTATTTTTTTAATAGGTGGTTATTAAAAAACAAAAACTTAGCACTAGTTTACTTCAAGTCTATAAGAAGTCACAAGTGTCCACTTATGATAAAAGAAGCCCTTATACAGACACTTAAGCCTTATTATCAGGAAACATTAACCTTTCCCAAGACGAGAAAACCATGCTGCTATAATGAAACCTTTCACAAACCCAGCTCAGAGCAGACAACCTCACCCAGCAGCCTCTATTTATACACCTTCAAAGACAGACAGTCGATTTATTATGAGCTCAGCCGAAGAAGCATTTGCTTTTTTTTTTTTTTTTTTCTAAAAAAGGAGCAATCAATACCTGTGGAGCGTCTGGGGAAACAAAAAGAAGATCTCCAGTGAACCCATACTGGGACCTTGGCTTTTGTTCCAATAACGCCAGCCTGTATTCTGGCATTTGGGGGTTTTAAATAACAGATCGGGCAGCAAACTAAAATCATTTCCCCCCTCCAGCTGCATCGTGGCACTTTCTATGGTCCAAGACTTCAGTTTGTGATTTTCTCCTTAGATCTCATGGCGACAGGCAACAGCAGACATGTTGACATGCTTGACTTGTTTCTCCGTGTCCCAGGCTGACTGGGGACCAGCTGAATCCAACACTGTAGGCTGTAAGCTGGCTGGATCAGTGTGTGACACATCCTGAGAAATTAGCACATTTCTTATGACATCCTGCCATTACCGAGGAGTTTGGAACACGAGACGTTTGCCTGGAGGGCTTTTTTTTTTTGCTTGATTGCTGCAGAATTTGTTACATCCGCTGTCCAGAATCAGATGAAGGCCGCAGCAAGTTACCCAATCGGACTCACACCACTTTGATGGTCGTTTAAAAAGAAAGATTAGAGCTGCAACAAGTTGTCGATCTGTAGAAACTTAATCTGCAACAACCTAAGAAATCAGTTCATCATTTTTCAAGCAAAAAACATCCACTGGGTCGACCTTCTACCATCAAATCCATCATGAAAAACGACTCTTTGACTATTAAAGTCATTCTGCCTGCATTTACCAGGCAGTTGCATTATGGGAAGTGTAGGATCCAGTGTTTTGGGAGCTAAACTACTTGTGTGAAGTGTGAAAACGGGGCACAGACGTGAGCCACAGTGATCCAGCAGCATCTGCATTCATTCCTTTGAGTGGGGGGCTGTTAAAACAGGCCACAATGGCACGTGTTAGTGTCTGGAGGGGTGGGGGGGGGGTCACAGGCAGATCTCTGAGCCAAGGGTTCACCTCTCCAGCACCTTGATTTCACAGCCTACATGCTTATTCCTGCTACAGAACAGATGCTGCATTTACAGGATCTATGACATGCCTTTGTGTGTGTGTCTGTGTGTGATTAATGTGGTTCATTATCTCAAACACACACACACCTACCTACCTACCCCTTCTTGCCCAGCCTAAGCCTCCATATTCACCAGCATTGTACACACAGCTGTGTACTCGTCTCAACCTGCTGCCACGACGCCAGCCAGCCCTCCTCCCTCCGTGATCTGTGATATTTGTGTTGTGTTTCACCATCCGGAGCGCGTCAGCACACTTCAAATGAAGGACACTGCAAAGAAAACAAGCACCCCCCCCCTCCGCATGTGTGTGTGTGTGTGTGTGTCTGCTTTCTCTCAGCCGCCACTTGCTTAAATGATGTGTGCCTGGGGGGCAAATATGCACATTTCTCCCCCACACACACACACACAGGTAGAAAAGTAAAGAGAAAGCAGAGTGCTGCCTTGAAATCATTGCAGGAGGATGATTTTGATGAAGAGTGTGGATGCAGAGGAGAACACAGAGTGTGTGCATCTTTTTTAATGGAGAAAAATGAGCATTTCACAACAAATAGGTCTGAGTGGATGCTTCCTGTGGACACAGTCAGCCCACCTTCTCACTTTAACACTCAGCCCTGTGGAAAAAGCTGGGGTGTTTCCCTGTGGGGGGCCTGCAGGAGGTCCCACCAGCAGACAGTCTGGGTGGTCCTCCTGGATCCTGTCTCTCCACACGCTGGGAGACAATGGCCCCATGTCCTTTGACCCCCCCCCCTCCCATTACACACACACTCTCTCTCCCCCTCTCCCTCTCCCTCTCCCCTTGACTCACATCAAGTTTCCAGCAGTTTTCACGTCCGCTTTGCGCGTAAACTGGAGTTTTACGCACCTAAAGCGGTAGTTCCAACACGTAGAGGACTCTCTAAGAGGGTTTTTTGCCCCCCCACCACACTCCCCCCTCTCCCCCCCAGCGGCTCCTTCCTGTGGCATCGCTAATAAAGGAGGTCAATGACGGACACGGGGCAGAACAACTCACCGGTGAAGAAACAAAGCAGCAGTGAGCTCCTCAGCAGCCTCCATCTCTCCGCCTGCGTCCCCCTCTTCGTCCCCCTCCGGGACTCTTCCATGACCCTTCTCTCCCAACCAGTGGGTAACAACACCGCGCTGCTCCAGCACCAGTCACCTGTCCGCCTCCTCCGGGACCATGGCCGTGTCCTCCCCCCTCCCCACAGACAGACTTCCTCCGCCGGTTCCCCTCCGAAGTGAAGCTCCGCTCCGCTTGCTGCTCCACGTGTGAGCGTCTGCCTCCGTCCACTTCCTCCACCTCCGCCGGGACAACGGCTCGGCTTTTTATTCCCCTCCCCTAACACTCCCCCACCGTCCCCCGTTTGCTCAAATTACCCCGGAGAGAGAGAGGGAGGGAGAGAGAGCGGCGTGAAGTCAGCCACACAGTGAAAGACTGGCTTCCGGTCAATATTTTCAAAATAAGACTAATTAATCCCCATATGGCAGTGGACAATATGTTAGAATATCTATCTATCTATCTATCTATATTACAAACTGGCGATAATAATAGTTAATAGGATTTAAAAAGCAGTTTGAATTCATTTACATTTTCTGAATTATTAAATATGACACCTTTGTAGGCCTGTTGTTTCCTCTTGTCACTATGCACGTTGTCAATGTTAGTATCTGTGCCACTAAACACAGCCATGCCGATGGAGCCATTTGAATTTGACAAATATAAGATAGGCCTATTATTGTCTATAAGAAATTTAAAAAATGCTGTAATTCAGGCAGCATTGCTTCCTCAGGCTGTGTTCCCATGACTAATAAACTAAACCTTATGTGTAAAACTGGTGGAGTGCCCCTTTAAACCTCAGGACTTAATTTCTATCATATTATGTCAAAATATTTGTTGACCTTAGTCTTAGTAGTAGTTGTTGTGTGTGCTTTTATTTTGAAGGCTCAAACGCCATTTTCCGGTTTTACTCTTGTTATGTCTGTCCAACTTTACTCTACGAGAGGAGGAAAGTTTGTGCGTGTGTGCCTGCGCGTGTGCGCGCGCGCGCTCCCGCCCCTCTGAGTCTTCTCACGGCTCCGTCACGTCACGTCACGTCACGACCCACCGGGATCACAGCGGAGTCAGGGCCGCTTCACACCTGTGTGACAACACATCCGCCACGACAACACGGGCCCTACTTTATGTTACTTTATGTTCAGATCAGATCACAGGGGTCATTCAGCTGCTGATACTCCAGTTCTTACACTTATTATCTTCATCAGGCAACTTAAAAGTAGAAAAGAGCTGTGATTTACCACTAAAAGGATGCCCCCCCCCCCTCCCTCCCTCCCTCCCCCATATGTGCTGGCATATTCTGGATCAAAACCGCCACTTGTACTAACCTGTAGGACTTAAACACAGTCATAAAAGTGATGATTAAGGAGGTGAATTACAGCTCTAAAAAGCCCCCCACTATGGGGCAAATAACAGTTCATGACCTAACAGTGGTGGGCATTAAAGATGAATACGTGACAGATAAATAGATAGAAGCCGTCAGCCATGATGGATGTAGAATTCTTATACACGAATGCTTTTTTTGAAGTTTGAAAAGTGGACCCATTTCACCGCCATTGTAACTTTTATGGGACGCCGAGGGTGGCAAACGGATGAAGATCATTTAGCTCTCAGAAATGCCACCCACATGGAGCAGCGATGATTCATAATGCCTGCCAGATGTTTCTTCTAGGCCGGAACGCCGACCGAGGCCGAGACGTGAAAAAACAAGCAGGTGAAAAAGTGTCGGCGTGCAGGCGAACGTATCAATAAATGATGTTTTCCTCCACGACTGTGTGTTTTTCTCCATTGGTCTGAAGGTAGCAGAGGACGACGTGCAGGGTGCAGTTGTTGAGGCCTGCAGAGTGCGGTGACACATTACGCTATTATGCAGATTACAGAGATGGCCAATCTTCTTTTTAACCATGCGTAATTACAGGATAATGATTTCCTTTGTGCTGCACTGGGAGCCCAAAGGGAAGGAGATCATCTTCCTCAGGGCCCGACAGGAAGTGCCACACACACACACACACACACACACACACACACACACGACTTTTAGTGCTGAGGTCATTTCTGGTCCCAGCTGGGCTCCAGAGAGTTCATGGGATGGAGAGTACAAAGAGAAGAGAGTGAAGCAGGGATGCAGTCAAAAGGGGGCCAACGAGTTCATTTAAAGCGGCCATGACTGCACTGCCCTTCTTCTTGTTTGGAGAAGGGCTCCAACTTGGTGACAGGCTGAAACACTCCCACCTAGTGGACAGAGCCTGACTTTACACGTGTGCGCTGCTTCAAAGCTCTGTGTAAGGCTTTAATTTAAAGGTCAGGGTTTGGCTTGGAGTGAGGCATGTCTGTTATAATGGTTAAAGGGCTCAGTGAGGCATTATGGGAATGAGGGACTTCACAAGTGATGAAAGACAAATGTGAGTGTGTGTCTGTGCTGACCACTAGACCACGACAGACACACACACACACACACACACAGCAAGTGTTCATTATTTTCTTGTATGAATTGTACTTGTGTCTTTTTGTTTTTGCTGTAATGTCAGTATGACTTTGGTAATTGGGTAATATTGTCTTTGCCTCATTCACGCCAGTAAAACATGATGCATGGAGTTAAAGAGGTGCAGCTACTGGTGCACAAGAGCCTCACAAGCACTTCCATGTCAAACCAGGATGGATCAACGACCCTCATCGTGACCTGTTCTGTAACACGTCCAACACTCCTGACACTGTTCCCAGAGACACTCTGTGTGTCTGACCTGTACATGGATGAAGCTTTTTCTGATAAACTGATCAAGCACCTGGTAGCAAATATCAGTGGGCTACGACATGAATGCAGATTAGTGTTACTGATGTTCACAAAGTGACGGGGTCATTGAGTTATTGTTAATCTAATTGCTGGATGCATTTAAAATGTGTGTGTGACTTTTCAACGTCAAACAGACAAACCACTCTGGACACATCAGCTGCACAACTCAATGTGATTCTTTATTCATGAACCTAGGACCATATATATATATATATATATACATATATATATATATTTATATATATCACTGTATAAATACTCTATATATTCTACTCCCTTCTGTGATCTCAATAACAAATAAAAAATAATATTAAAAAAGCCACATGATTATATTTAACAGGCTGTACAAAAATAAATAATGTTTGGATATTCTGTACAAAAGGAAAAGACTCGATAGAAAAAAAAACAAGATGCCTTCGCAGAAGGCAGGAGAGACTTACTTATGAAGTAGTAGCAGGAGACAAGTCCCTCTTCAGGTCTCCACACACACTCACACACACACACACACACACTCACACACACACACACTCCTCTTTGGTCTTTGAAGAGTTCCCTCTTTGAAGGCTGTGTAGACGAGGGCAAGATATGGCTAAAGGACAAAGTACGGTGTACTGAGGCATTTAGAGACAACTGGATGTTATAATGTGCCGCTGGCAAAAACAAAGATGAAGTGCTACAGATCTGTGATAAATAAATGTAGACTGGCAAGTTTGAACATAAACACTACGACTATCTTATTTTCCATACCTGATGGGGTGAACAAGTAGAATATGAGCTATTCTCTTTCATTTGTTTCTTTATATACTCTGCGATAACCTCCCCCACCCCAACCCTTATGCGTCTGTCCAGCCCAGCTTGGACAAACATCATATACATGCATTCAAAATTTGACACACACACACACACACAGTCTTACACTCTCACACACACAAGCATGACATTGGCACGGTAAGCAGCATGCTCCTTCTGGAAATCAGGACTGTCCATGCTTTCTTCCCCTGATGAGAGGCAGAGGGTGCCACTGCTGCGCTGAGGCTACACAGGCAGCAAGCTGTGATCAGTCTTTACTGCTGCAGCTGGGTGGCAGTGCTGCTGTGGACCAACATCTGGCCGCGTTATGTATGGAGGGAATGGGTAAAGATCGGCCTTTACAGTCACAGTCATTGTGGACCCATTGACATGCAGGACTGCCTGGAACCCATGAAAATCTGCAGCAGTCTTGCTCTGGATGTAAACATTCATAGGCCTCTGTAGATTGTCCGCGGGGGAAAAGGAGGCAGGTCAGAGTTTTCATCTGATGTCTCTGTGAAAGCTGGGTGTGTGAAAGGAGGTTAGATTGTGGAAGCAGTCCTTAACAGGCGCCCTGATTGCAAAGTTCCAGCAGGGGCCGCGGCCGGTCTTTGGGGTCACAGCTGTCATGGGTTAGCGTGCGCCCGTCATGGCCGATGCAGCGCAGCTGGCGTTTGCGGAAGCCTCGGCCGCAGGTCTTGGAGCACACCGACCACTCTCCCAGAAGCCAGGAGGGACAGGTTTGGGTGGCGCAGGAACGTGAGGCCAAGGGGCGCAGCTCCTCTGGGCAGTCTCTGGAGGGACGACCCTGGGGATCCAGACACACCACCTCTCTCTGCTGCGTACCTCCTCCACAGGTCTGGGAGCACGGACCCCACTCCCTCAGAGTCCACTCGGCTCCACCCACCTCTCGGATGGCATTGATGGACTGGCGGCGGCCTCCATTGCTGGAGACTGAAGCAGCATTGTTGGGTCTTGGGGCGAAGTAGCTGTACTTAACCCGAGGCCTCGGGGCTTCCCCTACAGACAGCACCTGGATGGTGAGGGCCTCGGGCAGTGGGGCGAAGCTCCTGATGCGCTCCAGGGTGGCGGAGGAGCCGCTGTAACGCAAAAGCGCTCCTTGCAACGAGATGTCCGTCTCCATGGTCATCAGCTTGTACTCGCCATTCAAAAGATAGCTTCCATCCTGGCGACGCACTGCCAAGTAGCTGTTATCATGACGACCGTTGCCTGGGGCGCGCTGCTTGACGTCCAGGTTGGTGGCGCCAGCAGGGATAGTTACAACATCCTGGTAACCAGGCCTGAAGCAGAGACAGACAGAAAATATTTTCACATACATGCTATGGGTTTTCAGTGTATACTATAAAGACAGCAGGTTTGTATATGACAAAATGGCTGTTAGATGTTTACCTGGCACGCTCCAGAGAGCCTGACACTTTCTTGCAGGTGGAGCCGTCCCCACCACACACACCGCACTTATCAAAGCGCCGGTTAGACCCAATGACACGATCACATCCGGCCTTGACGCACTGGCCTTGAACGCAAACCGAGGTGGAGTCTGGGCTGCAGGGTGTTCCATCAGCCACCTGGGGGCAACAACGAGTCACAAATGGAATTTAAAAGTTGCATCTTGAAAGACTGTTACACAAGAGTCTGAGCCAAAAAAAGTCTTCCTCAGCAAGGCAGTAGCCCAGAGGCTGAGAAAAATTACAATAGCAGGTCTGCACAGGTAAGAGGACTCTTGTGAGATGAAGTAAGACCCTCAGAATGTAGTAACACTGTTCTGAACCAGAATAAAACACAGGCTTCATTGAAATCATCCAGCATCTAATAAATCTCACCTTAGATTTGAGGACAAAGAAGTATCCAGTCCCCTTGGCACGGCACACCAGCTTGCAGCGGTCTTTGGGTGAAACTCCAGCATACTTGGGCACCCACTCAACACCCTCCCCTGAACCCAGCGACACTTGGGCTGACATGTCGTTGTGGGCCAGGCACTGTTCCTCTCTGAATGACAGGCCTGAGAAAGAGAGAGACACAGAGGTCAGATTTACTGCTTGTTCAGCCTGACCCACGTGCTAACTTTCACACCAACGTGCAAAGTACATCAAAACACGGCTTCTATATTCAAGCTGAACTTGAGCTAAACTTTCAAGAAAGTCTTTAGACCATTTCTCAAATCTTATCTCAGATTAATTAACTGATTGTGATAACAGACATCTCCTACCGTTGGTATCAGGGCAGGCCTCCGTGTTACAGGAGCGGTACTGGATCCTCTTGCCCTCGCAGTATTTTCCCCCATTCTTGGGCAAAGGGTTGTCACAGGCACGAAAGGAATACTGCACCCCTCCTCCGCAGGTCCGAGAGCAGTCACCCCAGGGACCCCACACTCCCCAGCCACCATTGACAGGAGTCTGAAACAACCAGGGACAAGACGATTCCAGTTTTTAACTTAGCTGATTGATTCAAAGCTGAGAGTTAAACCAGTATGCTGCAATATATTAACTACTTTTGTATCATACAGTGTGTTTTAGGTGCTTGAAGTGTATTTCCAGTGGGTGTCGGTCCTACCTGATGTTTGGCGGCTTGGCTCTTTGTGAGACACTGTCCAGCCAGGCAGTAGCTGTCATGCCCGCATGGCGTGCCGTCAGCCCAGGGGAAGTTCTTAGTCTGGCACACCAGCAAACCATTGGATGTAGTCACAGTGCACCACAGAGCTGCACATGTGGTACTCAGATCAGGGCAGTGCTGGGATTCTTCGCCAAAAGTCAGGCGACACTGATGGTCGGCGTCATAGACCGTCCCGGGCAGGGGCTGGGGAAGCGGCTGAGGTTTGACCGGTTTATCCAGCAGGCACTGACCGTGGCCGTTGTCCAGGAAGGTGGTGACCATGAGGGCGGAGCAGGGGGACCACGGCTGCTGCTGGTCCAGGTTGGACAGGGTGGAGGCCATCATGTGGGAGCCCCAGTGGGCACCGTTGACCCCGGAGCACAGCTGGGCATCGTCATGAGGCATGTTGAAGACGTGGCCTGGAGGACAGAGATGAAAAGACCACCTCTAGAATAAGCTCCATCTCTGACTGAATACATTTCAACTTTTTGTATTTACAAGAACATGGATTTCTTTTTTTCCTACTTACCCAGTTCATGTGCCACAGTAAATGCTGCTTGCAGCCCATCATCCTCAATGATTGAGCAGCTTCTATCAGGGTCACACACTGTGCCAACATCTGCCATGCCCAGAGTGTCACAAGAGTGGGCACCACACAGGTCCTGAAGAGGCAGGCAGAGAGCAAAATGAATGAAGAGAAAACGAATGTTTGAATGCTCTTCTATGTGACTTCTCTTCCTCTTTTGATCTGACTCATTCTCTCCTAACATGCTGCTTCCCTCCTCCACTCCAACTTACCGTCCTGGTGAAGAGCACAGCGGTGTCATAATGCTCAGGGTGGCGGTCACTCGGTGGGTTGTGTTGCCGCTGCCACTGGCAGAAGTTGCGGAGGGTCATGGCGGCGTTGGATGACACCTGAGGGCCTCGCTCCTCCTCGTACACCACCAGCAGCTTCACCACCGCCAGGCTGATGGAGTTGTGGATGCTTGGGTGGCGGTAGAGGCGGGATGCCACTGCCATGATGGTCAGCAGGTAGGGTTTGAGCCCGGCGCCGTGGAACTCAGCCATGGACTGGTCTGCCACCAGCATGATCTCCAGGTAGCGAGGGGTGGAAACAAAACGCCTGGTTCTGTGGTGGGCTGAGGGGAGAGAGAGGGAGAGGTCAGACCAAAGTAGGTTCACAGGCCCTGTTAGCTGATATCAGGTTTCAGTCCTAATTTTACAGCACTAACTAGAAATGATTCAGTTTCTCTGGGTCAGTCTGCACACTAAAAATTCTGCCAGTGCTCTAAATAGCAGATACAAAGGCTCATTTTCTCCGAGGGTTAGAGGCTCCAAGAGAGCTCCGGATGTGCCTGGAGGAGCCTGGCTGTGACTCAGCGTCACACCACCGGCGGCTCCTCCTCCTCAGGGTCCACATTCCTACATTGACCTTCTCTGGTGGAAAATTATGCGAGAGAGAAAGGGCGAAGGGAGAAAATCCTTTCTGGGGAAAAATGTCTGCCGGTGCGAGTTGTACCAGGAGGCGAGTTTACACGTCTCAGCTCTGCCGGGCTGTGGCTGGCCCCAACCCCGCTGCACCCCTCCCCTTTCCTCCGCCACTCCTCCTCCTCTTCTTGGAGAAGCCCCCCCACCCCCGTGCTCTCCTCTCCTCCCCTCCCCTTCCTTCCTCATATCTGATAGTGCGTAGACGGCGCTGTCAAAAAAGGTAGCTGAGTCCACCCCGCATGCTGTGCGCTCTGGCACACGCACAGCTCCAGCTGACAGCACTTTGATCTGCATATGATTTATTTGATATTTATATTTATTGCAGATAAGTGATTTGCTTATTTGTCTGCAGCTGTAGAGTTCTTTTCGTGGCATTCTTTAGAGTAAATAAACCACTTTCTTCGTGTTTTTTAGTCACTTTTAATAATGGGCTCATAATTTCAGCTCACTCTTGTAAAATGCGCACTGCACTATGCGCCAGCCTTACCTGTCTGGTCTGCGTTAGCGGCTCCTTGTCTGGCCTCTTTCTCCAGATTCGTTGGCACCCTCTCCTCGTCCTCGTTGACCCCGCACTTGGAGCTTCCCTCCTCAGCCAAAGGCGCACGGCTTCTACGGCGGATGATGTGGACATCCTCCTCGGTGCCCAGGAAGTCACTCGAGTTAAGGGGCTGAATGAAGTACTCTTCACCCTGAAAGTAGAATCCGCCCCTGAGCCCGTGGCACAGGTTGAGCGCAGCGGCAGAGTGTTCCTCTCTGTTCACCGTGCCCGAGAAAAAACAACCCGGCTCGGCTCCGGTCTTGGGTTCCTGCGTGGCTTCGGAATCGGGACTCCCCACAATGTGGAAGACAAAACCCGGCGCCAAGAAGGTCTGGTCAGGCTCTAGCTGCAAGACCAGCTCCTTACCAAATGCGTCCAACCGGTACTCCCTCATCTCCGCCTCCTTCTCCTTCTCCTCTGCGGAGAGAGTCCGCCACGGTTCGGTTTCGCTCTCCGATCGGGCTGTTGGGTCTAGTCTGACCGGCACCACGGTGCTCTCTTCCCAGGCACTGCGCGCCGTGCCGACGCACAGAGCGGCAATCACGCTGATGGAAACGTGTAAAAACAACATCATAAAACTGTGAAATCCGACAAGTGGACAAAGAAAATGATAATAAAGTGTCTACGGGTAGCAAGTAAATCCTTTAAAAGGTTTTCCACTATAAGCTACAAAACCCCAAGTCTTTGAACGTCCACAAAACTGTCCCCAAAATTACGCACGCGCATAAAAATCTAAAAAGGGATCAAATCCAGTGCAAAACTCATTTAAAGTTATGTGCAGGTCTGGCTGTTGCAAAAAAAGTCCTTTCATTCAATGAAAATAAAAGCTGGGTCTCGGCAGTAAAATCCAACAGGTCTCTCTCTCCAAAACTCAGCAGATGTCTCCGCTTCACTCTTTGAGTTTGGGGGCAGGTTTTTTTCTCTCTCTCTCTCTCTCTCTGCTGACCCGTTTAGTCTGTTCTCTGCTCTTGCCTTGCAGTCAGAACAGAGCAGGTCCCTCCTATATATCCCCCTGCCTCGGGACCACCCCCTTCCTGAGCCGTTTGATCTGAGAGGGGCCAAATCCCGTGCGCAACGAAAACGTACCAGCGACCTGGAGCGTTGCCATAATAATCATCATCATTGGTCAGACTCTGTTTGTCTGTTACAAGAAGAACATATTCACCCACCAATATTATCACTCAATATATTCTAATAATATTATCATTTCATCCAAAGCGCCGTACACGAGCTATACATTTACATTTATAATATTTTATATTTGTAATGTCTAATCTAATATATAATATCTTATATTTATCTTTCATAATATATTTTTTTACACATGAATAAAAACCAAACCTCTAACTTTGGCGCTCTACTTTGTCACCTCATCACTGAGCTATATATTACTTATTGAACTCGTGCCTACTCCGACATAAATCAGGATGACAGCAGCAGTGGATGATGTGGAGCAGTGTTGTAGTGTCAGTGCAACTGGAGAGGGGAGATGGCAGTGGGTCGGGAATGGTAACCATATCGCGCTGGCCGAGGCTCCGGGAGCCGTACTCACCTCCCCCGTGCCAAGCCGGCTGTGGTGCGCCGTGGCCGGGTTCCGCAGCTCTGCTCCCCGGGGAGAGGGAGCAGAGAGGGGCCGCTGAGGTCTTAAGGTGGAGCGGGTCCTCCGGCGGGCTGCCTCAGCGGTGAAACCAAGGCGGACAGAGCCCCTGTCCTCCGGCTTCGTACCCCCGCCCGCTCGCCCCGTGCGCCCTCTCCAACAGACAGGAAGAGTTCACGCTGGAGTTTCATTAAAAATAACTGGCAAAGCAGAAACCCTGTGATCAACAGTCCACTGACAAATAAATAAAAGACCTTTCACACTGGAGAAACTGTGTTTACTCTATTCTGGCACAGAGTTTTAAGGAAAAGTGCAGCAGTTTAATCCTGATAGAATATAATTAGATCACACAGTAAGAGAAAGACAATAGAAATGTGGTGAGGTGTTTTTTAAGTACATTACAATGTACATGGCCTCTACAGAGCTTACTGGCATACTCTCCATACAGAGTTTAACTTTTGACTGACAGGACCAAACATCATTGGTGCATCTCTGAGGGGACAAATTCTGGAAGTCCACCTTAACAGCAACAGCTCTGATAAAGTGAATACTTGTAATTTCCTAATTTCCCAATAGATGGTAGACACGAGTTTAGGAAAGTCCCCAGACTGCTGAGGAGCTTTTCCATCACTTGATGGGCCGAGCTCAAGTGTAGCCGACAGGTGGCGCCTCAGCATCACATTTGGGAGCTTTTTAGGGTGAAAGGAGTGAGACGTTGTCAGGCAAGGGGGCAGCAATGGTGCGGCTGAGTGGAGAATGGGTGCTGATCCTGGGTCAGCGCTGAACCTTTAGGGGATGATGACCAGGTGACACTGAAATGTGATGGAGCATCTTTGATTTTACGTCTGAATCCATTTAAATCTGCAGAGCTGAGATCCTCTCGGTGTAAGGAAACCACCAAACTCCATTGGCTCAGCTTAGATTTTAACAGAAGCTTCAGGTTGGAACTGGAGGCAGTGAAATCTGCTCTTTTACGGTTTGATCCTTAATTAAGTGAGTTTTTAAAATTGTACCAGTGACACCAGAAGAACTGCAATAGCAAGTCTGATGCCTTTATGTATCTTCTGGAGAATAAGTACAATTATTCAAGTACTCAAGTGCAATTTAGAGGTATTTTTACTCAAGTATTTCTTCTTTATTCTTCTTCTTCACTACATCTCAGAGGGAAACATTGCACTTGTCACTCCGTTAAACTTACTTGACGGCTACAGTTACTTTGAATCCTTTGATGTGTTGCATTTTTATAGATTAACCATCTCAAAAATCTACGTTTGTTAAAAAGAAACATTAAAATGCTGCATACGTGTCATCTATGTACACATGCATGTATATATTCTGATTAAATGACCAAATTAAAGTGATACTGTGAGATATGATGAAGGATTTTAAAGGGTGAGTTCACCAGTGTTACAAAAAAACATCATATTTCCTCACTTAAACCTGCAGATGCTTTTTTTTTTTTTTCACTTAAAGGAATAGTTCAACATTGTTATTAATTTTCTTGATCAAAGGAGGAAAAGACTGATACCACACCCACATCTGACCACTCCAACATGACACTTGGCATTAAGACTACCAATGGCCAAAGTGCCATTTTTACACATTTCTGTACAGAATAAACAGACAATATGGTGTGTTAATGAATTAACTCAAGCGGTGCTGTTGGTCGTATTTGTTTTAGTCTTTGGACGGAGCCAGGCTAGTCGTTTCCCTTTGCTTCAAGTCTTTATGCTAAGCTATGCTGATCATTTTCATAACTTCATGTTTAAAGGACAGACACGAGAGTTTCTCAGCAAGAAAGCAAACACGTGTATTTCAGAAAACGTTCTTTGAATCATCACGAGCCACAGCCATGGGAACTATTTCTTCGGTAGAAAGTAGTTGCAAGGAAACTGACATTTGGGATTGTGTGAAGTGACTGAGACACTTACAAGTTTCTGCTGAAAAGTTTAAATGTCCTTTTTAAAAGTAGTCACCACCACAAATGAAATTCCTTTACTTGTAAACTTATATATTGACATAGCCGTATTATCAGTGGCATGAAAAGGCATGTCACTATTCATAGATCATCATCTTTATCGCTCTGGTCAACCTTTAGCTCACAGTGTGTGTGTGTGTGGCGATATAGTTTGACACAGTTAAAACACATGTAAGATGAATATAATATGACTGTATTGATGCTGTGGCAAAATGAACGACACAGACACAAAAGATATTTAAATATATAGATTTTATGTACATATATTCATGTGGATGACTAGAAAAGAAACACTATATTCTTACAAAGGAATGATTCAGCACAGTCATATTCCTAAATTAAATAGTAATTTGATACAAAATTACTATAATAAATAAAACTCATCTCGTTGTTTTTTTATTCACACATACCAGTTGTACAAACAATAAATTACAAGTTCAGTGCTGTGTTTCTGTCGTTCACCGAGAGGGGTTTCCCCACTGGAAGAGTCAGAGTAGGTTGTGTGTGTGTGTGTGTGTGTGTGTGAGTATGTATGGAGTATGTGAGGGGGTTCTACAATACTCAAATACTGCTTAACTGATGGTTTGTTAAAATGGTGTTTGTGTCTGAATGTGTGTAAATATGGTTGTATACTAACACATAAATGAAAGATCTATTCGTCGTACAAAAAAAAAAAAATGTCTACATCGTGTAAATAAATCTGAATGTGTGGGAAGAAGAGAGAACTTTTTGTGAGTGGTATGTTGACCCGGGTCGTGTCGTATCTGAAAACTCATGCTTTGTTTGCTCCTGCATAGGTGCCAGACGGGTGGGATTTGCCACACAGGAAAATGCAACGTGCCAGAAATGTTAATACAATAACTGGAAGGGATTTTAAAAAGCACATTAGGTGTGTAATGCTGGGACATGATGCCCATTCAGGAGAGCTGAGGTAATGTTCATTGTCTACTCTCTGAATGTCTCCTTGATAAAATACCCAAATTAAAGCGTGTTATTGTGAGATTTGGTGAAGGATTTTAAAGGGTGAGTTCACCCAAATTACAAAAAAAGCTAATTTCCTCACATAAGATTAGTGCTATCTAGTGATGCAGATAGTTTTGTTATAATTTGACAGTTTATTCTCTTTTTTGATAGTTAGATTGACACCACGCTCATATCTGTCAGTTCAATATGAAGCCAGTAGCTCCTTAGCTTAGCATTAAGACTGGAAACGGATATAGATTAAACAAAAAGATATGATATAATTAGCAAACTTTATGTGTTGTTCCACATATTTGTAATCTTCGGACAGCTAGCCATCTGTTCCCCCTTGTTGTCAGTCTTTATGCTAAGCTATGCTAAAATGTTCATTTCTTCACAAAGCAGTGAATAAATGTATTTCACAAAATCTCTAGAAACTATTTATTTAACTTAACTTCAGAATTACTTGAGTCAGTGTCCCCCGGCACTCATAACAGTCCATATCTTTGGAAGAAAGTAAATCCAAAGAAATTGTTGACAGTGACATTTGTAACTGAGACACTGCCTACAGTTACAAGTTTCAGCTAAAAATGCCCTTTTATCTACTACTTCTTTTGTATTTTGGGTGAACTGACCCTTTAAAATCTTGAATTCTGTGGCACAGTCTGTTTAATGTGGCAAACCCCTCCCATCAGGGCTGGAAACAGGCTAAAACAATCATTTCAAGACAATCAACACAAGATCTAAAGCAGTAAAATAGAGAATGAGAGACGAAAAAGGAAACTAAAGAGCTGAATTGCAAAAGGACATTAATGACTGCATTAGTAGATCTCCTGCTGTCGTTGCGAGTATCCAGGGCACACATTGTCATATTAGCATTGCTTCCTACACAGATAAACAGACAGACAAACAGATATTGACCACCACACAGAAAAACACGAGGACCGTAAACCTCCCAGCACCAGCATACTGATTGATACAAATGGAACTGAGAGTGAAGAAGCTTCGAGACGCAGACAAATACACGCCATCGCGGTACGTACTGCATGTGCTTAAAAACACAGGCCTGGGAACATTCACACACACACACACACACACACACACACACACACATAAAAATCAAGCATTGCCCCAAACCTGTGAGTCATCATTAACCTCCATTAATGTGAAGGAGTGTTATGGTTACTTTACCCCTTTGTCGATTTAACCGTATTAAAGTATGTCCTCTAAAGGCCACCGTATGCTCCCTTCCAATGCAATCACGCCACACTGCTGTTTGTACACTGTACAGGTGATTAGCAGTTTCACCACTGATTTGTTTCCCCGCTGTGCACTATATTACTGTGCTGTTACCCGAGTGTCTGGGTTTACCCGTTCATGGTTGGTCGTGAAGTCACCCTCCCATTGTAATCATGTTCACAAGTCTACACTGTCTTTTAGATTCTCTTGACATCATGGTCATCTCTGTGTCCTTGTGCTGTTTTCTGGTTCTTAGCTGGACAGATTAGTCAAATAAAGACACAAAATGCTTATAATCAGGGCATATAGTCCAGATCCAGTCATGCTGTAAGTATGTACACCTCCTGTAACCTGGACATCTCTGATTCAATGTGGTGTGTCTTGTTTCTAATGGCAGAGACCTCTCTGGGTCAGAGTAAACCTTGCTTTTTCTTACTATGAAGGATGCTATGAAGATACCCTACGATCTAGTGAGCTAATATTTTCAACATTTCAACAAGCCACTGAAAGGTCCATGTCAGAGGACCATAGAAGGTAGTACAATGTGGGACAGGGCTACAATACAGGCAGCAGTAACGAGTGCTTCCCACTGTTGGGGCTCTTGTCTCGGACACGCTCACGACAAAAGATGAAGGGGTGCGACTTCCAAATCCCCACAGTGATCAGAACACATGGAATAGCATAAAAAAAACACAACACGCATGCCATTACAGGGCAACACACACTAAGCCTCCAGGGTTTGGAGACCAAAGTAAAGACAATCAGTTACTGTCCATGTGGAAATGACATGCAATTGAAGTCCTCAGCTATGCCAGGGCCATACTTGTCATTATGGTACGGACACTGTCCTCCGTCTTACTTGTGCTCTGCATAGCTTCTATGATTCCAGGACATTCCTCTGGCATATAGTCAGGTACATCCATGCCACCTGTCTCTGAGTCTCTGTGTATCTGGTCCAGGTGCTTTCAGCCAACATTCACAGTCCTGTTTAAGGTTCTCTGTCTTAAATTCATTGGTTCATAGTCCTACATCCAGCTCTTGAAACCTTAATCAGATGTACAGATTCAGCGTCTTCCTACAAAATTGTTACTTGTCTTATGAATCATTTCTCCTTCTGCCCCCTCAACATTTCTTCACCAGACAGTGTTTGAAGGCGGAGGGTCTGGAACCTAGTGTGCAGCCCTTGGACAGTTTCCCATCCCGGTCTTTACACTGAACTGTCCGACTCTGCCAGCCAGTGTCACAAGTCCTGGAGCAGGTCATCCAGGACCCTGTTACCCACTGGGGCCCTGGGGTTGCAGTCGAGGGACCTGGAGCTGTAGGTGGGGGAGTGGAGGAAGATGTAGTGGTGCTACGGGTGGTGGTGGTGGTGGTGGTGGTTCTCGTCGTGGTTGAGACTGTTGTAGTGCTTTGCGTAGGGGTCGACTTTGGGTTTGGGATGAGCGGAGCTGATGGCAGCTGTGGAGCTGTCCGGCGGGGCATAAAGAAGCTATAACGAACATCTAGCGGCTTTTTAGCGTCTGTCGCTAGAATCTGGACCACCAGTGCTTCTTGGAGAGCCCCGGGCCCCATGCTGTGAAGCCACTCATCCCGTTGGCTCCAGCCGCTGTAGTTGAGCACAGAACCGTTGAGTGGGATGATTGTCTCTGAGGTGGAGATCATGAACTTGCCGTTTAGGAGGTATTCGCCGTTGGGCCGCCGGAGGGCCAGGTAGGCGGTGTAGCGCGTCTGGTCCTTGGCCTTGTGCTGACGGACTTTGACGTGGGTGGAGCCTGCAGGGATCTTCACCACATCTGTGTAGCCCTTACTGTTTGGCAAGAAGCAAAGTAGAAGGGAGGTCAGATCAATATGTAAAACAGTGTGAAACAACGGTTGCATCACCTCAACAACAAATCTGAAGCGACGTAATTGTGGCCAAATGTTCAGACTGAATTGCCACTTTAAAATGCTGAACAAATTGAAGATGTGGACAAAGACTCAGAGGTCTGGGAGCAGGCTTAGCTTGTTCTTCAAGTGGAGAACAACTAACTGTGAACAAACTGAATAGACATGAACAAATGAATTATTTTGAACAATATACATTAGTTGTCATTTGTTAAAACAGCTACTTGAGGCTACATGTCTGTTTAGTCACTGTGACTACAAGGCCTGAGCTTTGAATGCATGCAATCTTGTCTAATCTTGTCTTACCTCTTCTTGGTGAAGTTGCCCACAACACGTATACATCCTGTGCTGTCGCCTCCACATATACCACACTTGTCAAACTGGAGCTTGGAGCCGATGATGCCGTCGCAGCCCGTCCGTACACACTTCCCTTTCACGCACACCGAGCTGCTGTAAGGACGACACTCTGTCCCGTCTACCACCTGCAGACAAACAGTTGAAAAAATACTTAATATTTTCATTAAATACACTGCATCATCTATTATTGTTTTTAACAAACTCACCCTCTGAGAGAACACCACGTAGTATCCAGTTCCTTTTGCTCTGCAGGTCAACTTGCACACATCTTTAGGAAGGACTCCTGCGTACTTAGGCACCCACTCAACAAAGGTCTTCACCCCTTTAGGATCCGTCTGGGGACCGTTGCGCACCTCACATTGCTCCTGCCGGAAACTCTTATCTGGAAAAACAGGTTCCATTATAAAATGAAGGACTGTATATTTAGTATGATGCATAAACATCAGCTTCTAATCAAGCACTCACTCGATGCTGGACATGGTGTGACGTTGCAGGACCGATAGATGGCTCTCTTGCCCGTGCAGTAGCGGCCGTTGTTCCGTGGTGGCGGGTTGTTGCACAGACGCTGGGCGAACTGCACCCCGCCTCCGCAAGTTCTGGAGCACGCACCCCAAGGACCCCAAGAACTCCAGCTGCCATGGTTGGACGCCTAGGAGGAGGGAGGGCAGGAGCGGGGAGAGGTGATAAGAGTTGGCGGTAATGACAGCAGAGGGGAGATCAGAGCGTAGAGAGGGATGAAGAGAAAAGAAAGAGAAAAAAGAGGACATTAGAGAGGACAGTCCGTGCTTATCAGACATGCTGGTTGCTGGCCAAGCCACGTGTCGCAGGGAAAGCCCTTCAGAGAGAGATTTGCGGTAACGAAAAATGTGGCAAGCACTGTGGTGTGGAAAAGAGACAGACAGAAAGGGAACAAGGCCATCCTCATGTGATAAAGCCGTTCATTAAGACGGCATGACTGGATCTGTGGTAAAACAGCTCACATGCTTCCTCTGCAGAACAGCCTGAATGAAATTCTTCAGGTGCTTATTTTTTGGGTTTTTCCATCCAGTGCATGAATCATCAGTGATACAAATGACTAAATAAGTAGCATGCAACATTTTATGAGACAGAGTTGATTCTATAATCCTGAAGTTCTGCAAAGCGTCTTCTGAAAGAGCTTTTCCATTTAGTTCCACTGCTGAGTCTTTATAGCACTTGAACCGCTTCTTTCCACAGTAAAAGCTACTTAATCTGCAATCATACTACAAGAAATATATCAAGGTTAAAAGACTAAAATGGAGGGGCTTAACGTGGCTCCTCGCAGTAAAGCGGTCGTCATGCGAGGCAGTGAAAATGAAGCGGGTCAGAACTTGGGCAGCATCCACACAAGTAGCCGTCTGCCAAGGATTGAGTCAGACGTCATGTGACAAATAACCACAAAGAAAATGCTCTTTCTCTCCTTCCCATTCTTTTTGACTTTCACTCCCCAACACACACTCACTCACACACACACACACACACACACAGACAGCTTGCCAAGAACAAATTTGGTCCTTTAACTCATTGAGGCCTAATTCAATTTAGATCTGTTAAAGGAAGGCCAGGAGAACAAATAGCACAGATCAGCAGTGACATAAATAAACCAGACCACACAATGAAGTCACACAAAGGAACCTGTGACAGTGTGTCTCGCTACCTCTCTGCCCTGAGGACTTTATATTACCTTTATTCCTTTTTATCTTCAAGTCAAGCTCGAACAATGTGGAAATTAGTGCTTAAAATACCAGTTTTTGAACTATAAAAAGGAGTCTATTTTGGATTTTAGTCATTTTCATCTCTCTCCACGCCATCTTACCGAGTAGTGCCTCTTGCGGGTCTTGTCCACACACTTTCCCTGCAGGCAGATGCGTCCCTTCCCACAGGGCGTTCCCTCCACGGCCGGCAGCTTCTTGGTGAGACACACCATCTGTCCCTGGCGGATCACGGCGCACCACAGACGAGAACACACGTCCATGCCTGGGCAAACCGTGTACTCGGGGCCAAAGGCCAGGCGACACTGGCGGACGGCGTCGTAGCTCTGCCCCGGGAGCTCCTCAGGGCCCAGCAGGGGCTGACGAGGGGAGTCTAGGAGACACTCAGCTGTGGCAGGAAAGGAGGAGGAGGAGGAGGGAATTTTAGAAAATGCTCTGAAACCTGCTGGTAATTGGTGGGCGAAAAGTCGACTGACAAGCTGGGCCTCAATGACCTTTTTCTCAATAAAAGCGCTGGAGCAGCAGCAGATACCGTCAAGCTTGAAACATTGCTGTTGCTACATGAATTATGCCGAAAGCGATGGAGTTGGCGATGGAGCAAATGTCAACTGACAAAGTTTTATGGGGGTTAGGAATTAAACCTTGATCATGAACTTGATAAAACTTGATGCAACGGGAACAAAAAGTATGAGTCATCTTGATTTCCTGCCACTGATCTGTCTTTGGCTGCACTGAAACTACAGTCTTTAACAAGTTAATAGGACTATAAATAACCCTATTAAGAGAAATTGCAGTTTTGTAAGTAAACAGCTCTCAGTGGTACTGTGGGACAGAAATTTGTAGATGGAGAACATTAAACTTCTGCAGACTGGGAAAAGTTCTCACTATTCAAAGAACTGCAGATGTTTGCTGAACCACAAGCACAGACTGTTTCTTTCCGCCTTTGTTGTTCTACATTTTCTCCCACGCTCACCGTTGCCATCGTCAAAGAAGTCAGTGATGGTAGCCGAGGTGCAGCGGCTCCAGGGTTTGGAGGCGTCGATGGAGGTGAGGATGGAGGACATGAGCCGCTTGTCGCTGTTCACTCCAAAACGCTCCTCGCAGAACTTCGAGTCGTCATGGGACAAACCGAGCAGATGACCTGGGGCGTGGAGAGAGAGGACACCATGTGCACAATTTGAGCTGAGGAGGCTTGACTTGAGATTGCACATGCAGCAAGAATGCTAAAAGAAAACACAGCGAGTGCTCAGGTATCAGGTGTATGATGTCAGACAGTACTCCCGTGATATTAATCAACAAGTGAGATGTGCTGACAGATGTGCATGTGCCTGCCCCAACGTGCTTACATCTATGTGTGTATCCATGCCTACCTATCTCATGCGCGACAGTGAATGCAGCGTGAAGCCCGTCGTCCTCGATGACGGCGCAGCTTCTCTCTGGAGAGCAGATGGTGCCGACGTCCGCCATGCCCAGGGTGTCGCAGGAGTGGTGGCCACAGAGATCCTGGACAAAGGAAATACTGTAAGTTTAAGTGGGAAAGTCTTCACCTCGATACTTGTGGAGCGATAAGACATTATGGGAAGAATCCCTAAAAAGATGAACCAGCCATTGTATCGCCCTATTCAACCCCCACCTGACTCCACTGACAAAAACAGCAATCTTACCTCGCAGAGCCTGTGAGTGGCTGGTCTACTGCTTCTTCATCATATTGTTACACAAATACTGTGCTGCATCTGAGCTAAACCTTTACAATACCGAAGTCACACAATAACACAAACTCATTGATTGAGACCTACAATTATTATGTTAAATTATTGTTTTTGTCAATGGAGTCTGGTGGCTTTGAACTGGGTGATATAGGGGCTATTTCCCATTGACCAAAAAGGATCTGACTATTTTATTTTGTCATTTCAAACCCAAAATATGTAAAAATAGAGCCCAGGTTTAGAAATACCAGAGTCGACCTTTAGTCAGTGCCACTGGCTGGTGACGCATGCTATAGAAGCAGGTATGTAAACACACGATTAAGAAGTAGTGCACCATAAGTCATTGTGACAGCACTAAATTCAAGGTTAATAAAGCTGAAGGCTTGTGAGAGACAGCTTTAAAAAGGACAGTCAAAATCAATGCGGCAGAGATCCACGCCCCAAAAACATTGAACACAACACCTCCCATAATGCAATGCTTTAGAGCCTCCCTGGATTTCAAACTCTACAACCCAAGTTTGTAATACGAGCCAAGCTGAGATATTCAAGTGACGTCACTTGTGTAAGGCCGAGCAGCACTTCCTATGACTAGATTATGTAAAATCTATCTGTGTCTCTGTGATTTTGCTTCCATTGCTTTTAATGCCCACTTCCTCCCTCTGCCTGCATCTCTCTTTCTGCTTCATGGGGTGTCAGTACACAGCATTGATCTTTGTTTTGATTCCCACACATGTCCATGCAGATGAGGCCTCAGGGTGCTCAGCCTGGCCCTGCTGAGTGCAGCGATCAATCAGTTAATCATACCATCACATCAGACCAAGCCCGTCTCCACATGGGCCCGTGCACATGTGCATACACACTCACGAAGCAGCTCAGCATGCTTAGAGCGCACAAAGATGGACGGAGATAAACATCCGACACACACACGCACGTGCACACACACACACACACGTACATCCCGTGGAGAGGATGAATCGTCATGTTAAGTGGTGCTGACAGGCCTGCTGGGTCGTGTGTGAGAGGCTCTCCGGGGAGGGTGTTTACCCGTTCCGGGCGGCTCGGTTTGGAACAAACCGCCTTGTGTTCTGTGCTCACACACTTGACTGACTGGGTGGGACCACCTCACAAGCACACGCACGCAATTACACTCCCATGCACACGACTGTAAGAAAGAACGTGCACGTAAATAAATGGGCACACACAGAACCACATATAAATGCAAGCACCAAACTGTGCTTAAGTTTCTCTGAACTTTTCTACGTGCAGACAAGCTCAAAAATTACAGAGAGAAGTCTGTTTGTTTTGAATGAGACACTGAGAATGTATGGAGAAGTTTGTCTTCACATTTTGTCTGTTTCTCTTTCCCAGTTTCCCACACTCTCTCACCCCGATGCTCTTTACACCTCCCTCCATTTCATTTATTTATTCATTCACCCACCTCCTAAGCTCCGGTACGTAAAACTGCTTTCGTTCTGATGCTGCGCGTACACACGGCTTTCGTAGTCACAACAGTGTAACAGGAAACACGTGGGCGAAAAGTAGAAAAATAGGAAACGCCCATTTGAAATTAAATGGTGACATGTGAGAAATATCTGAAATGACTCCAAAACTCACATCCCTATCTAAGTATTATTTACAAGTCCCTTCCCAGCTTTGTTTTCATCCAAAGGCCTCTGACACGAGTGAACGAGAAATAAGTTCAGGAATCAGACACTGGGGGTGGGGGGATTTGGGGGGGGGGGATCGGTTGAGGCATGCAGGAAATTAAAGAGAAAGAACTGAGAGAACAGGGAGTTACAGAAATATTGGCAGAAATAACAGGAGAACAGGTGGCAAGCTGGTTGCTTCAAGATCAGGAGACGATCAGAGCTGTGTATGTGTGTGTGTTACAAGTCCACTTGCAATCTAAGCCAAGGCTTGTGTTAAACAAACAGCCAGCCAGACCAGACACACACACACACACACACACACACACACACACACACACTAAAATCCCTCTTGCAGAGTGAGGTCAGAGTGAGTTTAGCTCAGTCTGTGTGATGAAAACACACTGCAGGCTGATTCAACAAACCTGCTAATCAAAAGCAACAAAAATCAGCCCTCCATCACTGAGTGGACGGGTCACTAATGAATGGTCACAAGTGATTGGCAGGTTGTCAAACAATTTCATTGTCATGGTACTTTATACTTGCTCTCTATTTCAGTGGGAAAATGGTACTTTTAAACCCACACAAGCTGCAGACCTCTAACGATGGAACTATTGATTGATGTTCCACCACTTTGGTCCAGACTCATATGGGTTAGCTCTAATTATTGGATCGATGGCCACGAAATTTGGTACAGGCCTCCATGGTCCCCAGACAATGTTTTTTGTAATAACTTTGGTAATTTCTTAACTTCAACATGTTAATTTTACTTGTAAAACTAGTGACATTCCCATCAGCCTCAGCAGTACTTTGTGCTTAATGCTAATGTTAGCAAAGTAACAAACTAGACTAAGATGGCAAACATACATATCTCTGAAATATCAGCTTGTTAGTGTTACCAACATTGTTTACATTAGCATTTAGCTAAAGCACAGCTGCATGCACGCAGCTCAAAAGTGGTCCCAATGCTGTTCCCTGTGGAACACTGAATTTAACCTTGAAACAGGAGGATACAACATTATTATAAAGAGAGAAGAATTGAGAATTTGTTTGAGCAGAGCCAGACATGCATCAGCAACCTTGAGGCCCATAATGATCTAGAGATGCTCTAAGTGGATGACATGGTCCAAAGTGTCATCAGTTAGACACATGCCAGATCAAAACACAACTCTGACTGGTTGAAATGAGTAAATGGTGTTACTTTACTCTGCATGGAAACATGAACCAGCCTAGAGTCAGTGCAAGCCTCGTCTAAAGTTTCCTTTGAGCAAACAGGAGTGCATCACAGTGTGAAGAGGGTGAGGCTAATGTCTTGTTACCGAGAACTCTCTGACCACTTGTGTAAGCTGACAGACTCGGAGGCTGGGTGGAGGGTTTGGGATCCAAGAGCTGTCTGCAGGCTGTCAGCATCTGTCAGTCGAAGTATAGCATGTGTGAAATATCAAGAACCGTTAAAGCAAATAGAAGGACTAGCTGTGACGGGGGCGAGGGCTGGGAAATGTACACTTCAATGTACAGACACACATAAACACATAGAGGAGGAGGGAGGGGTGGGGGAGACAAGTGCACAGGAAAGGGAGGAGTCCAAACTATGCACGTGTGCACATACCCACATGGTGGAAAAGAATGTGTATATATACATGCTGTGTCTATATCAGTGTCAGTACATAAAGGCTTTCCCTCTGTTTCTGCAAACTCTTATAGTTTATCAACTTTCAATGGAACCATACGGTGTTAAGTACAGAATTATCTTTGAACAGTTTGATTATTCTTACATAACTTTGTGTACACGCAATTTTGATCACGGCGTGGCGTTTTTTCTGTATTTTCAACTGCATTTCCAACAAATGCAGGTGGCTCGGGCGTCGTCATGTCACCTGCGACATTTCTGGTGTTTAGGCTTATTCTTTTACCCAAAATGCTTTACAGATTCACCTCTAATTCCTTCAGTTCAGATGGGAATTTCTGCACAAATGAAATCCTCTGTACTAGCGAGCAAAGACTTGAATTCTCACATCTTGACTTGAAAAAATAACCCATTGCTACAAAAACACGATGTGTAGCCTAATATTGAGATTAATATAATCCACTCATGCCCTTATTTTGTATTCAGTCTGGTCTTGGCGGTCAGCTAAATGCCCTAAAATCTAAAGGCAACATGTGAAAAAAAACAAAATCAAGTTTTATGAGGTACTGTGTTTCGCATGTATTCTAACAAATGTGACAGTGGCCCAACCTCAACCTGGGTTGAAAAGGTCAGCGCTTAAATATCACCAGCATCACAAGTATGTGCTAGCAATGTCTATCCAAATATTTGAGCTATTGCTGCAAGAAAAAGAGAAAAATAATGTATGTCAATATCTCCACAGCTCTGCAGCTCCCTCCAACCATCTTACATAAGGGCTTTGTCTACTGTCCGAGCTCACAGCGAGTGAACACAGCCATGCATAACAGTTAATGTTCCCATATACACAGATACACACTCAGAACAGTCCCCAGTCCCCTCAATGTGCCCGTTGTTTTGTTCCGGTGCTGGTATGTGTGGAACAGGGTGACACGGCCGCACGGGTCAGCTCACTGCGGGTACGGGGTGTCGGGGTAATTGGACCTGACCACAAAGAGACGAGTTCCCTCCAAGTCTGTGCACTCCTGCTGCTGCCCCCCCCTACCCTGCTCTCCCCACCCCATCTGGGAACAATGGTCTGACTTCACAGTCACAAAGTCTTCACTGAGCTTCAGTTCTACTTCGCAATCAACTTCACAGTCGCTCCAAATACACATATGAAGCGGATTATTTCTTTTGACACATAAACTACCATTTGGTTACTTCTGACATTCAGAACAATGGAACACTAGACAGACCGTTTCCTAAAGCACATCTGAAATGAATCTACGGTTTCCACTCAAGTTACAATGTTATTTTCCTGACAAGTCTGGAGATCAACACTATACCATGCCTCATATATCCAACTTAGGCCTGTCTTTTCTTCTTTCTCCACTCAGTCTGCAGCTAGGTAACAGCTACCTGATCCAAATAGTTTTCCTCCTGACTGGCATCCCGTCACTGGAAACTCTAATGGCTCTACGCTGTTTGTAAAAAGACTAATCTTGAGCAGCTCTGGACACTGTGCGGGGATCTCCTCTGACAGCCATTCTTGCCAAATGATTAATGGCCAAATGAAAGTGTGGTTCTTGTAAAGAACGGGGCACAACAGCTTTTTTTTTCTGCCAAGATGTCAGCATCTTCACATTCTGCCTTTGTCACACCTTAGCTGCAATGCAAATGAGAGCCGGCGGATTTTCCAGCAGTGCTTAGATGTAAACTCACCCCAGCCCTGCTCGTCTGGCCATTATAGTGATCAACCAGGTAAAGTAGCAGCAGTTTAAGCACTCAGCCAAACCACAGATTCCTCAAAATGGCCTTTAATAGCCATAGAGTTCAAAGGTCAAAGTTAAAGTAAGGCGGTGGCTGCTTTCTTTGGCCTATTAAGGTCACGACCCTGAAGTCAAGTCATGCATTAGCTATGTACCTACTGCACACTGGCCATACTTAGGTGCAGTTACGCTCATTTGTCCTGCACAAATGCAACAGATAAAGATCAGGAATCCACCACGTAATCTTTCTCAGAGCTCTGTGCTGTGTTACAGGGGGCAGCGGCAGCAGGAGAGGGATCGCCTGCTTCTTCTGCCGACAGGTAACATCTACAGCTCGACCTCCACGCTAAAAAGGTGAGACGTGCGTGAGTGATGATCGGGAGACAGGTTCATTAATAATGCAAGTGCTGCGACAGGCAAGACATTCTGGTCTATAAAGTGAATATTGACCTTTTATTAGTCTGGGTTTCAGTAGAGCTGTGTCTTCCTCTCAAAAGAACTAAAATCATGTGCAAACTCTGCAGACTTCAAGGTTGTTTGGTATGAAAAGGGTCCACTAAGATGATGTATACTTGTGAGGCCTAACAAGGGCTGCTCAGAGATGAAAGGGCATTTTAAATCAGTGCAGAGATACAGACAGTGAACGGGTGTTTTAACAGTAGAATAGAGAAAAACCTGTCATGTTTCATTAGTTTCCTGTCAGTTCTGACTCCCTGAGGCATCTGGGTGTCCATGCCGGCTTGACCTTGCACCCCCTCCCCTCCCAAACCCAACCACGGAAGGATGGCACCGCCTTCTGCCTGGGATCTGTCAGTCTTGCCCCTGCAGGTGTAGCGGCAACAGGGTTAGGAAGGAGCCACGAGTTGCTTGGCACGCAGGATCTGGGCCACTTTGCCAGCCTGCTGACCTCAGGTATGCACTACCGGCTGCCTTGCCAATGCATGACGGCGCCAACTTGCTGCTGATTGCCAGGAGATCCGAGGTAATACCCCTGCTGCTTTTAGCCTTTTCCAAGCCATGACAAGACCCTGCATGAGCTGAACACGCCGCAGTCCAAGGCGAGCTATCTGACACGTCAACTGGAGCTAACCACCATAAAGCCACACCCGGAGAGGTGAAAAAAAAGCGTGCAGATCTGCTGCGGCTTTCAACCAAGAGGAGGAGGAGGAAGGAGGAGAGAGAAAGGGATGGTGAAAGAAGGGATAAATGAGTGTGGTCTGGGTAAACTTCAGGCTTCTCGCAGGGTGGATGTGTTTGTTTTTCTGACAGCTCCCAGCCCCAGCTGACAGACGCTGGAAAAGTAACTGAGGAAAAATGTGCAGTCTGGAGTGATGAGAGGAGAGAGGGAGAGAGGGAGAGAGGAATCAAGGCCGGGTGACTGTCTAATTAACTGCAGCTTCAAGAGAGTTTTGGGGGAGATTCCTGCAATGCATCCAGCAGCTGATTTCAAACCTACCCTGGGAAGAATTTGGGCTCAGATCGCATACCCTCTGGGGTTTCTGTGCTATGAGGGGACAGGGAGGGGGAGGCTGGAGACAGAAGAGCCTGCCTAGAAAAACACCAGGCGCAGGAAACGCCGTTTTAAAGAGAGACGCTGCATTACGCACACGAGAATGTGCGCAAAGAGCAGAACATATAGGACAGAGGTGGACATGAGCAGGGACGTGTGGGGAGCAGGTTGTACAGTCTTTATCTACAGACTCAAGGGGAAAACAACGTGCAATTAGACGTGTGAGTCAGTTATTTTCATTACAGAGTGTGTTTTGCCGCCCATAGGCTGTTTGCAATAAGACACCCAGTGTGCCAGATGTTTGGGCTTCAGGTGGACCAGCTGCCACCGCGTGCACCAGCAGGATAAAAACAAACCGTGGCGTCACTCCGCTGCCTTGGCATCACACCGGGGCGCTAAGCCGCGTCTCCTCCGCCGCGTGGGACGGAGGAGCCGGCGCCTGCCAGGTGAGAGGAGCGCACAGGTGGAGGAAAGCGGGGTTTGAAGTTTGTTTACCTGCCTGGTGAAGAGGATGGCGGCGTCGTGGTGGTGCTGGTGGTCGTCGTCCAGCGGGTTTTGCTGGTTCTGCCACTTGCAGAAGCTCTTCAGCGTCGCCGCCGCGTTCTTGGACACCTCGAGCCCCTTCTCCTTGTCGGTGACCGTGGTCACTTTGACCACCGACAGCCGGATGGGGTTCTCGATGCTCGCGTGTCCGTACAGCTTGGAGGCGACGGAGGCCAGTGTGAGCAGGTAGTGGTTCAAGTCCTTGCCGTATTTCTTGGTCATGGTGTCGTCGGCCACCAGGAGCAGCTCCACGTGCCTGGCGCGAGAGACCGACCTCTTGCGCCGCGTGCCAAGCTCCGGAGCGCCAGGTTCGGTGAGCTGGCTCCATCTCCTCCGCCCGTGCGCGCCGTGGTCATCCGCGTTCTCCGCTGCGACCCCCTCTCTGTCCCGTCTCCCCCCTCCGCGACCTCTGTGCCGGCGTTTCCCCGCCGCATCCCTGCGTCCTCTGCGCCCGTCGCGCGTCCCGCAGCTCTCGCGCCCCTCGCGCATGGCCTCGAAGCTAAAACTCTCGCGCGTGAACACGTGGAGCGCGCTCTCCGCGTCCTTGTCCTGCAGGGCGCGCACGTCGTGCTCGTGTCCCTTCGCCCTGATGATAGGCGTGATGGTGTACCGTGTGTGGCTCACGGCGAAGAAACCCTCGAGACCCCCGCCGCAGAGGTTGAAGACGGCCAGGGACTCCGGCTTGGAGTCCACCGTGCCGCGGTACACGCATTCCCGCTGCAAAGGCGCGTGGCTCTCTCCCATCATAGCGAGCACATACTGGGGGCTGAAGTGATGCGACAGCACCGACTCGTCCCGCTCCATGTCCAGCTGAAACCGGCTCCCATCCAGGTACACCAGGTAGCCCACCTTCCCTCCTCCGTGGTAAATCCGGTCAATGGTCCGCACGACCCCATCTGTCCTCCGGGCAGGTGTGAGAAGCGACCCGTTCGCAGGTGGAAGATAGAAACCCTGGAAAGTAGAGAGCCCGGCTCCCAGCTCCAACTCCACGACGCACAGCAACAGTAGCCGAAACCAGAGCATGCCCCCGGCCAGAGCACCAAGGAGCCGCACCATTGTTCATTCCAACCCGAAAAACATCTATGTATCCACTAAAACAACCCCGGACTGTCCGAAGAGACAACTTTCTGCATTTGTTCCTCTAAAAAGCGCATCCTCCCGGTGTCCAAATCCCCCATGAAAACACACACAGTAGTAACCAACAGGCGAGCAAACAAGACCTTTGAGGGGGGGAAAAAAACGGAAAAGAAAAAGAGCAGCAGAGGAACTGTGTGCAGGCTGGAGAGCACTGAGCTGAACTTGGAGAACAAAAACACAAAGTTTGCTCTTAATAGGACCCGGAGAGAAAAAGTCCTGCCCCCTTTGCGCTCAATCACCACTCCTCCCCCCCTTCTCTCTCTCTCTCTCCCTCTCTTCCTCAAATCAGAGTAAAGTCAAGTGCTGGAGGAGAGGAGAGGAGAGGAGGGAAACCTGAACAATGCTGTCACTACAGTGTTTCCCATTGGCTCAGACAAGGAAAAAGGAACCTCTTGTACTTGTGCAGGTCCATCCTAAAGCTGTAGGAACCCTGCTGAGAGTCAAATCATAAAATCCTTCTTATGTTTTCATCAATTTCATATCACAGTCCCATGTATCAGGAAGAAAAAACACCCATCAGCAACACAACTTCCTTAAGAGCCACAAGCCATTAATGTCTTGATTAAACACCAGTTATTTTTACACTTTTACCACTTTGACTCCTTTAATAATTGAAGGCTAAAAAGTCCAACAGGATTTGACTGGAGAGTTTTCAGCAAACTAGAGGGGAATAGATAATTTATGGCCATTCCCGAATAAGAGTTCTGGGAGTTTGCTGTTCCCGTGTGAGACATTTAATGGTGTGTGTGTGTGTGTGTGTGTGAGAGAGAGAGAGGGGGAGGAGATGGAGGAGATCTGGGAGCGTGCATACAGTAAGCGCAGCCCTTGAGTGTGTGAAAGTAAGGAAGAAAGAAAAAAAAAAAAAAAGTTTGGGTGTGTGTGAGTCTGCAGGTGTGTGACTGGGCCTGGAACTACCCTGGGAGCTGTCTTGATTATTTATTGTACCTTTAGGGAAGTGTGTGTGGCGGTGCCAGTGGGATGTCATACTTGTGCGCTGAGAGGGATTTAGCCATGCATACCTCACTGGGGCTGAAGTCACACAAACACACTCAGCCAACTGGAGAGTGGCTTTTCTTAAAAGTCTTTCAAGTTCCAAGACGGCGCTCATTTGCTGAGTCACCTAACAGCTATTACCTTCCTACTACCACAGAGGGGGTTTCAGTGTGTGTCTGCACGCCAGGGGGGAGGCCTCTTCTTTGTGGATGCACACACGCCCCACGCAGAGCTCAGGAGCAAGATATTAGGTTTCAACTATGTCCAATGTCGGCTCTCCTAAAGCGGCGCGCTAATCCAAAGCCTCCCCTCCCCTTCTACGTGACTGCACGGTGTGGGTAGCATGGCCTGGTGCATGCAGCCAGGGAGTGGGCGGGCGGCGGAGGGGCGGCCAAACACGAAACGCGGTGTGCTGCCACCGAAAGCCTCGCCGTCCCTGTCAAATCCAGAAGAACACATCAACAGCGGGGAGATACTCTACATTCAGACAAACCTCCAGAGAAATGGTAGCTGTGGTGATGGAAGTATGTGTGTGTGTGGGGGGGGTGTGTGTGTGTTGGGTGCCCTTGGGCCCTGCTGCCCGCCGCCAAGCATGACAATACTACGGCCTTGTCTTCCACAGCATCAGCACGGTGACCACTGCAGAGTGGATCCAGTATCGAGCTCAACTTCAACGTCCAAATCACCCGACTGTTATGCAACGTGCCTCCCACCCCCACTACCCGCCTCTTTTTCTCTCTGTCCTCGAGTCACCACCACCCCCCGCTGCCGCCTGCTTCTCCTTTACACCAAACTGTCAAGTGTATTACCTGCAGTAAACGGACGCCCGTAAAGGAGAGAGAGGATGTTTGATCAGCACGGTGTGATGTCAAAGATGGTACAAGTGTGTGTGTGTGTGTGTGAAGAGACACATGAACTAAGCATGTTGAGTTAATCCCCAGAAATACACACAGAAAGGTTTGTTAATAGATGTGGTGAAATGTACTGCAGCTGCAAACTGGTGGCACTGAGCCTGAGCAAAAAATGAGGCAACTTTCCACAGCATCTTTCAATGCTATACTGAGACTACACACACACACACACACACACACACACACGCTTTGGCTCATATCCCTACAATGTCCTCCTCTCCCTCCCTCTTCCTCTCTCCTCTTTGAATCTCACACACTCAGCCCATTGGACCATTTTAATCCCCATCATCTGAAAGCGAGATGTATGCCAAGGCAACCATATGGACATAAACCGCCCCCGTTATCCACACACACACACACACACACACACACAATTACACAGTAACCCGGATCACACGTGCAAAGCAGGCCGCATACAGTATTGTCACCAAAACAAGTTGTGTGTGTGAACCCGCGTGCCGAGCCACGTGTGCGTGCGCTGGGGCCGGCCCACTTCCTACGGTGGCTGGGAGGGGAGGGAATCCAATACGGTTAATTGACAAGCCTTTTACATAACCGCCAAGCTCCATCTAAGTGGTGGTGTCAGAATCCCCCCCCCCACCCATGGCTTCAACTCTCCCTCCTTTTAGTCTCCATGACTCCCTCTCCTCCTCTGCACACACACACACACACACACACTCCATCCCTCTCTTCTCTCCCTTCATGGATGTTAAACCAGTAATTCCCATCAGGATGAAAATGCTCCAGATGAAGGGAACAGCAATTACAGCACTTATTCTTGCGATGGTTCAATAGTTGATGTGTGTGTGTGTGTGTGTGTGTGTGTGTGTGTCTCAACTCTTCTTTCCTCCATCTCTTCCATCTCTCCCTTAGTAGAGGCCAGGTGTGTTCTTAGCATCTGTTACCATGGCGCCGAGGGAGAGCACGACGTCTCCCGGGTGACGGCTAGCCTCCGCTACAGGTATACTCTGTTCTGGGTAACACACACACACACACACACACCTGCACACACAAGTTCTTTTTCCACAAGAAATGAACACAGTCAGCACACGCTGGAGTCCAGAATTTATATATATTCACTTAAAAAAAAAGAAAATAATGATACACATACAAAAGAAGCCCACTTTAAAATAAAAAGGCGGATCCATACACCTGTAAACAGACACCTTAACACACTTGGATACATTGGCAGTAAAAGAAAGCCTTTAGGATGAGACCAGATGGGTTTTGCTTCTGGTTAAATTAATCTCAGGAGTATATACCTGATCCAGGTTCTGAATGGAAAAACAACAGTTGCATAAAGGAACGTATTTAACTTCAGACATCTTGAACACACAACACTCACTCATGAGATATTCCTCATCCCCATAGTATATAAATATAAACACCCCTACACTGCATATAGGCCATTTCCTCATTTGCACTTCAAAGTGCTTCTGCGAGTCACTGTAAAGTCCTCTACACAGAGGATCACATTGGAGAGGCGTGGGTTGTTTTGCAACTGTTTCCTTATTAAAAACAGACTTCAATATATGTAGTTCACAATTTTGGGCATAGAATAAAAAATAGATTTTATCTATCAGATAGATTTTAAGTCTACGCAGCAGCAGAAATATTGCAGTTGTACATGCCGATTCAATCGCGATTATTGCATGTCTGAGTGGTTTTTGGTGCAGTGTGAAGACACGCTAACAACGCCTTTCATTTAGCTTAAACTGCACCTAAAAACCTGTGAATTTGGGACACGCTAAAATGAAAACTACTAACTTTCCAGCCCATTTTCTTTAAAAAGTAAACACGAAGAATGGATGAAAACAAGTAACCACACATTTCAAACATTTCGTCAGCAATAAAGTATAACCAGGACATCGAGTTAGGCGTAAAACGTGTTTGGCTGATGCGCCTCTTGCACGAGCACACTCTGGTCAGGATGTAAGGCATGTTATGAACCATTTAGGCTTCATGATATGGAAATCACAGAGGCTGAGGCACATATAAAAAAGGCCGGACAAACACTTTGTATGAAACATGTCTGACTCACAGAGTCATTTGAGGTGATTCCAGCAACCGAACAACAGAGACACAGAGTGGAGAGTCAAAGCTAAGCTCACGTACGAACATAAGCAGCGAACTCTCACGGAGAGTAAAGTGGTGGGCTAAGTTACTCTGTGTGACTGCTGAAAATTAGCGTTATTATTTAGCTGGGTGGCTAAAAAGGCTGCCACAAAATGGTCCACAAGTACAGTGATTCAAGTGGTAAATAACAGAAAAGGTGTGCGTTTCAGGCAGATTGGAGTGTGTGCTGTTTTAGAGTAACCATCTGTGGTAGCTGTTAACAGGTCTTACAAGATAAAGCCAGCTGAGTCCCAGTCGGGGGGGGTGGACCCTGTGAAGGAGCCGTCCTCAGCGGATTGTGGATACCTGAGTTGTGTCCCCCAAGTTCAGGCAAACATAAGTGCATTTTTTTGAGCTGCGACAGGCCTCAGCCGTTCATCACAGCATATTTAGTGTAGAAACCAGGATCCAGCCCCTCAGATGGGACCCAGCAGCGTTAACTCTAACCTCAAACCTCCCCCCTCGCCACGCCTGATTGGCCGACCAGCCTTCAGCGCTACATCGTCACTGACCATTATCAGATCTTACGATCCTGAATGAGGTCTGTGATTAGCTCCTTTGGCTTCTCAGTCAGCGGCAGCGCGGAGTTGTAGGGCAGCGTGGAGTTGTCAGTGGGGAGGTGGCGGAGGGCCAGTGTGGAGTTTTTGGCAGGGCTGCACAGGCGTTGGAAACGCTAGAAGGCGCCAAAGAAAATCCCAGTTAGTTTACAGCTTTAGGATGGCTAATAATCTATCATCATTAGCACACGGTTCTATATGACTTAAAAAGAGCGCTGGTGTAACCTGTGGCAGGGTTCCCGGAGTGGTGGCCAGGGCGTAGATGGCCCAGATGGGAAGCAGGGAGACGGAGGAGAACGTGAGGACCCAGCCCAGTGCGGAGGCCCAGGCTGGAGCGACCAGGCCTTTCCCCAGGGTCAGCGGGGACCAATGCACCAGGGAAAACATAAAGGTAGCCTGAAGGAGGCAGGAAGAAGGAGGCCAGTTAGTCTTCACAAGGAAAGCCCTCATGTGTCACAGGAGGCGGGCGGACTGACTGACTGACAGGCACACAGAGGAATTTGGATGATATCCCAAACATGCGTTTATGTGTGTACTATTTCACAGCAAGCAAACAGTGTGAGAGCAGGTCAGCGAGGGGGGGGGGGGGGGGGGGGGGGTCACTCACAGTGCACACAGTTGGGGTCAAGTATTTCCAGCACAGCTTGAAGAAAGGCAGGGGGCTGTAGCCGGTCATATCCCTGATGTTGGCACTGAAGCGCTCGGCTCCTGCGGGCAAAAGTGGAGCAGCACAACACTGTGAGGACTCGTGGTTTGGTTTGGTTAATGACTGGCGTGTTGTTCTTGGTGGCACGGCTCAATGTGGGTGGATTATTGCCAGAATCCACCACTATAGGACGGCACCAGAAAAAGAAAACATGACTTAAGCCCAGTGTCTCATTGTTTCTACTATGTGGCAGCAGAGAATCAGCAGCAGCAGGAGGGCCTGTGGTTAATTAAGACACAAAATAACATAATGGGCCAATATTGTGTCCACAGCCATTATATTTCATATTAAAAGAGGAAAAAATCCAGAGATGTTCAACTTTAATCAAAACACAGCATGTAAACTTTGAAAGGTTTCATTTAAAAATACTGTATCATATAAAATCTGCTACTTGTACAATGTTCTAAAATACAACTAACAACTCTTTATGTATCATTTGAGAGCTGGTTTTAACATCTTTAGGACTCATCTGGTAAAAGCAGCTGTCCCTTTTCTAAAACACCCAAGCCTGCAGAGAGGAATTCCCTCAGCGCGTACCGAGCACCAGAAGAGTGTCAGCGTGTGTTAGAGTCCTTAAAAATGGAAAAATCCCACAGTCATAAAAAAGGGGTGAAGGTGCACCGGTGTCCTGACCGCTGTGTTTCAAACCTCTCCTCCACTACAGCCATAAAAACGGGCTCTGTTGGTATTCATATTCACCCCCACACACACACCAACACACACACACACACACACTCTGTGCTACCCTGCTCGGCTTATTTGTAATCACCTGCGATGGCACTACTTTTTTTTACATTTCATAGTTCTGGGTCTCGCTTTTTAATCAAATATTGCGTACTTACTGCCCTGATGTATGATGGTGGCACCACCCATCTAACACTTAGACTAACAATGCTTTTGTAAATGCTCTAGAGCCCCGGCTCTGCTGGGATAGGGGCTCCCTGGGGCCGCCAGACTGAGACTGAGAGGCGACGGGGCCCGGGGGCTGATTTAGGGCCCGAGGAGACAGACAGGGGCCTGGCTAGGAGCCAGTCTCCTTACAACAGTGGGTAGCTGCAGCCATGTTAATATACTGTCTACTGACTCCAACTGGAATGCAGGAGGAGGGGAGGGGGTGGACCAGTTGACTGTGTGTGTGTTTATCAGATTTTAGTGTTGTTTCTTTATTAGTGACAACAATAACTTTAAGGCTTTTTCTAATTTGGCAGAATGCGGAATTTGTCTGTCGGACTAATGAGCTCCAGTAGAACTGAATTAAATTCAGACATGGAATATGGACGGTAGGAGAGGAAAGGAGAGGAAGAGGAGAGGAGACTAAAGGAAAGGTAAGGATAGAAAAGCAGAGTGGAAAGAAAAAGAAAGAAAGGAATGAAAGAAAATGACATGAGAGAAGAGCAAAGAAAAATGTGAAAAGGAGAGGAGAAGAGGATAGAAAGACAACACGGAGAGGAGCAGAGGAGTGTACCGTAGACCCAGCCGATGGCCAGAGACTGGAAGATGGAGAGGAGCAGCAGACTGGCTCCACTGCAGGAGAAATGGTCATAGATCTGGAACACATAGAGACCACCCTGCACACAAAAGAGAGCAGAAAGCATATACCACATCATAAAAACCACATAGTAGAGGATCACATACACACACACACACTCTTCAATCCTGACTTTGACCTACCGGCGTGACCATGACCAGCCCAACCAGGAAGCAGACGACACAGACAAACAGCAGGAGCAGCTCTCTGCGGTGGCCTCGTCTGATCACATGGGGGTACAGGTCAGTCACCGACGTCATCAGGGCCTCCAGGCTCACAAACTGGGTGTCAGAGGGGGAGGCCGGGTCAGCGGGTGTGTCACGATTCAGTCAGTGCCTTAATTAATTAAGGCTGCGTGTGCGTTTCTACCTGCGTGTCCAGTCCCAGCATGATGATCATGAGGAAGAAGCAGACTGCCCAGAGCTGGGGCACAGGCATCATGGCTACAGCTCTGGGGTAGGCGATGAAGGCGAGGCCCGGCCCTGGGAGGACCAATCAGGAACAATAAGATGGACAACAGAGATACATGTCATGTCAAGAGTCCAGTCCAGATATGATTGAATCCTGTTTCTAGTTCTTATTATGTTGAATGAAACCAAGTTTAACCAAAACACATACAAACATGTTTATTTTCATCTAAATAAGGAGTTTTGTAACTGTTTTGGGTAAATTGTAAAAACTGGTCTCATATATTACATTTTAATGATAATTATGAGAATATATAATAATGATAATAATATTTTAAAGTAAATAAAACGTTACTCGGACAGGAATACATGAGGCATTTGCTAGGGACTATTTTCAGCCGTGGATTAATCCAGATTAATAGTTTTTGGAGGAATAAGCTATTTCTGGCTTTGGCGACACAGACCTACTTGTTAGCAGGGTAAGCGCCGGGTCAAGCTAGAGTTCATTTGACTGTCAAATGAGGTGGTGCTGATTTGACTGGGTTTCTGTTTCCTTATAGCAAATGGATATAAAGAGGATAGTGTGGATTCCTAATGACGTGTCTCATAGTTTTAGATTACATTTTAAGTCAGCATGAAATAGTGCAGTGAATTCATCCGTGAGCTGCTCTTTATTTATCTCTCCTTTCTACTTCCAACCCTGTTTCACCTGACTCGGCCACGGTGGCTATGTCCACGCCCTGCTCCTCGGCCATGAAGCCCAGCACGGAGAAGATGGCGAAGCCTGCGATGAAGCTGGTGCTGCTGTTCAGGAGGCACAGAAGGAAGGAGTCCCTGGAAGGCCGCAAACACACACAACACGATTCATTCATGTAGGACTGGGAGAGAATATTAGCTAAAACAAATCAAAGTTCCTTTAGTAAGACTGGAGCAGAATCCAGTGAGGTCTTGATCTTGTATTGTGCAGCTCTGGATGGTCTCTGTGTGAGTGGGAGTCCTAGAGTGTGGGAAACATGGCAGCGAGGGCTTTTCTTTAAGGTGTGGCTGTATCAGTGTGTTTTCTCTGTTCATTCCAGCCATTCCTTCTGGAAGCCATCTGACCAGCGGGGTTTGTCTGAAAGTGCAGTGTGAGAAGCTAGAGCTGCTGCTGCTGCTGCTGCTGTTGTGTTTGTGTGTGACCAAGTGTCTCACTTATAGCAGTTATTGTTGTATTTGTTGTAACTGCCGAGCGCTGTGAGGCTTCCCAAACAGATTCCATATGAGAAAAATATCTGGGTACCTGCGTCCATCCATACCTGTGGGGAGACAGGAACAGGAGGAGGGGAGAGGAGGAAAATGGAAAGGAGGCGTTACTGAATGTGCTGGGAGTGATGTATTTAATCCAAACCTCTACTTACTCACCTCTGAAGCATTCCATCCCTATTTCCGCTAACTCTCATGAAGAAGAGTGGCAGAAATCTACTTTTTCCAGTCCCTCCTTTTTTCTATTTGCTATACAGTAGCTTTAGAGGCGAATCACTTGCATCCCACAAGCACTTTGGTGGTGTTACAATCATGTCTGCCAACTGTTCTGTCACTGTGTGAACATGGTGTATCAAATGTGGCCTTGAACTGCAAAAAAGTGTGCAGATTTATGTGAAACTTTTGAACACTGACATACTTTTGAACCCTCAAACATACCTGCAGTCTGTATGGTAAGGCTCTGTTCATTCTCAGGATCATTTTACTGAATAATGAGTGTCATATAATTCACCTCAAAATATCTGTCTTTAATTCAAATATCTTCAAGTGTGTGTGTGTGTGTTTGTGTTTTAGTACCTGTGGGTCTGCCAGGCGGGTGTGGTTGGGTTTGAGGTAGTAGATGATGCCCTGGGTCGCTCCAGGCAGGGTGGCACCGCGCACCAGCAGCACAAACAGCATGACATATGGGAAGGTGGCTGTCAGGTACACCACCTAGAATGTACACAGCGCGGAGAGGATGTGGTGAGGACAGCGCGGAGGCAGAGAAAACAGGAGGGGCACGTCTGTGATGCTGTCAAGCGGCGCTCGGGCACTAAAAGAGGGAACCCTGGAAAGTCTTAAAACCCGCTGACGGATGGTGGCAGCGACACGACAAACAAGTCCTACAAAATCATTGCACTGCCCAGTCCCTGATTTTATTTGCTGGTCATGTGAAAGGAGATTTATGCTCCGTTTCTAAGTTGGTTAAAAAGGGCACAATGACTGGATGTGTCCTGGTTTACAGAAAATCAAAGGATCTCAAAGTATCTAATGGTAAAACCTGTAAAATGCAATGACTCCATTAAATGAATGAAAGAACCTACTCTGTGTGCACTTTGTTTCCTTAATTACATCATACATTCAAGAAGAGAAACTAAAATCTATCATTCTGGATTTCTCCAATGAATCTTTGCAGTGCAGGAACCTCTTTAGGAACTCAACTTGTCATTTCAACTACAAACAAGTCCTTAAATGTAGTTTTCGGTCCATAAGTCCTGCTGCAGTACTTTCTGAAGGCCTGGGAACTATCTGATGCCTATTCCTATTCATTTGTGACCTATCCGCCTCAGTTCTTGAGATGTGGGAACAGGCAAAGGCAGCTTTCAGATCCAGGATCCATTTTTGTCGAGAGGGCAGCAGTCACGCGGTCTAATAAATAAGTCAGATGAAATAAACAAGCGCCTGCTCTGCTGAAAAGCCCTTGAGCAAGACGCCACCAGCTTCATGGACGCTGCTATTTATCTGGCCTTGTGCTCTCTGCTCTCGGATGACACAACATGCTCTAACTACAGTCCCCTTAGTTCTTTGGATTCAGTGAGGCTACAACATTTTAGTGTATAGTTTTAATTAGCACCATACTGAATATGCCGAATTAGCTGCTGGCAGTTCCTGCTTGTAATGTACCCATGAATGTACAGACAACTGTCACTGGATTAGTTTGTTACTGAAGAAAACTTAAAAACTTGATGATTCTCAGGCAAGTTCTGGAACATAAGATGAAAAATCACATTACACTATTGAAATGGACAGAGAACGTTAATGTAAGACAGCACTGGCTCAAACAGACAGATTAAAAGAGAAGGTATGAAGAGAAACTGTGTCTCAGAAGACTGGAAAGAACACGAGTCAGTATCTTTGCCTCAAGCTCATACAACATACAACATAATTGCACTCTTGAAGCAGATGTTATGATGGTTATAATAAGTTATGATGACCTGCTTCTTACTGACTAATCTTTAAAAAAAAAGAAACAAGCCCCGTGACAGCCTAGAAGCTGTAATTCCCCCAGGCACGGTGGGGAGGCAGTCGTCGCCCTGCTCACCTTTCCGGTGGACTTGACCCCCTTCCAGACACAGAAGTAACAGACGAGCCAGACAAAGGCCAGACACAGAGCCAGCTTCCAGCTGATTGGGCCCAGCTCATCTAAACTGCTGGAGAGACGGAGCACCTCTCGTCTAGAACCACACAAACACACACACACACACACACACACACACTGCTGTTAATGCATGATCAATACTGCAAAACACACTGATGAGAAACCTAGGAAGCTGCACTCACTCCCAAAACTCCATGACAGGGGAAGTGGCATTCTCAGGCAGGCTCCCATTGGCTGTCTGGTTCCTGTGGTCAAACTGCACACATGCCTCTGCAGAACACACACACACACACACACAATACACCCAAATTACCCCAGAGGCCTCAAATTTGAATGGCAGATTCTTATTCCCTGTCTCTACTGACCAGTGTTCCACGTGTTGTTGCAGTGCGACCAGGGCAGCTCCGCCTGGAAGCTGTGGGACAGGTAGAAGACAGCCCAGGCCAAGATGACGATGTAATACACGCAGCCGTGCAGGATCATCACCTGACTGGCGTAGCCGAGGCCTGCAGAGACACGGATGAGGGGCGCGACCATTTACACAAGCAGATCGTATCGTCAGTTGATGTACAGCAGGATTACAGGGCCAGATAAGGGCATGGAGAGTCACAGTAACACAAATAAAAGAGCTTCAAAGGCATTCATCCACTTATTCTATTATCAGTTCCAAGTCACTTGAGTTTCAGAAGAAAGCATCCATTCATTGAGACACTCGACTTGCAGCCCACATCTAGTATATCTCCAGTAAGAATGAATGTCGGTCTTATGAGGCCTTGAGTGGGTTACAGGGAGGAGGCCGTCTGCCCAGACAACTAGCCGTTTGTGGTATCCTCTAATGAAATTCAGGCTTTTATCGTATGATGGCAAATTAAATGTGCAAACCAGTGAGGAATTCCTCCAGAAGCATATCTTCGTTTGTGTAAGTGTGTCTGTATACAATGCGAGGGAGTACTGTGCATATCTGATGCGCCGCTACAGCAGTTTGTCCCTGTGCTAAACATATGGCCTTCGCACAGCTAGCTGTCAACAAAATACTGGCAACCCCGCGCAAATGTGTGTGTGCATCTGCGGGCCATATGGGCCGAGGGGCAGAGCAGCACGTTGCCACACTTGGTAAAAAAGGCAATATGGAGCGCACACATATTCTGTTCCCAATGCGTTTCCCAGGTGGTCCAGCTAGCATGCTACTGGCCTTCGCTGCACCTGCACACGAGAACATTTGTTTAACTGGAACATTTTGTCTCCTATAACCTCTTTGAGCCTCCTTCACATTTTCCCCAGAGGCATGGCTGTTGCTGGAGGGTTGCTACTCTCACAGCGGGGTGGGTGAAGTAAATTAACTTTGCTCTTCTCAGAGCTGTTTTACTTTAAAGGAAACTGCATGGCAGGTTGGCAGAGAAGCGAAGTTGAGCTCTGCTCACACTCGCTAAAGGCAAAGAGCTCCGCTGCTCAAGAGTCACTGAGCAAACAGTGAAACTGCTCCAGGGACCATCAAAATATAGTTCAAAGAAAACAGTCTCACCACAAAGTCCATCCCCCTGGAGCCCTCAATCATACTGGTGAGACTCTCTTTAGCCCTCAAAGCAGACTGAGTTTGCCCACTTGTCACAGAAGACCATGTCATATGACCAAAAGCTCCTGAACAGCTAAAAAAAAGAGACTTAATGACGAGACCATCATTAGCTCAGTTTCGCAGTGAACACCTTCTACCAACATCATCTGTGGGCCACAGGGCAGCATGGCCATGATAAATGATATGAATGCAAACATCAGCAATTAGTCATTGAGCCTATAAATAAATACAACCTTCGGGCAGATTGGAACAAAGTCTTCCTCTACTGTTTGGGCGGTCCAAGCTTGATATCCAGAGGAAAAGTGTAAACACATGGAGACTGTTGTACTGGTCTACTTAAAAACCATAAGTCATTCCTTGATACTTCAGTGCTTCAGTCCTACAATCCAAATGTTTCATAGTTCAAACCAGCTTCCACTCCTGAGGGCTTTGAATTACCGCAATCACATGTACGACTTCAATAACTTCACACAGTCTTTTATTTATTCAAAAGCATCACGTTGATGGTAGCAGGTTCTGCTCCTGGTGTAACTGTTCCACAGCGATACCACCAACACGAGACATTCTACCTCAAATGGATTTTTATTGGCAGGCGGAGAGCGAGTTGGCACTCCTGTCATGTTTAGATACACGAGATTCATTACGTGCACAGCCGTGCAGCTGGCAGGGGACACCAAATCCTCTGATTGCACTGAGGTTGTTGATAATGGTTTTGTATTAATGTGGACAGAGGAATGCTTTGAAAGATTAGCAGAGAGCACAAAGGAAAGCAGAAGAGATTGTGGAAGAGAGAGGGAGTGAAAAGTCTTTTTTTATTTGTGCTATTCACGATGCTGTTTGCTTTTCTTTGGCATAAGTGGAACTGAATATCTTCCTGTTTTAAATCCATCACTTTCAGCTCTGGTAAATTATAATAGCAATTTTCCACTATGTTTTGACAGTTAATGGACAGAGAGAATAGAAAATTAATAAATAATCATTGCTTTTAGCCCTAAATGAAACCTGCATGCAGGTAAAAATTTGCAACGCAACACAACAACAGCACAAACGGCAGCCTGACATCGTCTGCTGACGACAGAAGTAGATAACTGTACCTCCAAATAAAGGGCAGATGGTCCTCCAGGCGCTGACCCCTCCCAGGCTGGTGTACTGTCCCAGGGAGGTCTCCAGGAGGAACAGGGGGACGCCGCACAGCACCAGGAACAACAGGTAGGGTACAAAGAACACACCTGGACACACACATATCAGCGGCTATGGTGAGGACCTTCAGCCAGATAACTTTAACCCAGTTTCAAGTGTAATCAGAACTTTACAACCAAGTTAGACCCCATAATGAACCATTAGATATTATATTATAGGTGTAACAATATAAAATACACATAACCTCAGATCTATCTCTAAAAAATGTCTCCCCAGTTTTAGATAATGAGAGAAAAGAGGAAAAGATAAGGGGAAAGGGCAGAAAGAGAGCTGAGAGGGAGTCAAGGACAGAATTTACAGCAGGACATACTTTCACACTTTCTCCCCTCTTCGTCCCCCCCACGTGCTTTACCTCCTCCGTTCTTGTAGCAGAGGTATGGGAACCTCCAGACGTTGCCCAGGCCGATGATCTGCCCCGCCACCGCCAACAGGAACTCAGCCTTGGTAGCCCACTGGCCCCTAGCATGCAGGCTGTCCTTGGTGGCCTCTTTCCCGTTGGGGAGGCTCCCTTGGTGGAACTTGTCCAGCAGTGGGTTTCCTTGCTGTGGGGGGATTTTGTCGACCATGGCTGGTTCTGGCAGGGACACACACACGCCCCTGGGGAAGAAGACGACAAGAGAAAAGTTGAGAAGAGGGAAGGGCAACGACGCAAAAAAAGCCAGTTTGAGGACGACAAAAGTCAAAAGAAAGCGGTTTGTGAGGAAAACGGAGCACAAGAGATGTTTCACTCACATCTTCGCAGCCTGGAGTGAACGGCAAGAACTCGTGGGTATTTTCTGACAGTTGGTTTGGCTGTGTCCCTTATCTGAGCTGTGTGTCTGAAGGACGATTTCCAAGGGTGTGTGTTCTTTATCTGCACCGTGCAGCACAGCCAAAGCCTAAATTTGTCCAGCTTGCACATCTGGATGGAGACTTCTTCTCACATTGTTGTTGAGTACAAGTTAAGGCCTCACAAGGAACATCTTTAAACCACTTGTGTATCTTATATAGCCTTACATGTATGTGTGTACACTTTTTTGTAAGATTTACACAGCATCAACATTGATTTCAGGTATTTTAACCACACTTTTATCTCCAGTAGCATCAAAATCTCCATCATATCTGATCAGTGTTTGCACAGGGATCTTTGTGCATCACTTTTTTCCAATTGAGTCACACTCTGTGGTATCATTGGAGGATTTACTGATGGAGCATTTAGAGCAAAATAGACATGTGTGGGTGTGATTTGCCTTTTGGTGTGATACATAGGCGGAGTTATCTCCATTCTTTCTACTCCACAGAGGACAGTTACAGAAGCAGAGGTTGCGGAACTTGATGCAGATGTCATCGTAACGTTAGCCTCACTGTGTTGTCCGGCACGTGCCATGTGACCACATAAACACTGCTATAACGGCACTAAGCGAACTTTTTAAGCCACCTTCCGCTATCACCGCCGAAAACAACACTTAAAAACGGGGATAATAATCATTTTAGCGACGCCTCGGGCTTCTTTTTTTTTTTTTTTTTTAGCTCTGTTGTCCACACGCTGTAGGTTACACATGTAATGGTTCCGTGGGACCGTTCAGCTAGCCGAACTGAGCCGTACGGGCGAGCGTTAGTCTCGCGATGCTCTGTAACTGATGCCTGACACAAAAACGGCGAAAGGGTCATTTAATCTTCGACAGGTACGTCGTATGAAAACACATATGGCAGAGAATTCGACATTACGCTGCCTACCTCCGTGTTTCCTGCAGGTCTCTACACCTCGGACGCCCCCATGTCAGGGGAGTCAAATGGTTTGTTCCAGCCGGGAGCTGCTATATTTTCCCGACCCGTGATTGGGTCGGTCCTGGCGCGAGGACTTTTGCCAGCAACAAGCAGGTTACAAAATGACGCTACGTCACCGTGACAGTGTAACGTATCCTCTACGTCATGATCACGCACACACGTTTCCACGTTTCCACGGCAACTAATGATGTAATGATGCTGACAGAATAAAGTATATCTTTATCCATGTCAGTATTTTATCATTTATTATATAATGAACACTTTATGGTAGGAAACAAGTAGAGGAGTGACTGTGCTTCCTTTATTTAAAATCCTGCTGCCATTTTAGCAATTTATCTTGATATATCCAGGGTTGGGTAGTAATGGATTACATGGAATCAGGATAACATAATCAGAAAACACAAGTAACTGTGATCAGCCCAGGTCACAAACCTTGATATTACATTATAAGTTTTGATATTAGTGACATAGTCCAGGGTTACTTGATGCAAAATGCATTTTATTTGCATTCAAAGAGTGAACGGAATAATTTTTTTGGCTGCTTTTCTTAGTATTAGGTGCAATACTTTCAAGGTTTGCCTCTGAATCCAAAAGGATTCTTATTAGATTAGATTTTTTTGTAATTTGTATTCAGTGACTGACTACATTTCAAAGTAATCTGACCTAATACATACACACTTACTGGTAACACAATGTCGCCAGTGCACGTCCGTATCCAGGGTGCACTTTTTTCCCCCCTAGGATTGAGAGGGAAAGTCCCGCTCCTATTTTTTTGCAACTTAGTAACTGATTCAACATTAAACGGGAATTATTCATGAAGAAAGTGTCTGCGTGTATGTGCTTTCACTGATGTTCATGAACTAGTAATTTAGTGTTATATAGTGTTTCCCAAGTTCTCAAGTAACTCACCATTACCCACGTGCTTATTCAGGAATTTCATTAATTATTGGGTCGCTCCATATTTGTTCTTCACTCCTCTTTAGTAACTATCAGAATTCAGAATTTTGTGCTGCTGTAGTGATAGAATAAAATCAAACCAGTCCACTCAGTGTGTTTGTCAGTGAGTTACTGGTGTGGACTCTGGCCTGCGAACGGTCTCGACGTCTTTACCCATTTAGGTGAACTCAAGCAGCTCTCAGCACATTTAATGGCCTGTGTCATTGCCTGTGCTCATTCAGCAGAGCATTTATAGCCACAGTAAAAACATCCAGGCCCCAGCTAACACTCTGCTCCACAGACTTCATTCACAAAATTGCATTTCAAGAGCATGGACATATTAGGTTATATTCCCAGGTGTATGAATTAAATGTTGCATTTTGACTTGTGGATGTATGCACACATGCATTCTTCAATCAAGATCAAGCATTACAATAGTTGGAACTCCTCCACAAGATGCTACAATCCTATTCATCCAACACTGACAACATTGATTTCGGGGAGGTATTTATCCAATGGATATATATATGCTTGCTGTCACCACATCTTAATGTTTCACAGTACTGCTCAACAAAGATGTGCACAATTACCATCTGTATTTTCTATTTATAGTCTATCAGCTGCTGCAATAGTTCATCAGAAATTTAAACACAACCACTGAAGCTCCAAGCCAAGACGAGCCTTTATGTAAACGACATATTACTTTACTTACAAGTGTCTCCAAGCTCGCTTCAAGACCACGCTGTTTTTCCCTCCATTTTTTGCAATATTATTATTCAATTTAGCAGGTTAACTAAAACCTATGCCACCTGTTTTTTCTCTCTCCCTTTTAAAGCCAGAATAAGGATGGAGTCTGTGTTTGTTCACCACTCAGGACGACTCCTTAATCGAGCCACCAGTGGGAGAAACAAGTAGGAAAATGTTATTTCCTATCATTTATTTTACCCCAAAGTGATCCTAATAATCAGGTCTGATCTGCTGACAGGCTTTATGAGGTTACTGGAAAAAGACTCCCTATCCTTGGAATCAGTTTGATACAGCATGTTCAGTACATCAGGATGTACAGTAATTACAACTGGGAGAGGGAGTACTGCTGCCAATGACATTCCTCCTGGGGGAGATTCCTCTTCGTATGTAGACTACACAGAATATACAAACTTTCTTTAGATTTCTAAAACAACATGCTCTGACCCACATGAGTACCTCTCCTCGTATGCCCAACATTCTTTGTGAACCCCATGTCCATACAGTTAATTCAAGGACAGCGTGAACATCGTCCTGTTTCATGGTGTTGCTGACAAACGTTTATGATTAGATAATATTCATGTGTTAAACAGAATACAATGGCATCACATTAGCAGAACCAACAGCGCAAACAGCAGCGTCTCAGCACAACTTCATTATTTACAACCCTGGGTGCATATCCAAATCTCATAAATGGAGAAGTGGTCATTTCTGGCGGTTGTTACAGTGAATTTGTGCCATTCACTAGGTTTAGCTAACTACAGCATACATCTTATTAGATTAGAAGCTGTTAATGTCCACAACTACGAACCAAATCAAATGCTATATCTTGCTATTGTTAATTGAGTTCTCTAGAACCATTTTTGTGTACAAATGAGCTAAAGAAAAGATTTACTGAGTTGTTAAAATTACGCTTTTTCTATGACCGTATATCTATGTCACAATTTGCCTTAGTCTCCCTCATTAGAAGAGAAACCCCGCTCCAAAAAACAAAAAAGTCAAGGGTCAAGAGTCGGGAAGTGGTAAAAAGTCTTGCAATCATATACAAAGCACAAATTCCTCATCTACAAGTGTGCACTCCACTCCCGTACACACAGAGCCGGCGTGTCCTCTCTCCACATGCAGACTCTGCTTCGCTTCCCAGGGGCCAAATAAAATCCCAGCGTTAAGGGTCCTTCAATACAGTCACCATTGTTCTGTCCTTACAAATCTGTAGCCCCTGTAAACGTGGTGCCACGGCGAGTAACTCAGACCAGGCGTAGCCGCACACAATTTCTGCATGCTTTATAGCTGCTTTTATTGGTGTCTGGCATCCAGGGCAAGGGCAGTGGGTCACTGATATACAGTGGTAGGCATTGTAAATCTCTTCCAGACGGGGTCTCTCCTGTTGTATAACTGCAATTGCATGTACATTACATTAAATAAGTACAAAACACATGCCGCTACAGCACTCAGTAAAATAGTTGGTCTTGTTACACACATGCAGCTTAGTTAAGGGGTTCAATAGACACAAAAACCCACAATCAAGCAAATGCAAACTTCAGGTTTTTGAGCCCAAAATCAAGTTCAGATGTTGTATAGAAAAGTCACAAAGTCTGCAAGTTTGAAGACTGACTAAAGAAATCATCGGACAAGCGGAAGGCCTCAGGTTCACTACAGTGTCCTGATGCAGGATCACAGCAGGATTAGAGAAATAGTTACTTGATACAAACGTGCCTTGCGTTCCTTGACTCGCTCACTTAATTATAACAATGTTGCTGCGTGTGGCTGAAAGGATGGTAAGGCAGTAAGTAGTGCTTGACAACACAAAGACTTCTATTTGATAACAATCTGCAAACCTGTCAGACCAGAAAGGTGGATGTAATTCAATATTTGGAGGGTGATTTCAATGGTCTGTGCAGTAACCCATTGCCTCAACCTTCAGGTCAAACAAAATTAAAGTGGTCTTCTTGCCTCAGTTGAACCCCTTGAAAGAGGAGGTCCTGATGTGGTCAACATCAGGCCTCTAAGTCCTTACCTCCCTCCCATACTCTATTTCCCATGTCCTAAATAGGTAAACATTCCTGTGGCTTAACCCCCTTCCTCTTCAACCTATGTGAAAAACATACTGTGTAAAAGAGGAGCCATTTAAATCTAACCTCTGGCCTTATGTCCACAGTGTACAGAGCTCACTTGAGGCTTGTGGTAGGCCAGATATTTGGTGCTGATAATCTTTCCTGGAGATTTTATGGGAATGTTTTGAGGGGCAATTCCCTGCATGAGTCTTTTAACCACAGTGGTTTGTCCCGTGATGTGGTAGGGCAGCTTTCACAGATTTGTGGGACTTCACTGGATATTCAAGGTAATTTATCCAAATCTCAGTAGTTTTTTAAGTCTTAATTCTTATTTGTTTTTTACTTTAGCAAAATCCAAATGCTTCTAATCACATGATTACAGACTTCACTTAATAAACGAGTGCTATTCTATGGGAAAATGTTTCCTCAGCAGGGCTGGTCACTGGTTAAACTCTTCAACAAATGGAGATCAGGGTGTCTATGAATATTTCTTTGGCATGTTTAAATGCTAAGTGATAAGTAAGGACCTAAGCCTTCACACTGCTTACACCAGTCAACAATCTGAGCGGAGATGAATGGAACACCGGCCATTTCACACCCCCACGTCTTTTCAGGGGTGTTTGCTCTCTATATTGTTCAAATACAGCCCTCCTCGGGTTTATAGACTGTATGGACAATTTTATTTGTCTGTGGAAAATAGTGCAAATTATTTCAAAGTTTGCATAGTTAGCTTAGCATAAAGACTGGAAAAAAACCATCTCTAGCAGCACTTCCAAAGCTCACTCATTAACAAGTTTTATCCCATTTGTATTTATGCTGAGCAAGCAGTCTGCTGGCTGTAGCTACATTGTTAGAGTACAGATGTAAGAGAGGTGTCAATGTTCTTACCTAACTCATGGCAAGAAAGCGAGTAAACATATTTCCTAAAGTAAGGAACAAATTTTCCAACCTATCACTCACGCCTCCTCGATCCAGATTTTGGTGGTTACACCTCGTACCCATGTGTGATTAGTTCCCCAGATAAAAAGTTGGTTCAATTGCTGTTCAAAACCTATGAATAGAGCTTGAATTGACTGTACGTACCAAATAAGAATCCTTGTTGAACTTGGATTTGAAGACCACGCTTCCTGGGATGGCCAGTCAGTAGTTTGAAATGAGCAGCAGACAGCTAGCTTTGCTCCGTTAACTGCTAACTCAACAAACCTTGTAGCACCAACCAAACTCAAATTCCTGTTCCTATCGGTGCACACCACCCTAGGGCGAAGTTGCCCTAGGGTGGAATGTCGAGCTTGATTATCAAAGCTGCGAATGATCCCTTTCTGCCACTACTGACAGCAAATAGAAAAGGACTTCTGCTTTTCATCTCCATGATGAATTGAGGCCATGAAAAAAAACTCTGCAGGAATTTAACTTTGAAGGCAAGTTAATGAATTAACTGGATGGGAGCTGCTATTTTAAGCCCACAAAAATAATAGTGTGATTAATTTTCAGTGACTAGTACCCCACATATCTCCAGCACTGCACACATGACAACTCTGTGGGATACCTGCAAGGTAATTATATCATTACAGGCCATCACTTCCATTATAACCTGATTATTCCATTACTGTGCTCTTTGCTGACTTGGCAGCTCTCACTGGCAAAGTGTTGCATTCCATAGCCAGCCTTTTCATACGCTTGGATGCCGCGGGACTTAATAGAGGTTAAGAACCTCGGTCAAGGGGCTTTGAGGGCCTTACTGCTCCACTGGGGATTTGTCGAGGGGCCCTGCGATTCTCTTACATTTTATGTTCTTTATTGTTTATTGTAGCTATATTGTGACTGAATTCTCTGTGACTGAATTACAGTGAAGTGTCTCTGATCTTATTTCATATTTCCTTTTGTCTAAAAGCCCAACTGTTACTGGCTTTACTTTGTCATTTGTATATAAAGTCTTTAGCCTTTTTTGTTTTTTGGCTCAAACAAAAGCTCAGGACCAAGGGTTGCTGGATTTCTAACATCCTGGCTACGTCCCTGACTAAGTTTAGTTTTTGTGATTTGGTCATTCTGCCCAGATGCTGCAAAAGCACCAGCAAAAACATGATCACTATGTAGATAATCAGTCTGAATGATAGTTTTCTCAGAGATAGCATCATTGACCCACATGTTTCAGTCTCATACAGAACTCTACACCCAGCTATATTAGCCAATTTGTACACAGCTATGGTTCATGAACACACCATAGCATCAGGTTGCTCCATATCCCGTTGACATACAGTGGAACTGCAAGGATCTTGGCAACTGTTCAATGCTGTTGGGGGAAAATTGGGCCCATATTACTGGTTTCAGTTATTCTGTTTAATTCTCCTGCCAACAGCCCATCTAAAAGGCTTGACTGCTCGACACAGGCCAAAGTCCTGCCACACGGCGATGACAGAAAACGGCATTTGCCGAATCCAAGTAGCTGCCTCAGCACTGCGGTCAGATCACATGAAAGGTTTGGAAACATCCGTGGTCAACTTTGGCAGGCGTTACAAAGTTCTTGTAGCTAAATAGGGACTACAAATAAAACACACATGCTGCAATACAAATGATGTCATACTGTAGTAGCACAGAGAGGTGAAGTATAGGCGAATTAATTATTTACATATGTATTTATGTACCCATGTGGTTGGTAAAACTGCATTACAGTACTGGTGTTCACAACGATCGCTAAATTTACACCAAGCTGAACGATGAGTAAAGTAACTGCCTTAATCTTATAACATAGTTTAACAGTGGTCTAGAGTGAACTTGACACATTTATGATGATCATGAGCGTAGGGCAAACATTAACACTGATACAAACAAGGCAGAGTTTTTAAAATATAACTAGGTCATGACTTTAAAAAAAAAAGATCTCTAACACAAAGGTTTATTTCAAGATCCAATTGGTTTCAGGCGATAACCACAATCTTTTAAAACAAGACTATGCAAGACTATCGAAGATCACCACATTCCTCTCTTGAAAAATGGAGCAGTCAAACTCACACTCGCTCACTGGTTTGGCTGTTTCGTTATGGGTCAGTATGTACAGTATGCTTCAAATACATTGTCTGATAATTGAACTTATGTGTTCCATGAGTGTGTACTGTCATCTTTACATATACTTGTAACTTACATTACGTGACATGACTCATCCTCAGCACTCCATCATAGATAATACTGTTTTGTTCGTAGCATTAAGGAACTACATTGTGCATTTTGTTGTGAAACCCAGTGAAACAAAGTGACTAATGGAATGAACCTTGAAACTTGAACTGGTTACTCCAAACAATCGGAGATTTTGCTGTGTCATGCAGGTGTGACCCACATGCCGCACATGGATGTCATATGACCATAACAACAGAACACAGTGGTGAGTGACAGATGCTGGTCATGTAGCAGGAAAAACCTGCAAACATGAGGCACAAAGAGACTTTTCATTTTGAAATTCCTCAAATTTTCCTCTGAATTGTCACACTTAGATATGCGCACACACAAATAAATATTGTGCACTTACCAGTTGAAACGTGGCACCGTTCTTTTTGTTGTCCTCTCAGGTGTTTGAGCACAGAGAGCCGTTAGCGCAGGTGGAGCAATAAAATACACACACGTCACATGGGAGGAGCTGATTTTTTTAAAGTTATTATTCCAAGCTAAACTTTGGCATTCAATAAATGAATCTGAATAATCTATCAAAGGAAAATAAATGTCCCTCACTCACCTTTGGACCTTGCAGGCTCCTGCTGACACCTCAACCTGTCCAGAATGAGGGCTGAACTGAAGTGCAATGAGGATACTGAGGACATCACAGGTGTATGGGATGAAGAGAGGAGGAGGGGTCATGGCAGGATGGCAGGATGCTTGGAACAGCTACTGTCCCGATGGTGTGAACAGAACAGAATGTGCACTTCACTATGGTGACCAAGAAAATGAAAAATCAGCCAGAATCCTGCAAATGTCAAGTGCAGAATATAATCTTCTTGTCTAATCTGGACAGTATGGATACCAGACATGAATGCAGAGAAAGCTGACCTTCATTACATGATCTGTTTATGGTGACTGGTAAAGTATGCTACTGATAGCACTGATGCTAGTGCCCAATACAATTGATCCCCTGGATGTGTAGAATGTGTAGAGTATGTAAGATGTATCATGTTATATCATGTTGCTGATTGTTATAATAAAGGTCCCATGTTATCTAGATCGTACAAGATCAAAAGTCACTGATTGAAACTGGGTTGCAACTGTGGGTGGGCCGGGGGCACAAAGTGGGGGGCCCATTCCTTCCCTTCTTCTGACCCTCTACTTCCAGCACCCAGACTCCGATCACACCCATTTAATGAAGTAAGCCTTCACTGTGATCTCAAAGGCACACCTGTACAGTACGTGACAACAAACACAAACAAACAAAGCATCATCAGCCTCAAAGTAACTGATACGACGTGACTGGTTGCGGCATAACGTTCTGTACTTGTAAATCAAGCAAAACCAGTCTTAGCAATTCATTTCAAAACCTCAATGATGACTTGCCTGATCTACATCTCAGCAGTCTCTTCTACTGCAAAACAAACAATATAAGAAAAAAACTATATGAGAACCCAATATTTTATTTTCAAATGTAGCCATTGTTTTTCTTGAAATATGAAAAGAGCATTTATTTATAAGTGTTTCCTGGCTATGAAGGAGGAGCTCTTTTTTGACAAACATGAAACCACTATGAACATCTATACATGAATCTATGTGTAAGCAAACACGTGTCGATCACATAGTAGCAGCATATATCATCTTACAGCTACCAATTAGACATGCTTAGAATGAGTCTGTAAGCAGCAGGTGGTGTGAGATCAGTGAAGTGAGAAATGACATTAACTTATTAACTTATTTGTTGTTAAGCTTTCAGAATGTGTGTGCAAATGTTTAAATGGTAAATGGACTGTGCTTATGTCTTTGACCACTCAAAGCACTGTGAGGCTCAGGCCCAGTGGTGCTTTGTTCACCATGATTACTATGTTATCTTAGTGTGTTAGCATACTAACATCAGTTTATCATAAGGACATGGCTCATATTGTCTTTTGCCCTGTCAGCTAAGCTCAGATGCTTCTCTGCCAAGAGGCTGTACATGCAGTCATGTCTCATGTAGGTCAGTTGGTCGGGCAAAACCTACAACTAGCACCCAAAGGCCTATACGTCATGTTAATATGCTGCTGTCTGGCATTCAAAGGGAGAACCTGTTTTTAACGGAGGGGGGAGGGGTGTCAGGACTTTGAAACAATACTTGGCGTTTTAGTGGTAACGACGACATTCTTTAGTCTCTCTTTATTGAGCAAGTGGTAAGGAGGCAAGTACTAAGAAGTTACAAGTAACGCAGGTGAGTTTCTTTTTTTTTTTAAAGTGCTCTTCATTTCCTTTTTTTTTAAATTGTACTTCTAGTTTTTACTTAAGTATATTTCTGAGCCAGCAATCCACTTTTTACTTAGCTACAGTTGCCATTTATACCTTTGCTACAACTAGTCTTCTCTAAATGCAGGGATTGATGTTGGGATTCCACAGGCCTTTAGCTAGTCTTACAGTTTACTTGCTCAGATTTAGTTGATTTGGTCATTTTGGCCTTGATTTTAGTGCTTCCACCACAGGTAAGCAGGCTATGATGTTACATGGTTTCCTTTTTGTCTGTCTGTTTTTTGAGGACCAACCATTCAGTCATTTAATAGCCCGTAGTCATCCCAGACTGTTGTGGCATGTTGATGATCCCTCTACAGCTTTACAATCTCAACACATACAGGCTGCCTTTGCTCAAGTAAACACAGGTTTGCAAAATTTCTGTGTGTCTAGAGCTTGAATAGTAGCAGAAGGAACATAAATATTAGAATCCAGGTAGAAATGGTGTACATTACTGGTGTATCAGTAATCTTACTTATTATCCAAGTGTGGGAAAGGTTTCCTGATCCTGGATTTTATTGGCAGTGCAAGCAGTCCTCAAATAAATTCTTCTTCTTGATAGATGAAACAAGTGCCTAAACCTCTTGGCTTCTCAAGCTGGAGTGCGATGTGGAACTCTGTGTGTGTGCATGCATACTGCACACCGTGTACGTGATTGTAAAACCCCAATTATGCCTGTATCTGTTTCACCTCAGTGGTTTTCTGGGAAAGCCTGAGAGAGAGAGACAGAGGCAGAGACAGAGAGAGAGTGAGAGAGAGAGAGAGGGAGAGGGAGAGGGAGAGGGAGAGGGAGAGAGATGCCGACTGATAGAAGCCAAAGCAGTCTGTCATTACGAGAGCAGGGCCCCATCAAAACAAGACCAACATGCTCTAATAACCAGCTTTCCACTGCGCTCTGGCTTTGTCCCCCCCCCAAATCTCTCTCTTCTTATGTAGCCTAATTCTGTTGCAGCTCCGTTCTGAATTCTATTTTGAAGACTTCTTCCTCAGGAGCCATTAAAGTGCAGGATCCCACAGCTAATCTCTATAGGTTTTTCTGTATTTCTATATACGAATATTCTCCAGAGTAAACGACACAGAAAAGTTTGCAAGTGTTTGGTCATGTACATAAGCACTGGGAACACTGACATTTTGACCTGATGATGCTGCTAGATGAAGAGATGATCACCAAAAGTTATTATGATTCATCCAAATTTGGTCCACCATCCAATAATTGTTGAGACATTTCACGTAAAACCACATAAGTCAGTGTCATGGTGGCACTAAAGGAGAAGTGAAGACATCACCAGGTCAGCTAGACTTCTTCCTCTGGGGACCATGAAAGCCGGCACAAAACGTAATGGCAATCTACTGCTCTAATAGTCGCTGAGATATTTACCAAAGCTGTAGACCAAAATCTCAATTTCCCCTTCTGCTCTTCGCATCTTTGTCTCATTGCTGTAGGGCAACATCATGCAACCTCTACTCAGAGTTGGTATCTTGTATAGTCTGGCCATGTTGTCTCAACATTAGATTATTTGGGACTTTCCCAGTCACTGAAGCAGAGGTTAGATTATTGTGCAACGCAGGCACATGTCCTTGAGGAAGGTATTTCCTAAACTTGCCAAATAGTTCTAAGTTTTCACATGAGTGCAGTGCCTTGTAAAATGGCTAAAGATGGAATAACCTGTTAGCACACAATGGCTCTAATCTGTCTATACTGTGACATTTGAGGATGCAATGTGAGGTTTCATTTTATGTGACAGCTGTTTTGCACACCTATTGCGTGTTGCATACATTTATACTCCCTGTAGGGCGTTCAACTCCCTTTGATTCCACTGTAGGCCCCAAAACAGGGGATCCAATACTCTTCTGCATCAGCCGCCTGTTCTTGTCTGTCTGGTTATTTAGGGTCAGAGAGCTGGAATGAGGATGGGCAGACAGTGATGCAGAAACCTACTTGGCGAAACGTTGTGGTCACAGAGGCAGAGAGAAGGGGAAAATAAGCAGAGAAAGTGGGTTAGCAGTGGTTTGTAGAGCACTGAAAAGCTATACTCAAGTAAAAATATTTAAAAAATGACTCAATTAATGGTGAAAAGTACCATTTGAGAAACCTACGCAAGTAAAAGTAAAAAAAAAAAAAAAAACCTGGTTGAGAAATTACTCAAAGATCAAGGTGCTCTCCATTTTAATATTATTTAGCTGGTACAGGTCAGTGCAAAACAATGGTAAAACAGCACTGCACAGTTTTTTTTTTATAGAATGTGCAGGATGGCTTCAGACAAGCTGAAAAGAGTAGATAAGCCAGGCAGGAAGTCAGATACAGGAATGGCACAGAGCATCTGCATACATTTTCAAAATAAAACATATCATGTTACTGCATTGATGTTACTTCATGGCATCAGCCGACAAGAAGTAAACAGGTCAGAGGACTTTTGACACCATGGGTGTCCAGAGGTTCATCTAAGAAGTGGAAAAGCACTTTGTCTGTAGCCTATAGCACAACAAAGTAACAATAAAACAGACAAAAAAGAAACCATTTACCATCATAGCCTACTTACCTGTGGTGGAAGCACTAAAATCAAGGCCAAAATGACCAAATCAACTAAATCTAAGCAAGTAAACTATAAGACACACAAAAGGGTCTGCTTCTAAAACGGCCCCAGTGGTATGCCCTGTGGAATCCCAACACCAATCCCTGCATTTAGAGCGGACTAGTTGTAACAAAGCTATAATTGGCAACTGTAGCTAAGTAAAAAGGCTCAAAAATATACTTAAGTAAAAACTAGAAGTACAATTTTAAAAAAGGGAAAGGAAGAGCACTTGTTCTTTAAAAAAAAGCTAAGCTCCTTACTACTGAAAAAGTCAAAGTTGAGGCAAGAAAAGTTGGAAAAACATGCCAATTAGGATGTGGTGAAACTGTTTGCTTCTTACAATTGCTTCCAATACTGTCAAGTATGTGTTACTCAGCCTCAAATTATGTCTGTGCCAAAGACAACAATATCGAGCCTTGCCACACCAAAGTGAGCAACTGCCAAACTACGTCTTGACGTCTAACAGTCACATATAATTGTTCCTGTTTAGCATGACTTTGCAACTTACTGTTTTCAGATGAAACAGAGAAAGTCAGTTTTGCTGTCAAAGTTTTTGGAAGAACAGTACCAAAACACGAGGGCCTGTGAATAATCAGTAACAAGTAACGTGTGTCACGTTGCTTGTTTTAATCTCTCCCTTAGTGTAATAAATAACTTCCAAAACTTCACATAACTCGATTGACACTAGGACATGTGAAACAAATGATCGACAATGTTCTCCTTTAAGCCAGTGTGTATGATTTTTAAAATACAATCATGGGTGAGATGCATCGTTCTTCTAAGTTTTCTAAACATTGAATTAGCGGCGTTGATGATGTCATGCATGAGGGATGGACAGAATTAACACAAACCTGATCCATAATCTTGCGTGCAATTTCACTGGCGCCAATGAACTAATTATATTTTCTGTTTCCATCAGGGGGTCAAATTAAGATTTTAAAATAAGAGGTGCACCGAAAAAGTCAGTGTTGAGAGTCAATAAAAGAAACATGTGTGCTGAAGTGTCAGCTGTAATTACTGTATTATTAAAGTGAGACACAGAGTCATTCTTGGTGTAATTATACCCACACCCTTTCCCCCTTTGACAGGGGAAATGCATTCCAGCCATCTTTGCTTTAAGCCTTTACAACAGTCTGACATGCCGTCACTTTTCTCCTTATCTGATGGCTTAGTCTGACACTGTCAGCGGGAGTGAGGGGCAAACAAGAGCCTGAGGGCTTACAGGTGCTTTATTGAGTTACAACTTTGTCCAACACACGCACAGCTGCAAGCATACACCTTCAAACAAATGTAACAACAGAATGCAAAAAGTGTGTACAAATGGTTTCTCATGCAAACAAGTAGGTATCACAAGGGAAAAATGTCAGACTGTTGTTTTTATTTTAGCATAACTCGTTTAGCTGCTTAGCTTACAGCCACACAGACATTCTGTTTATGCTCGGGACTGGAATTGTAAGGATTTTAACTTAAGCCATGTCTCTGTACAATATATGTATAACTAAAATGTTGTTATTTAATTTGTGTTAAAGCACAACTGTCACAGCTGCACACACGTGAACTGGCTCAGGAGTCTACAAGTTTACAAGCTCTCATGTAAAGTGCTGAGATTCCCTAATTACACCTGCCACCTTGCAACAAACACTTATTTAATAGAGTCCGTGGAGGAGAGGAATCTGGCAGCGTGGTCAACAGGTTCTAGAAATGACACATCTGGATTCCTAAGCAGTAAACAAAAGGGCTGTGATCAACAAGTGCGCTCCTGCTGCCAGGACACGACTCCAGTCTGTTAACATTCTTTTGGAAAAATCTGCAGATTGTAAGGAGAGCTGAGAGGACATGAGTGGGTAGTGGTGTCATGGAATGAGGCATGTGTTTATGGTTTTTTGGGAGGGCCAAAGCGGACTTTTTGGACTGCGATGTTTACAATCCCTTTCATAGCGCAACAATTCTAACTAGTTTCCTGTGCAGAAGAAGAATAGGACTCACATTTGTGACCCACGATGTATTCACACTATATCAGGGCAGTAAAACAGTCAGAGGAAACATTTCTGGTCTAAATGTAGGCTTATAACCTATTATCTTCTAATGGGACCTCATTTAATCCTCTGAGTGGTTTCTCTCCGTTTGCCCTAATCCAAGACAGAGCTGTGATTCATGAAAAGCCCAAGTGTTTCATTTCAAGGAGTGATTTGTAATAAAACAGGAACCTCCTGCACAAAGTCTTTGTTGCTGGAGCAACGTCTCACTGCTTAAATCATGGAAACAATATAGAAAGTGATACACTCCGTATGGTCTGAGTTATGCAGAAAACATACTACGTGCAACAGAAACACCTGCTCAGATACTTTAATACACAAAGCCTCCATACTGTAGGGTAATCATTCAAAGTGGAAGACAAAACTGATAAAGTGTTACCAGCTGAGAAGGAAATTTAAAGGGTACTTAAAAGGTACCCTGTGGAGGATTTGACCACTAGTAGTGCTAATGAGCAGTGTTTTTTTGGCGAGTGGGTCCCCCAGGTGACACAATACACCTCCCTGTCACTGGTAAAGTCTTAAGCATCAGCCTTTTAGTACTTACAAGTGTGTTCATCAGTTTTTTGTGTCTCCCTGAAACTTCTTTTTTGTTATAATTCTGCTCTGGTTCCTTCTGTAGAATTTGCATCAATTGCTTGTCTACTTTTCTTGATTTTCTATACTTTTTTCTAAATGTGTTGTCAGGGCGGTGCAGATCTTTCCGTGCTCTCTCAGACACCATAGATAAAAAGAATAAGGCTCTAGTAGTGAGGAATTGACTCTCTCGAACGCGCACACACACACTCTTTTGCACACTTTGACAGCCAGGGACATCCGTGCTGACTTAGTGCTTTGGTCTGCAGCTCGTTGCGGCTTGGCTAGATTTACAGTCGCCCCTCATGTCCCCTCCAGGCATTTCATTACCTTCCCTTTGTGATGAATTGCCCTCAGACACAATAGGCACCCGCTGTCCTCTGACGTGCTTCTCCCGCCAAAGTAATGGCACTCTTCAAGGCCAGGAAAACTGGAACTTTTGGGAATGCAAACTTCAATACACAAGTCTATATTTGGCAGACTCTTGACCAAATGTGTCACACATTCTTCTTTTGGATTCCCTCTGATGCTCTGAGCGTAAATCTATCAAACAACACTGAGAAGTGTCTCTGTACAGCTGCTTTGTCTTAGTTTGACTTGATAAAAGCCAGCACTGATTGCCTTTACCTTTAGGAATGCCCTCAAAATAAAGCAGTACATCAAGAGAATGAACTTGACCCTTTAAGAGGTCAGATGAAATATGTTGCAAAACCCTTCAGCTAATCTGACGATATTCTGGGCTCATGGTTTAAACTTGACCTTGCACGACATCCCGCTGCTCACGTTTTCTATTAGAGAATCTCGTTTTTTTCTTTTCCTGAACTTAAGGGCCTCTTTCCTATCTAAGCTCTTAATAGCCAGGCGAATAGCATTCCTCGACATTAGCACGTCATAAAACGAAAAACGGCTTTCCTCGTGAATCTATGGCTCCCTTGTGCTCGGCAGCGTTACCACCATAGCCAACATATGAGGAGTTTTACTCCAAATCAAGCTTCTAATTACAGTAATCATGTCGTGATTGGTCATTTCGCAGCTTTGAAATGGTGGATGTCTTATTCTGCATCGTCATGTGTCACCCCATAAACACAAGTAGAGTACAGCCAAAAGTACACAGCTACTTTGAATTATGCACATTTTAAACATGATGTGGCGAACGCAGTGGCTGAAGTTACTTGTTGTTTGTGGCAACCAGTGGTTTTGCGGTATGCTGTCCACGGAGACAAAAAGAAAGGAAAGAAGAGAGAGAGAGAGGAAAAAAAAGACAAAATGCGAGGATGTAAGGAGAGCTGTCTGGAATGCCGTGTGAGAGAATGCATGACCGAAAACCGCAGAGGCAAACTCTGCAAACCCTCGCCTGGCCCGCACCCAAAAAACATGAGCTTAGGAGACAGAGACCCAGACAGTGGTAGGAGATAGCGGAGCGTGCCCCACAAAAATGCAGCTCAACCCTGGCAGAAACAAACACCGATTCCCCCACAAGAAAACATCCAGAGACGCCTCGGGTTATCAGCAATGAGAATTTGCGGTTATCTGATAGAGAAGAATTTAGCCCAATGGAATATGAGCCCTTCAAAAATACACCATGAATATACCTGTGGGAAAACCTCCAACATACTTCTTTAGAAAACAACAACAGTGACGTAGAAAACAATTTCTCTATTTCTGTGTGTTATTATACAAGTCAGTGACTTCAATGGGAGTTTAATGGGTGTGGTGGAATTTTTGTGTCACATGGTGTAAATTAAAACAAAACTGATGGAATTTACTTCCACCTATTTCAGTATAATCCTTCTGGCCACTATATCTGTGGACCGGGATTATTTTTTAAAGGGTTAGTTCACCCAAATGAAAGCATTAAAATTCATTCATTGAATGCAGTTTTGGTTTTATCCTCTCTGAGATATCTGCCTCTGAACCAATACGATGGAGTAAATGGTGTTTTGTTGGTTGGGCTCACTGCTTTGAATTTTTTCATTAGAAGTTTCCCAACATGCAAGGATCATTAGTACTTGTCCATGAAGAACCACTCACATGGGTCAGTTTACAAGGCAATGAAAAAGGACTTATTTTGCCTCTTGGATCGAAGGAGTTAGTAAGAAACAAATTCCATTTATCAGGGTAAATGAAGACAAAACAAAACAACAAGCAACAAATGAGAAGCTATGTTTTTTGGTACTAGACTGTTAATTAACATAGACTGTATTTTACTCTGGCAAAGGTCAGATGCCATTGGGTATGAAGTTAAACAAAATGTTTTGCGAGTCCAGTTGTACTCTCTGATTCTCCCACTGCAGGTTTCGTCTCCTATGTCCTGGGGCTTCTTTCCTCTGGGAGGATGTTTGACAGGAAATGGAACTGGCTGGAATCCCTTGCGGGGTTGAGGCAGCCATTTCCTGTGCCAGCCCATGCCAAGCTGTGCCAGCTTACAGCTCGGCCCAGACCACCGTGAGAAAAACAGCCTTCAACATCCTCTGGGAAAATTAGCACTGGGCCTTCCCTTCCCTTCCCTTCCCCTGCTGTTGTCCCAAAAACAGACAAAAAAAAATTAGCCCTTGACTCACATGTGCATATGCAGGGGGTATGTACTGAGTGTCTTGCACAAGTTGATATGGATACTGGCAATGTATTTAGGTCAGAAGGTGAGAAAAGTTCAAGTAGGAAGCAGCACAGAGAGATTAAAGACGTGCTGAACAGAAAGAGGATAGGGGATGAAGATCTGAGGTGGGGATGGCTGGTTTTGATGTTCTGTGACTTTAAATTAACATTTGTTGAAAGACAAAAGTGCAAAAGTCAGAGAGGAGTGAGTGCTAGAAACTTGACCGGCCAGACAGCAAAGAACTGATAAAAAAAAAGGGGGGGGAAGCAGAAAGGTGATAGTGTGGTGGCGAGGGGAAACAGATGGAGGATCACAGGGGGAAAAGAGCCGGTGGGAAAACAGCGCGGTGGAGGAGGAGAGCAGGAGCCCGGGAGGAAGAAGGGAGGTTTGGCGGTGAGGGTTTCCCTGATGAAGCACAGCTGACGGCGCGAACCTACAGCGCTCTCATGACAGGCCTCACCACATCAACCCGTTGACATTATTATTCAGCCGTCCAGGGCCCACACACACACTCCTGACCCGCTGCACTGCACTGCACCGCCAGTGTGTGTGAGAGCTGTGATTCAAAGGCACGCACACGGTGAGGCACATGCACGGAATGCTTATTCATGCTCCTGCAATCAGGTATACACACCAACCCATCACACACCCACGCTCTCTTTCTACACGGTCTACCGTTATGTTCTTTGGCTGATGGCTCAGCTTCTTTTGGACTGAAGTCACACCAGCAGCAAACGACTTCAGGTGCACTTTTAAGCATGTGTGAGAAGGTGTGTGTGTGTGTGTGTATGTATATGCAGGCACGCTTCTTCTACCTTCAGCTTGGCATCACGCTGCAACAGGGAACATACTGCTCTTATCGTGGTTGCCAGGTGTGCAGCCCTCCCATCCGCTCAATCCTCTTTTTTTCCAGATTGCCACCCTCACTGTTTAAAGCTCTGTCGAACTGAGTTGATTCCTTTATTTTTCACAGCAGCATTTGCTTCCATAAATGTCTGCATTTATTGGCATATCTAGTTCCATAATTAATCTTTCATCACCTGCACATAGTAAAGTTGGAGCTCCAAAATATTTGTGATTAGCATCGACAAATCACTGTCATAAAGGCTAGAACCCACCAGGAGCGTCTGCGATGCGTTCCGACTGCGATGCAGCTGCTGGAGTCAGTCACTTTAGTTAACGGTTCAAATTCCACCAGAGTCACCCTGGTGCTTCTTCGAGGCATCACAGAATCGAGTGGGAGCTCCACTAAAGATGAACATCATGCTCATTTTTGATTGAAGTCGCTGCCATGTCAAGCAGCGCAGAGCAGATGAGGAAGGCAGGAAGTCAGACAAACAAACACCAAAGAAAATCCAGTCAGTTTTCAAAATAAAACACCCTGTTCAGACTTTCTGTTGTATATTCCACCACCACTTCAATTTTACTTTATAGTTGTGGCACCAGGCCAGACATGAACCAGTCAGAGGGTTGAACCAGTCAAGAAACATGGCCTGTTTGTTCACGTTAGAAGCAAGAAAATCAAGAAATTGATCAAACCAACTAAATGCTCCTGGTGGGATGTGAAGCCACAGCTGGAATGTGACACAGACGTGCTTGGTGGGACTTTTGGGTAAAATGGCAAAAATAAAAAGTTTAAAAAAACTTTATATTTTTGCTTTTAATTGCCAAAAAGTAACTTGAAAGACATTAAAGGAGCACTCCACCAAGTTATTGTTGCACCCTTTTAGCATCATCACACTTACAATGGACCGTTTGAACAGCAACAGAAACCAGAGATGGAGCCTTTTTCATTTCCTGAATTCTTCTTCCACGTCAAAACCTGTTGCCAAACACAATTCCACTGCAGGAGGAACAGACAGTGCAGGCGGAGCACTCAGGTGTGTGTGAGGTCTTGGTTGGTTTATTGTGCACCCAGTGTACTGTGTAGTTCCTGTTTTATGTAACTGTCCTGTACTGTTTCTGCAAGTCAAATTCCATGTATATCTGCCCTATTTAATTAAGCAGATTCTTTATACGATTCTGATGTGTGTTGGTTCTTGTGATGTGTCTGGCTTTATTCCCTCCACCCGCCCCCCCCCAGTATGAGTGTGTTGTGTGCTTTTACTTTTGAGTCCGTGGCCAGACCTGCATTCCAAAACAGTCTGCAGCTGCACCACAGGTAGCCGGCAACATACATCACCTGACGAGCCTTGTGAACAGTCAGCCCCCTTGGTAAACACTGCAGACACACACACACACACACACAGATCACTCATCAGTCTTCTTATCAAAAGACAAGACAGTCAATAGGGAAGTTTTCATTTAAGTCTGCGGGGGATTTGCCCTGTTTTTCCATCCAGTGTTTTTATGGATGAGAAGTTCATGTGTGATGATGTGTGTGCGCATGACCCTTGACCCCTGGCTGTCTCTGTATATAGAACTCTGCAGACTGTTGGCTTGGAGGGAGGGGAGGCTGCTTTCCTGTGTTGCAAGTTTAATGCAGCACAGATGCACTGACACATTAAAAATGATTGGTGAAACGTACAGTTACTAGCTAAAGAATTATCACAGTGCAACATACACTAGAAACTGCATCTGGATATGATAAATTATTACTTTTTTTTCTGCAATCACACACTGGAACAAAAAGCATTACTTGAAAATTGACATTACAAGAGCAAATAAAGCTTTTTATATTCTTAATTTTAAATTTCTGAGCTTTACATGGCTTTACATTAAGTGTCCTTTGTGTGTGGCGTACATAAAAGTGAGAGAAAATAAAGTTTGTCCTTGGTTTCCATGGGCGTGAGAGGTGGAATGTTAAGCGGCTGTGTTTCACACACACACACACACACGCAATCCCGCAAACGTTGGCGCGTGTGGTGTAAGGGAGCAGAGGTCTCACAGCCCCTTTATTCCCCTTTGGGTTTTTCTGAAAAATACACACAGTATCTTGAACCATCCATCAGTCTGCAGCCACCTACATCGCTGTTCCAACCGCATTCGAGACATGATGCAAAAATGTCTTAAATCTTATTTTTGTTTAAAAAAAAGTAATTAGGTTAGTGCAGAATTAGCCTTTGTTTGTTGGAAAAAACTTGCAAGCGAGGAGTTTCAAAGCTGAAAATGTATTAAATGAGTCAGCTATCATGCACACACACACACCCACACCCACACCCACACCCACACACACACACTCCATGAAGTCATATCCATATCCGACTTCTCTAAAGAAAACACTTCGCTGTAGATCAGTGTGTGAAACCGAACAATAGGAAGGGCCAAGGGTTGACGAATGTGCACACATTGTGATGATGATGATGATGGTCGTTTCCTTCTCCTGTTCATTTCAGTGGGCATTAATGGGAGTTAACACACCATTCTGTGAACCACACCTGTTCCTATCGATACATCTAGTGCAACGCTTGCCTTGGCCAGACCCTTTCAAAGGCAGAACAGTGACGAAATAACACAGGGGAACAATCAGGGAGCTCTGCCCTAGAACAGTTGCCCATCCCTGGGTAACAGAACCAGTGAGGCCTGGGTGGAGGTTTGGAGGGTGTGGGGCGAGGAAGCGGAAAGCATGGAAGGGAGGGTCCCCCCGCTGAAGGATCCTTTTAGCTGCAGCCAGAGAGATCCTTCTGCGGTCACACACACACACACACACACACACACACATATGGAAACATACTGCACACATTGCTCTTCTCCCTCGGTGACAGGAGCAGCTTCCGCTTTCACACACACACCAGGCCAATATCAATACGCCCACATTGTGTTTGATCTGTGTTGTATCCACAAGCACAGCCATAAAAGCTTCAATTCCTCCATTTTTCAGGGGAAGAAACTGTCAAATTGTGGGGAGAAACACTGCCGGACATCACGCCTCATGGAGAACAAGTCCCTCAGCACCAGCACTACAGAAAACAACAAACTGATTTGTTTCTTCAACTTTTACATGCATAGAAATGCATATATTCACATGCATTCACACAAGGGGAAGTCAATCTTTTTGTCACAGGATTTAATATAAGCACAAAACGTCGTAAGCGTTTTTGAACAAATTAGCAGGAATCATGCCTGAGACATGAGCATAGCATTTAAAGTGACCACTCAGCAGTTAGAACCACCCAGGGTCACTCTCATGGAGGAATCAAGCTGACGTCTAACTTAATTACACCCTGTGTCAATGGCTGCTACATTACACCTAGATGACATTTACAGGCACGTTTGAGCTTGACTCACAGCACAGATGACAGTGAAAAATGTAGGTGTTTTTGGAATACAGTTCCAAACCTTACACAGAGTGGTTTCTTAGAAAAATTCCACCATGTGGTTCTGGTTTCATCTTCTGGGAAGTCTGCGAAAAATATGCCGTCCCATGGCGTTCACTGGTCCTCACTGCTGGACTGTCCTGAATGCCAAAAGAATGTCACGTAGATGCCAGCGATGATGATGATTGCCATGGAGATGTCACTCATGAGTGCCGTTTCATGGTTACTGATTGGTCACGGAGTTTGGTCATCGGAGCAGAGATGTAAGAGGGTGTGACCAATGTGATTAGGAACAGGTGGAAGGTGGAGAGGACCACAGCACACCATGCCGATCACAGAATATAGAGACAGATGCAGAGAGAACAGAAGAAAGCAGGTTCATATACTGTAGATCAGGGGCTAAATATGAGTTGGTAACCAGTTGGTGTGTAGAATGAGTTCATGTGCAAACATTTTTAAGAACCCCCCCCCAAACCTGTTGTCAATAAACGACGTCACGCCACATCTGTGGAGGAAAGACAAAACACTTTCCAGATGATGTTCGGCTTGCAGGTCGTCCGTCCTCTCATTGCTTTCACTCTTTTAATTAGTCTCGCCACGTCAAGGAAGAAGTCTGTCTTCATCTGTCCTCAACTTCTGCTCGTCTTTCGCTCCATCTGCCTGTCAGAAAACATCCTGCGCTCCTTAACCGCGTGCCTCCTCTTTATTTCACCCATCCATCATTTCCTCTCACCTCCACTAGGTCCTCCTATCTGTCTTGCATCGACATGACCCACATTTAAAAGCTGGATGGCATTTGTTGTTGAGGGTTACATGAAAACATACCAGCCAGGATTGAACTAAGAGCTGGAACATATTGCAGCAGGTGATTTGGCTACATGAACTGACTCGACCCAGTAATTAAAATGATTGTTTGATCCAACTTCATATGAGGATATGACTGCGAGATTTGACAATTTCTGCAATTTCTCCAATAATTTAATCCAATTCATTTAGAAGATTTGTAATATAAACCATTGAAAAGTTAGTTAGAAAATCTAAACCCAAGTATGCACTAAAGTCCATTTAAATTCCATCATTTTCAGTCTTGCTTTAGAGACAGATTCGGTGTACCAAATGCTTCCTGCCTATTAAAAAGCCCCAGCTGTGCATCAGTGGACTCATAGCTCAGTCCTGCATCGCCAGTGGTTTTGTCTGGCAGATTGTTTTCATAGAAATTTGAATGGGGTGATGAGGTCCCTGGGAGGAGGCCTTTAAAAGCAGCAACCACTTGCAATCACATTTCATAGGAAGGAGTCTGACATGGGCAGAGAAAATCCAGCCATGTTGGACTTAAATGGCGAGAAGCTGGGAGAGGTCATTGTCTTCTGTTGAGATACGATCTGAGGGAACCTCCCTGTGGTGTTAGGTGGCTGGTCGTAGAGATAACCCCTCGCACTGAGCCCTGCATGATCCTCAACATCATCTGCGGGCAAGTTTGTGGGTCCGTGTATTTGTATGTGTCCAATTTTGTGTTAAAGCTTTGTAATGGGAATCAGGAACCACAACAACACACATTACAAAAATACATAATATAGGTAGAAAGAAGAAGGCAGCAGGCCAGGCCCAGTGTGTGCAAAGCTTGTACAACAAATCGTGTTTGCAATGCAAAATCAAACTCATCCTCAAATCAGTAATGCAACAAGCAGTACTCCTGCTGGACTATTTCCAGGATTACACCACTGATTGTATATGAAATGTAGGACTAAAGCAAATCAAACCACACAGTAAGCGTGCCTGTGTGTCTGTATGAACGAGTGTGTGTGAGTAATCTTTAATCCACACAGACAGACAGCCACGAGCCTCTCATCTGATTCAGCTTGACTTCGTGACTCTCCCTCTCGCCATTGTTACCCTATTTATGTCTCTCTCCAATTAGACATCTGGAGACGATCTGCTCTCCGCGTGTTTGTGTGTGTACGCGTGTGTGTGTTTGTGTCCAACACAATGCTGACGGAGTCGTTTTCCACCGGGGCACACAGGGTTGAGAAGTGGGATGCTGGAAACACAACGACAGAGAGAGAGAGAGAGAGAGAGAGAGACAGAGCGAGCTTTCCATCTTTAGTGGTTCTGCAGTGAGTCAGGTTGGTTACTTTGGTCGCGTTTGAAGAGAACGATGAAAGATGGTTAAATGACTTTGATAGTTCGTGGTCAGCAGGAGGTGATTTTCACTGCCTTTTCCCATAATAGTCTCCTACTTTTGAGACGTGTGTGTGTGTGTGTGTGCAATTTCCAGTTGCAAGTACACTCACTTGATCACACTCGTGTGAAATATTTTCCTTTTTCATTGCATTAGCGTGTGGCAATGTCAGCTGCGGGTGCCAAACCAGTGTTCTGACGACGTTACATTGGGATTGAGTAAGCACTGCAGCAGCGGCGAGGGCCAGAGGACGAGGTCAGCGGCTGCAGCTGTTCGCATGTCCTCATCCTGGAAGCAACCATGACTTCACCACGAGCGCCGGTTCCGCCTCGCTTCAAGAATGAACTTTGCACTTCGCAGTTTAACGCTCAGCAGTTCTGGGAGATTTGCTGAAATGTTGTCTCATGTCGGTTTATTAGCTTCGTACTGGGAGCTTTTTGAATGTGCTCCTCTGGCATTGCATGGCTTGGACACACTCTTAATGGTGTGTTGAGTGAGTTAAACTGTGTCAATGACTTGGAGTATTTGTGCTGGCCTTGTGATACCAGATGGGTGGTTCCACTCCTCCACTAATCAGACTGACATCAAAATATTATTGAATTCTTTCTCCACCAGTAGCCAAAGTGCACTCTGGGTTGAATACCTCTTGCAATTCCATTTTAACCTCTCCAATGCAGAATATCATCGAGGTTACATCCTATTTTATCTCTACAACAACCCCTCATTCCTCTCCTCCCTTCACTTCCCCCACCCTGGACTTGCTGTGATACTGTCCAGAGGCTGCACTCTGTTTTTCCTCACCTCCCTTTAATGGCTTCTGATGCACCCCAGCTTCTAGGATCGTGTTCCCACCCCGCTAATACCCCCCAGACGAATGGTAGAATTTGCTAAACACACCCGTTTTGACTCCTTCTTGGATGACAAAACCAAGCTGTAATGCTTAAACATTCCTCTGCAATTAAGCACGGCACATTTTCCCTTGTGTCACCGCATCAGCCTTGAAATTTGATATAAATTTGGGAGAACTAATGATAAAAACACAATGCTGTAGCTTTCGATGGGGATGTTTGTGTGCTTTCCCTTGCATGGACCATCCTATCAGCTCACTGGCCTCCTGTCTATCAGCGTGTCAACCCTTGACTCTGACTGTTTATTTTGCGTTAAGTGGGAATTCCTCTTATGGACTTGGCTTTTCCACATGAAAGGATGTTATTGGACTTGCAGGTCAAAAGTCGATTTGGGTTTAGACGTTTGTCATCTGTGGTGGAGCTTTGTGAGGGTCTGGTTGTATTTATTCAAGCATTCTTTGCATTTTTAAAGGGCAAAAACATGATACAGAAAAGAAACCTGTGGGCAATGTGAGGTTGATAATAAGAATTGTGGGTTCTTTCTCCTTCTGACCGAGTTGTTTGTGTGCTCCCATGGCCAGCTGGTGGTGAGCCCGTGAAACTCTATAATGATGTCGTGCCGTGGTCGATTGCAGGCTCTGCTGCATGTGTAGGAGAGCGTGCAGGATCAGCGTCTGTTGGCCTGATTTAGCGGAGAAAAAAAGACCACTTCCTGTTGTTGTGTGTCTGGGTCTCACGGTCAACGACCTTTGGGTCAAAGGTCGACTTCCTGTGAGAGCCCTGTCTGGCTGAGTTACAGTACAGTAGACTGTGGAGGGCGTGGTTTAGAGAGGACACTCTCTTTGGGGATCTCTCTTTGTTGCATCTGTCAACACACTCAACACCGTGTATGCGTGCGTGTCGGACAAAAACTGATGACAGGACGTCGCAGGCCCCGTTGGCAAGCTGTGTCACCCGCCCCTCCGAAAAGGCCTGGTGCACCCTGACATACTGACACACTGACAGACTGACACACTCGCGCTTAAAACCCACCAACCCCACAAGCTCTCACACACACTCTGGTCACAGATAAGTCATTGTGCACGGCCTAAAAGGACAGCGAGCTTTTGGAGAAGTAGGTCAGTGCCCAGGGGCTGTGGTCAGCTTGCCAACATAGCACAACGATTATCAGATCAGGCAAAATATCCATTTTGATAAATCTGGATGCAAGAGTGCGCGCGCTTAACGGAAAATTCCACAAATTAGTGTTGCTACAGTCTCTAAAAGTTGTTGGAAACCACAGATTAAGAGAAAAACAAATCACAATACATAAGCGTGTCCCTTCTGGTTGTTCTAGGTCTGTGACTGTAGCAGCATTTCACTTCTAATCAAAGTGGCATGAGGCAAAAACATACCAGCATCCTGTCTGCAGTGAAATGAGTCTATTGAATATCTGGTGTCAGCTGTTATGGCTTTCAGCTTTACTCACTGTCATCCTTTGACCTTGTTGTGCTGAGTAACTGATCACCGAGCGGCTGTTTGACTGAGGGCACGGCGCTGCTTTGTGTCAACGGGCATGAGCCGTATGTAAAACGCACAATCTCTGCCGCAGACATCCAAACATCAGAGCAGCAACATGGTTCATGTCAGCAAGACGTTTAACATCAACAATGCCACCAGCTGTGGATATGTGCAGGTCATGCGGTGCACTCTGCACATGTCTTTATCAGCTCTCCGACATGCCGTGGCATTTCACTCCATCAGCTGAGTGTCTCTTGCACCCTTAAACATGTCAGAAGGCGTTTGTGGAAGTAGCTATGACAAAGTCCTGTCTCGTGAAGTTAGCATTATACCACGGAGAGGAGGGTCTTATAAAATCCTGCAAAACATAAGAGGGGAATGGAATGTCTTTAAAAGGCATTACTTCACTGGATATATGACTGAATTACTAAATATCATGGCTTCATATGCAAATGTACAAATGATGGAAAACTCAACAGCTGCTTTGACTTTTACTGAATAATTTCACAAGGTTAAATGAAACTGGAGTTTTTGTTTAAGTCATAACTCTTAGGATTTCAAATGGTGTATTTGTGGGCAGCATGGTGGTGCAATGGTTAGCACTGGTTCGAATCTGGCCGACAGGTTTGGGGTTTGAGCCTTGAACCTTGCATGTTCTCCCTGTGTTTAGGTTGGGTTAATTAGTTACTCTAAATTGCCAGTGAGTGGTTGTCTGTCTCTATGTGTTGGCCCTGTGATTGACTCCCACTCATTATCAGCTGGGATTGGCTCCAGCCATCCCCCCCATGACCCGCAAGGATGGTGTATTTGTTCACAAGAGACTCCTGACTAGCTACTTTTCAGTAGTCTTGCTAACTTATGTCTACTTAATGCAGCTGTCCCTGAAAAACTCTGTCTCTCATTTATCTACACGTTACAGTGTCTGCTAAAGCCAAAGCTATTGCTTAAAATTATGATCCAAATGATCTATTTCATGATTTACTGTCTCACTTCCTGTTTTCCATTATCTGTTACCTGTCTGCCTTTCTTTCCTCTTCCTTTCTTCTCCTTTTTCATGCTTTTTTGGAGTAAAGTGCACTTAGTTTCCTCTCATCGGCTTTCACAGCGATCATAACAGTGTTCAGAGGCTGGAATGTGTTTTTGTGACCCATATTCTTCTACAAAAAGTGTGTGTAAGGAGAGCGAAGAGGCCAAAGCTGCTGACTCGTGCCCTCACACTCTTTCCAAAACTCCCCTCCACACACCCTCCCTATCCTTCTTTTCCTTTCCGTTTTCTCTCCCTCTACCTTTCTCCTTACCTTGTCCTTTTGACCTGCACTTCTCCACCATCAATTTTCCGGTGCAGCAGGAAATCTAATCAAGAAGGGAGTGTCCTAACAGATTGTTGAGGGTGAGAGGTTAGTTGTGGCTGGCAGTGGTGTAACTTCACAGGAGTGAATGTGTTCAGAATGGAAGAGGTGTGGATGAGCGTACACTGGATACTGTGTTTCATTTATCCGAGGAAAGACAGGTGACCACAGATGATATTTCCCAGCAGCATTGTGCTTCACGTCTCCAACTGTTTGGGGGAATTTGGGTATTAAAGGAGCAGTCTGATGTCTTCTTTTTCTTTTTCTTTTTACACTTTGGGCCATATTTTCATTGTTTTCATTAGTTATGATGGCAAAATACCAAACACGAAACTTATTTACTATCTGACAATGATTCAGTCTCGAAGTTTCTCTCTTTTGGCTAATTGAGAGTTCTTCATTCAACTTCATTGAGAGAAAATAAGCAGTCATGTGAGCAAACATCTTGTAATAAAAACTATTTTATTATACTTATTTTGAAGAGTTTAATAAACCCCATCAAGTTTGCATTATGGGAAGTGTAGGATCCAGCGTTTGACTAAATGTCAGCATATCTCTGCCAAGATCTTTCTTTAAGGTACTTTGCTCAAGCGCAGTATTAAGGGATGAAGGATAACAGACATCAGTCATGAGCTTCACTGTGGTGGTCATCCTATGTGAGCCTAATGCATGTGTAAATATATCATAGGTCTCCATCTGTGTCCATCTTGCACATGTTTTTCTCATGTATGTGTGGGTGTTTTTATCCTCCTCCTCCCCATTCAGGCCCTGATGGAGATTCCTCCTTGTCTGTCAGCAAAGACTCATTAAGACTTATGACTCCTACACACACACACACACACACACACACACACACACATAAAAACTAATCTGTCAGCACTTTTGATTAAGGCTTACATGTTTGGGGTTGAACATAGATTTTAAATTCCTAGAAGTGCATCCAACTCAGACATCTTATCTTTCCAAATAACAAAGCCAGAAACTGAAGGGGAAACACTGTTACATCCTGGTTCAAATAATGTCAGTTTATATTGTGTATGACACATTCAGTTGTGTTTTTCTTTCCTTTACAAACTCTGGACAAATTTGAGAAACATTTGCATTGCATCTCATGAAGCTGATGCTCTTTTGCACAAGGACTTAGTGTTCGGTTTCCTGAAATCCCGAAATCCTCATCTGTAATGATGATCATGTTTGGTCTATGTGCCTTGGTTCTATGCTCAATCTGATCCGTCCAGCCAGTCCAGAACAAAACAAAGTGCAGAGCCAGACAGACAGTCAGTGAGGTTAGGTCACACAGAGTGAAAGGATGCAGCCAGAGACTGTATCTCCCTCAAGCAGGAGTCACTACATGAGGTAGGTTCAATGGTGGTTTACAGGTGACGAGTCCTGCATTCAAAACCTTATTTAAGTAAGTATTTAAGTAGCCTTAAAGCGTAACTAAAGTAAATCATTTGTGGATCACTTCACTGCTGTGGTTGGCCAATTTTATTGACTTAACATACTGCTGGGTAGCTTTTATTGGCTAAGCCATATATAAGTCAATAAAATGATATGATGATTTATAATTTGTATGTAATGATCTACATCTGCGCAGTAACTGGTAACTAGAGCTGTCACATACATGTAGTGGAGTAGAAGTATAAAGTAGCATAAAATGGTAATACTACAAGTAGTGCACAAATAGTAAAAGAAATTAGCCTCAGCACAGTATTAGAGTGAAGGTGCTCTGTTACATTCCACCACTTGACAGGTTAGATGTTAGTGGTGGAAAATTGGGAGGGGGGTGGGGGGATAATAAGAAAGGAAGACAGGAAAAGAAAAAGATACGCACACATGTGTGACCTCTTTTCACTGGCTCGACTCTGTGCCTCTAATCTGTTCTGCAGACATGTCACATAGACAAAGGAAAAGACAAAAACAGAGACAGAGGGAGGAAAAGTTAGACTTGAGGGAGACGGAGCTCCCTGACTGAAATTTTGAGCTCAGTTGATTACGTTTCTGAAAAAAAGATATGCACACACTGGAAGTGTCATCATGCTGTCTGACTACACGTCAGTGGGAGAGCATAAATACATAGTCTGAGGGAAAAATGTAGGACAAAAACAGAAAATGACAGTAAAACTAAGATATTTTCTCAGGCCGTGCAGATTGTTTCGGTTCCTGCTTTGAGTTCTGTCAAAAGTTCTCTTTACAACTATTTTATTCCAAAGAAAAACTTGAATAAAATAAAAAAGATATTGAATTTACTTTACAGTTACTTTACTTTACAGTTGTCACGGAGATGGCTGATTTCTCGTCATGTACCATACTTGGCTCAACGTGTTGACAACTGAGTGAACTTCAGTGGCTGAGGAAGACTAAGAGTTTGCCAAAAAGCCCCATAGAAAGCTACTAAGTGGACTCCGTTTCTGGAGAGGGATGTTGCTTTTGAATTCTTTGAGGTGAAGGTCCCTTAACTTCCACTGTATTCCATCGATCCCTGCAGATTTAAGTAGGAATTTTTGGTAATCTTTTGTAATTTGGGCAAAACAGCTATTTAACTTTTGCTGTTGCTACATGTGGTATTATAGGAAAGTGGCACATTGAATTTGCCTTCCTTTTCAAAGATTCTCTTGAGTCTGCTGCTATAGTCAACGCCATTGTTTACTTGTGACATGCTGAAAGATAATGTTACAGGACGAGCCATAAAGTCAGTTTAAACATGAGCCACCATAAGCTACTGGTCATACCAGACATGGGAAGGCTGTAGCAGCAAAACTCCTCTGTATATATTCAAGAAATTATTATATGAGGTTAAACAAGCTCACTTAGCAATGCCAAGGAAAAACAATCATGCTATCATACCACATCAAGCAGAGAAAAATAGTTGATTTTCTGTTTCCTGTAAAGGTATTTCCCAACCAAGAGCATCCAAAAAGTGGCAGTCTTGGCTAGTGTTCGGTACTTTTCCAGTTTAGACGCACAACCAGATATGTAGGTGCTTTTGCTCAATGCTGCTGTGACTAAGAAGTGGTAACCTTTCCACTTACAGGTGGTCTGACCTTCTCCCTCATGAGAAAACCAACATGAATAGGCACAGAAAACATACCGTGCACATAAAAAGACCTACAGACACATCTACAGACAGACATACAGTTTATATACCGTGGCCATGGCTGGCACCAGATGATGTCAGTGTGTGTGTGTGTGTGGGTAACACCAGACTAATCCTGCGAGACGAGCTGTCTGTCTCAATGTGTAACATGAGTGATGTCAGACTACTGCTGTATTCCCAGTGAAGGCTGGGAAAAGTGTGAGTTCATGTACAAAAATGTGTTTTCTTGTCTGTGTGTGTGTGTTAAGGGTGGCGTGGGGATTTGAGAATACCTCTCATCAGTCTGTCTGCTGGCTGCAAGGAAAGGGTTTCCACAGTCAGGGAGACTAAAGACACAACAGAAGGTTCAAACTGAGACCTTGCTGACAGTGCTTTTGGTGTGTTTGCTCCAGTGTGGGGGCACAGAGGTCACACTCTGTATGTAAAGATGGACGACACATCTCCTGCTTCCTCTAACTTCCTCTTACGCTGCAGCCATCTTGCTCTGGTGACGTGATTTGGAGCCAGAGTCTCCGGCTGCAAATACACCCCAGCATGATGAGAACTACCTAAAATGACAGAAACCATCTTTGGGAAAATGTTATTTGACGTGTGGTTTGAAATCATAGTTTGGCCAATATCCATCCACTAACATGGAGGGTGCAGGCTTTATGACCAGTGGTGGAAATGGGGCGGAAGCACAGGAAATCCACTCTGTGTAAAAGTCAGTGTTCCAATTTAATTGCTTTTGCTGTTGTTGACAACACAGCAATCCAAGATATAATATTCAGACCATACACACACACCAGATCATCACATTTTCAACTGTATGAACTCACAAATACATAATTGCATCTTCAGTCCCTCTCCTTAACCAGTGCTTTAGAGTATTTGCCAATGGTGGATATTATAACTCTTAAAAGATGCATTTAGAATAAATGGCTCCGGCTGTCTCAGGCCTGCTGTACTCTCTACTGTACTTTGTTCCTAATTTGTTGGGAGTGATTAGTGTTACAGCTTCCTCTGGCATCTCTATAGTCTAGAAACCTTGAATGCTTCATTGACAGCCACGGTATTAATCAGCGGAATGATATCTTGGAGATTTAAGTGACTTCCATTAAACTTTTTACATTCCTTGCCCAGTGTGATGTGATGGAGGCCAGGAGTGAGCCGGGAGCTAAGTGCAGTGTAAGCTGGAGGAGTTTGGGGGATTCCATGGGAGTAACTGGCTTTATATCCTGCCCACTGCAGCTGCTCTATTACTTAACTCAGTTTGGCCTCCCAGTGGACGTGCAAACCAAGAAGTCTTGGTCTCTCCCAGCTCTTTGGCTCACTTAATCTGATCTCCTCGTACAGTATCTCCCTCGGATTTGTCTGTAATTTACATACCCTCGTGGATACGTGTCGTTTAGCGAGATTTTTACCCTGTCAAACAAAAGCCAAGTAGATAAAAATGGATTTCTCTCTGTTGTCTATTTCTGTCATCTCTATTACTGCTTTTTCATTCCTTTCTCTCTCTTTAATTCTGTCTCCATTGCTTCCGACATACCTCGCCTCCAAACCACTAAGCCATATGTCTATTCTGCTGGGTGCTGAGCTGTAAATCCCCATCAACGTGGGTGAGTTGAGATTCCAACCTTACTCTTTCCAACTTTCCCAGAGCACACTCAACTGTATGTTTTTTCCTCGCTGGCAGCGGTGCATAGAAACATCTGAAAAGCTTATTGTTTTATATACACTCTATGCACCTTGTTTATTTTGCACATCTGGAACAGAGACAAGGTTGTGACATAGATTTTAGCTGTGATTTTTTTTTAACATGACTATAAACTAAACGCAGATTGGAAATAAATTGAGTTTCCAGCCGTCTCCTTGTTTCTTTTTGCAGCTCCGTTAGATAGGCAGGACAGGAGCAGGGGTCTCTGTCCGAGGCACCGAGCCAGCAGCTGGATAAACACGACATAACAGCCGTGGTCCGTGGAGTGAGAGTAGGAGTGATCCTGCGTTTGATTGATGGCTCCTCTGCTAGCGGATCCCTTAATCAGCACGCGGCTGACTCACTCGCCTGCGTAGGACTGACTGTCAGTGTCTTCATTAGCTGCACCCACACTGCCGAAAAAAAGAAAAAAAACATCATCTTGTTTGAATAAGTAACTCAAATATGTTGTGATGTGCACGCTGGGTTTTCTGTGGCAGAATAATGTTGGTGCAGTTGCAGTTGCTGGAGGACAAAATAAAGTTGGACAACTAACCGTGTTCCCAGCGTCACTTTATCACCTTTAAAACAGGGCTGGACCACCAACCAAGTGAAGTGGGAAACTGGCTTGGGGCACAGGACTCTCAGGGGCTCAGAGGGCCTGAGGTTTACTGCGTGACAGTTAGTTTGTGGTAAAACGTCTTGCTTTCTACAACATGGCAACTATGATATGGTTAAGGTTGGGGTCAGCCAAATAAACAGTGGTTAAGGTACACTTCTCTCTTTGAATGTCGGCATTGTGTGTAAAACATGAGGTGTCGAATCGTCCAGTGTTGATGTAATTCCCAGAACACTGGGTAATTCTTTGTCTTGTAGAGGATCTCTGCATCATCATCCAGTTTTAACCCCTTCATTATTTCTACATTTGGCTGTCAAAGCAAAGAAAGTACCAAAAGTCAGCACTGAAAAACAGGCTGAGATCAAGAAACTAGGCGGAAAGGTAGATTAACTGGCAGGAGACACTGGCAGGCCAGTCTGGCTGATGAATGTGATGAGCGGGGAGGTTTATATACTAATCAGAGTGATCAGAGGGATGAGAGGCAGGTGTGCTGGCAGATGGTGCAGGTGGTGACAGGGGGCAGGAGCACAGATGTGGGAATTTCAAAAGAGAGGTTTAGTGAGCAGGAACACAGATTGAGCAGGGGAATAATGTTATCAATCAGATAAAACTGTGACCTGTCGGCATGAGAAAAAACCATATATGATTAAGTTGTTATGTTGTCATGGGTACATTATGGATACATACAGTACACAATGGGGCTCAAATGGGGCTCCACAACTCTTGCAGGTTAAAGTGCTCCTGCTCTTTAGTCTGCAGGAAAAAGATGGTAGAAGCTCATCAGGATAATTCCAGTCCGATTCCACTGACACTAATAAAAGTAACCTGGGACACAGATGGCATCTTCAAACTGCGCCAAACCCCATTCTAAACTCCACAAATCTCCACATTAAAAACCACCTATTTGGCTTTATGTGAATCGCTCCACTGTTGCCGTTTTCACTTTTTCCTCCCAGAACCAGCTTGTCCTTTGCCCTCCCTGAAACACCGTGAAATATTTCCGAAAGGGTGTAAATTCACTCATCATTACATAAGTTTCCACGGCTTGACCTAAACCAGTTGTTTAAGCAGATGTCCTTTGCTAAAACTGGAATGATGATTCAAAAAAGAAGTGAGAATGAGCGAATGAGAGTATCTTGTGAGAGTTGGGTTATCCCAGTTCTTTGTTCTTCATTTGGAGTCAGTTTTCAACGGGCTTTTACAGACACCAGAGGGTACCTTTATTTTAAAAGCCTCCCTCAGACATCCTCCTGAGGTGTGAAGGTTGTCTCAACAGAAGCTTTACTGGCAAGACAGAATCCTTGAATCTTTACCACTTTAGGACATTTACATGAATACAATTTGGTGCAGACTACTAACATGAAGAGCAATTAGCTGAGCGTGAAATTTGGCTTGTCTGATGAGCATTTTTTGCTAATTTTTACAACCAGTTTACAGCAGGACTCCTGTGGAATCCTCTGACATGTCAGTGGCAGACTGGCGGCTGAGGAGAGCAATATTTATAAGATGATCTGCCGTATTTGACAGTTAGCTACTGCTGTATTGCATGTGCGTGTGAATATGAGGTCCACACTGGCGTTGCACGGCCTCACAGCGCTCTGTGTCTCGCAAACACACACGCTGAAGGCGCCATCTGCACCCACACATGCTAATATGCTGTTTCCATTCTCTCACCCTGGTATTATTGGGAGCTCGCAGGGAAACAGGACTGCGAAACGAGCAAGGTAGGCTAGAAAGAGAGAGGGAGGGGTGTGTGTGTTATAAACTAAGGTAACAAGCGCCAAGCTTCATGTTTCCCATCCTATTAAACATGCACTATAGCAACTACATACATTGTTTATATTCACTAGAACTAATCTCTAGATATTTCCTTAGTGCACTCAGGTGCCTGGGCTTACATTACACAATTAAGTACAGTATAGTGTTTAGTAGGCATGTAGAGATTTCCTGACATGAAGAGCTGGGGGGGGGGTTGGCTGCTTCTGCCCACCGAGTCTCTTGTGCCCACGACCCTCTTAAGCCACATCCTGTGAGACAGGACGTCCACTCTGCACAGGAAATGACCCTGATTGATTGTTCCCTGTTAACAGAGAGCGAAAGCAGTCAGAGGGAGCAAGAGGAAGTGACGGGTGAAAACGAGGCAATTTGCACAATGGGTGTTAGTGTGTGAGGTGTGTGTTGTACATTACTCACGGGAATATGTGGCTTTGAATCAACGCGAGTACATCCATGTGCATTTCTTTGTATTTTTTCCTTCCATTTGTTAGTATACTATATACTATAGCTAACAGTTTCCCTTAGCCCCAGGCACAGTCCTGGCACATTCCAAAGTAGACAAACCCTGACTTTAGCCTAGGGCTGCAGGGTTATCCCAAGCTTAAAAGCTAATTTTCCCCAAAACAATCCATGCACCAACTGTACAGATGTCAGACATTTCAATTTGAAGCACTCCTGCCTCTCCATTGTTCATCTGCATTAACAGTTCTACAACTCTAGTTCTACAACTTTCCTAATTTCTCAGATTTCCTCCATCTAGGATTAAAACACGGGGTCCTGCTTTGTCCCTAATCATTCTCCTCTTTCCCTGGACCAGACCCGCTCTGAGAACTGAAAACGATACCACAGTGACTAATGACTGAAGTGTGAGAGTGTAATCTAATCTGGTCTAATGGGCAGCCTCCCACAGGACAAAGCCAAAACCAGCAGGTGCATAAAACAGAAAAACAGAAATGTTTATCCCATGAGACCCTGACGGCTGAGCGACTCTGAATGCACAGAGGAAGCAATTAATGATTAAAAAAAATACATGGGCAGATTTTGTTACACCGCTTCATTCTTCTCTCTCTGATTCTCAGATGTCTTAAAGTGTTTTGTTCTGCTTTTAAATGTTTTTCCATTTTCGTAACTTCAGTAACAGTTCTGGGTAGAAACTAATTGTTGGATGGTTGTCAGATCACCGTCGTCTTTCTCTCTCTTCCATTTAGTGATATTGCTGTAACTGACACTGACCAACTTTAGTGCCAAAACATAATTTGTGCAGCTGGAATAGACTTGTGCAAAGCAACATCTGGATTTAAAACCCCTTCAAGTGCTTAAGACAAACAAAATGTTGACTTAACCCCAGCTGTCACACTGCTTGGTGTCTGATCTTGACATTAACCCTGACATTGACATTTGACCATTGATCTTTACTGTTAGGCTGGACAGCATCCTGACCGCGTGACGTGTTTCTCTTTTCACAGCGTTTGTTGGCAGGGATGGGTGTCATTAACAGCAGGAAGCCAATAGGAACAAAGCGGAGTGATTGGACACGGTCTGCTGTCACCCGTCATAAAGAAATACCTCAGCGTGGCCTCCTTAAAGGGACAGTCTGTCAAAATCTGATGTGCACACAAACTTCCTTCTTGGTTAACACCATATTAACATAATGTTAACGTATGTGTGAATTCTATGCATGAGTTGTATGTGAATCGGACATCTAGTGGGTGAAGAATATCGACCCTGCATTTGCATATCTCTTGGGACGCCCACACACTGTGGACACAGCATTAATCTTGTGGCCCACATATGTAATAAGTTGGTCCTCCAGGATGATCTCACTCTAGGTGCGTGACTTTTAAACACCCAGCTCAAAGCCAGCGCTGAATTACCGAGGTGAAGTGGAAAATCCTGAGGTGTCGGGGCCTTTAAGGTTTCGACTTTATTTCCTGACGCCAATTAAATGGGTGCAAACTGAAATGTCAACAGAAAGATCTTAACCGAGGATTAACTTCAGGTTGTTGTGATGAATTCACTGAAAAACGTGGCAACTCTTTGGTCACACGCTGTTTTTCTCTGCTGCTGTTATCTCAATGAGCTGCACTTTAGGTCTGGCAAAAGTGAAAAATGACTTGACACGTCCAACCGTTGACTGAATGCTTATACAAGCTTTCAGGTGGCATTAAAGGAACGACCTTAAGGGACTTTGGAGGCATAAGGCATTGCCAATAAAGTTGTATGGATTGATTGTGTTGGGCATTTAAGCAGCTGTTCTGGAAGCTCATTTTTGCCAAGACAAGAAAAATAAGAATTCTAATTATTTGAAGACGTATCTATAATGTTGACGTGTTTTTATTTCCATCTTTCCAAACTTTTACTCCATTTTTCTTTCCAAACAGAGCTCTGCTTTCAGTGCTGAACATTTAGCAATCAATTGGCATAAAGAATATGCAGCAAAGAATATATCTTTGCTGCATATTGCTAGAAATATTATTTCGTAAGATATCAGTAGATTCAATCAGCTGCAACAAAGCTGTCCACCCTTTTTCCATTACTATTCTTTCCTATTTTATTGTGCTTTCTAAGTACTTCCATAAAGCTGAAGTAACAGCCTGCGGTTTGAGCTCATGCTTTCTCCATTTGGTCTTCATTTTCCTTTCTAGGAACTGTGGGACAATACCTTCAAGTCATCTGCGAAGTGGAGGGGTGCTGATAGCCCACGATGTATTACAAAAATAGACCCATCAGTCAGCTTCCCCACTTGTGCTGAAAACACATTCTGGTGCACAATATATGCTTCTAATGACATCTAACATCTTTCCCTGGGGTGTCTATGTGAGGAACAACCCTCCTCCAACCACACATGATCTACAAATGATAGCAGAGGAAAATACAAACCATGTGCTCACAGTACATATTTTGGTCCATGTGAGCTCATAGGTCACAGAAGACACACTGGCTCTGTCATTTAATTTAATTTATTAGTGATACAATCTGAACTAAACACTTGTATCTGCACTGAATCAGCCATCAGTCAGCCACTAGAAAAAAGAACTGGGTTTCAAGTTCTCAAAAATACTCACATCGTCTTGTAGGTTTTAGCGGTAAAAAACTGTTGGCGAGACTAGTTGAAATGTATTGTCACTGGAGAGAATTTTAAAAGGTGTGGCACCATCAAATGCAAGATATATTAGTAAAATATATCTAGCAACACACACACACAGGCTTCAGGGCAGTTCAGAGAGTCTGAACAGCCTCCTCACTCGTTTGGTTTTATCCAATAAACTCCGCCAATTAAAATCGAATACCTCTCTCCTCAGCTCCTCTCACCTGCACCGCAGACTCAGAGCAATCCTGAGGTTTATTTCTGACATCCACGGGACATTCCCTGGCAGTGAGAAGCTGGCTCATCTGCAGGGAAATTACACCCAGTGGTTTGTTGTGTTAATAGATCTTATAGCCCCGTTTCTCAGGGGGCGCAAACTGTGTGGTCCGTCGTTTCAGCTCCTCTTGTCCGGTGTGGGCTTATTTGTTAACTTTTCTAAACCCTTCACTCTCACGTTTCTTGCAGGAATGTAGCGGGTTCCCTGTGATTTTCATGAAACAGTGAGTTTCAGCCACTATTATTACCACTGATGAGCAATATTCCCTTAATGACAATTTAACTCATAACAGAAAAATGCTTTTTAAAGTGTAATTCCTGCCATTAATGATGTCAGCCCCTCCTGTGTTCTGTGAGATTCTCCAGAGATCATGAGCATGTCATGTTGTAACTTACTCGACAGAATTTGATATGTAAAAATGACCTGTAATCTACTGCTGCTAACAAATTAATGCACTAGAGTAATGTCAGAGGTGCTAATGTTACTCCGCTGGAGAAATTAATTAGATCATCGTTGCCTTTTAAGCAGCAATCAAATTTCCTATCATAATGGTTCAAGACTGCACAAACCCCACCCTGCTGGGTATTTATGTCCAAAACTACCAGCATTCCCTTCACCCCCAGCTGTACTCTGTGCTAAATAAGCAAATGTGCACGCACTAACACGCTTAACTAAGATAAATGGTGACTGCAGTAACCATTAGCTGCATGTCTGCATTTTGATTGTGAGCATGTTAGAATTTAACTTTAGCGTTTAGCTCAAGCAACGCCATGCCTGAATACACCCTCCCACCGTGAATACCTTTTTATCATCACCTTTAAAACATTTATGTTTTCCACAGTTACCATGATTTTACCTTTTAGCTCTATCAGGTGTATCAATTTTTATTGTTTATTTATTAATTTTAGTCCAGGAAACAAGGCTTGTTAAGTGACCGACCACCTCAGAGACATCAGACTTATGCACCTTTAAGCTCCAGTCAGGAGCTTTTGATTTAAGCTTTCTTTGCACACGACACAGCTTTTTTTCCTTCAGTATAAAGTATTATGCAGTGGCAAAAGTCCCCCAGTCCTTCGTTGGGTTCCAGTGGCTGTTGGCGCAGCATAAAGGTAGCTCTGTAAGTCAAAGCTGTTTTTAAGCTACTGCACTATAGCAGTGGCGACATGTTTAACCCCAGAGGACTCTGGAACAAATACCTCTTTTCATGATGACATGTCAACCATAGCTAAAAAGTCTTATTTTAGTAAATTACTTTCCTTCATGGAGGCCAAAGCAGAGTCAAAACACGCTATTATGTCACTTAACATATTTTACAGCCAAGTCAGTGTGGTGTAGTTTTGGATCTTCATATTTATGAAGTTAATTATTGGTATTTGGGGTCTTGTAAGCTGCATGAAGGGATGATTCTCCATGTTTAAATGCCCTGTGGACGTGGCCCACCCCAGTGAATGAGCTACATAAAATTGAAAACAGTGTTGCGTAAAAATCCAGATTCCGGTGTCCGCGCCAGCAGCTATGACAAACTTATCTTCAAGGTGTTTCCATTTGGCCCTGTGGTGTGACAATTTAAAGTGTGTGTGCGATTGTCTGATTGGGGGGGAGGGGGGGTTGCACGGAAGTACCAAGAGGAGCAATTAGGCTTTTATGAGAGGAACTGAATTTCCAGTCGCCACATTATTATCGCAGAACATTTCATGAGAGCAGGCCCTCGGAGGACAAAAAGCTGCTCAATAAGGGAGAGAGGGACACAAATAGAGAGTAGGAGAGAGAGTATATGCACACAGTGTGTATCCTGGACACAGGAAGAGCCCTCTTATGATTTAATGCCCCCTGTAAATAGTCTGAATAAGTAGCCCGTTTACAGGGTCCAGATTGGCCTCCGAGCGGCTGCAAAACTTTTCCACAGTGAGAAACAGACTGCTTGTAAACTACAGCATCATTAACAAGCTCGCCAGCTAACATGGACAGCATTGTTGTCTGTTAGGTAGAGTGTATTTTTATTCTGGCAAAGTGTCCGGGGTGTTTCCCTGCATTCGGACCAATGCATGCTGAGATGCGGCTCTAGTAACCCTGACTAGGACCCAGTGGTAAAGAAAGTGGATAAATTGGGCATGAGTGGGAAAGTGTTTACTGTGGTTGTTGTTGATAATAACTCCTCAGTTAATCTATAGAGAGCCTGCATTTCCTGCAACAGGAGTGTAGTTCGTCAATTTGGTATGTTCCACAATGAGACATTTTATGGCACAAAGCCATAAGAATATGACATTTTAGAGAAAGTTATCATGTGATTTGTTTAAATATTGACTGATGAAGGCAACAGGAGTGTCTTCCAACAGGTCCTCATGCCAAAACAACCCAAACAGGTTGTTTGTAATGATGCCATTTGAGCATGCTTGAACTTAGAAATAGACAAAATGTAGATTTGTTCATTTGTACTGAATACAGCTATCAGCAGCCACTACAGTTATTGTCTCATACGCCGTACAGTCTGTAACAGTCACAGCTGAGCTGACTCAGCAGTGTCAGTCAACATTCAGGACACACTGTGACAGTGACCCAGTCAAACGTTTTCTTTTCTCTTTCCTGCTGCTCCTCACATGCTGTATGAAATACTGGAACACGTACAGTGTCACATGAACCACGATCAAACGCCTCCTTGTTTTTCTACTCCGTCCCTGACAGAGCCCAACACTGATCTGGGGCCTGCTAACGGGCTACTGCTCAGATCTGTGTGTGTCATCAGTGGGAGACATCTGCTGAGCACACAGAATAGCTCAGAGTTCAGTGTTATAGTAGGAGAAGCTTTTCCCCCCGCAGCCCCTCAGAGATGGAGCTTTCAGCCGACTCAGGCCTCACTGTGAGCTTGTGCTTTCATGATTATGATCTTAAGCTGCGTTCATAAACATACCTCCCCAAAGTGTTTTCCCTCCCGCGCCTGGAAACGCTTTAATCTTTTGTTTTATCTGCTTTCTTCTCTTTTTCTGCCATTTTTCTCTCTTCCTATGCTCAACTACGGTGTTTGTGGTAAACACATTAAAACACTCATGAATCACACTCAGCAAATTACAAACACAAACCTGAGGTCAAAACACAGAAGTGTAATCCTGTATAGTATTTGTCGCTTAATCTTGTCCCTATTATTCATGAAGATGCTGTCTCTGTTTTATTCTGTGAGATTCATCTCACTTCAGATTATATATTTGCTGTTATTCATTGTTTTGCAACAAGAATAATGGACTAGAGCTCATGACGTTTTAACTCACTTTTTTCACTTTTGACTGTGTTACTGGAAGCTGCTGTACTTGCTCCAAACAGATCTTTAAGATCTTTAAGATATCTTAAACGTTTGGACATGTGTTATCATGGACATGTATTATTTTATACTGTAGAAGGAGGTGATTCTCCATAGTAGTAATGTGTGATGTGTGTAGTAAAGTGAGGAGGGTTAGATGAAGTCATTTCCTCACAAGAGTGAAAACATGTCACATTCAACTCGCAGCTGTACAGAAAAGGGACTATTTACAGTAAACCGAGGTTTGAAAGAATGTACTATAGCTGCCCTTTCAATCCTCACACATCTGCATCCAGTCCATGTTTGCTACCACTGTGACCTCAAATTATGACAACACTCAAGATTCATACTCTACAGAGAGCTTCCTAAACCAAATCAAACAGCACGCTGTGTCCTCGGTAGATTTCAGGCTGCAGACCAGCGGGCCTCGGTCTTTCATGGGTGAGACTCTCAGCAGAGTCCAGCTATGTTTCACCAGACGTGAAGACAAGACGCACGGAGAGATGCTTTTGGGAAGCCCAGACCTGGAGCAGACCACCGCAGGCTGTGAACAGAGGCCAAAGCCAGATCTCAGGCTGCCAGATGTGGGGGTGTGGATCAGAGGCTGTGGCCATGCCTGTGGCTGGCTGCACTAGCTGACCTGAGCCTATACGCGTGTGTGTGTCTGTGTGTGTGTGTGTGTGTGTGTGTGTGTGTGTGTGTGTGTGTGTGTACCTGTCTTGCATTATGTTGAGAGAAAAGAGGCGGCTGCTGATTAATGTGTTTTCTAAGGTGCGCACACACACAGTATGACACCAGAAAGTCTTGGCAGATGAGAAAATGTTTTCAGAGCATATGAACGAGCATGCACATTAAGTGTGTGTGTGTGTGTGTGTGTGTGTGTGTGTGTATGAAGTGTGCTGTAAGTCTAGCAGCTCCCCCTCGGACTGCCAGACAGTGTTGTTGCAGCTGCGACCAGCCCTCCTCCTCCTCTTCCTCCCCTGACTCACACTTCAGGTGCTTTCCAGGCTCTGCTCTCCTCCTTTACTTCCTCCTCTCTTCTTCTACTTCTTCTCCTCTTCCCAGCCTCCTGCTTCTCTTTTTTCTTAATTTAGTTTTCTCAGAGTGTCCACCGCTGTTCTAATGACATTCTTTGAACTCATGCCAACAGGCAAATGACTGACAATCCCACTTGGCTAGACAGACTACTGACTCCCTCATTAACCCCCCGTTCCCATTGGTCGTTGCCATAACAACGGCCAGATTGAGTGGGTTTACCTACTTCCTGCTTGCTAAACCAAACAGTAATTTAAGGGTGTGTTTTGTAGGTATGACCTTGAGTAGATGCATGGGTATGTGTGCATGCACGGTCTCTTATGGATGTTTTCTGTGAATAGGTGCTGGCAAGCTAAATGTAAGCTAACCATAGCTATTACATTCAGCTTTAACCAAATAACACATTCCTGCCTGCTGCAATGGCATTTTTCTAGATGGCTGATCATGCTTTTTTGGTTCTAGTGCAAATAAATACTAATGGAAGAAAAGTAGACCTGATAAGAAATACCTTGCTGCCACTTTAGCACTCCTTATAGAAACCTCAGGAATGTTTACAAAGTGTGTGCCTTTGAGACAAAAGCCCTGATATAGAAGCCAAAATGTTCTCTGCCAAGAGGCTAAAACCTGTACCTGGAAGCTTTTTAACATGAGATAGAAGCTACGATAAAAAGCGACCTTAAAAGGATAAACTCAAGCCTTGTTTCAATCGGGAACACAGATAAGAGCACTGCCTGAAAGAGAGAACGCACAAGATAAATGGGTTTTATGTTTTTCCCGAGAAAGACTTGAGGATCTGGTTCTATCTTATCTGTCAATGCTGGTGATGAGCCACAGCCAACATTGCATCTAACACCTTCCTGGTATTCTATTAAGTCTTCTACTGTTCTGGAGTAGAGGTGCAGCCCTTTTAGTAGATGGAACACAACACAAAACTACTACTGAAGCTGTCAAGAGCCAAAAATAACAGCGATCCCCGCTCAAACTGTAAAACTAGTTTTACCTGTCTACACTATCTTCACCCAGGAAGACGTTTTCCAAAAGGTTTGTTATTAGTGACCAAAAACATTGTTAATGTGTGGAAAAAGCGCCAAAATGCACAGAAAAAGCTGCATTTCAAAAGAATACCTGTGTATGTGAGGACAAAGCTTTAATGTTGTCCATTTTTAGAGTTCAGTAAGTTTTACAGGGTGGTTATGGTTAAAGACAGAGGAAAGTAATGGCAGTGGATCCTGCGCTGACACATATCAAATGGTCCACTTTGACCCAAATTACAGTCATTCCATTTGGTGCTCTGTTTCACTGCCTGCCCTCAGTCAGCTGAGGATCCATTATCTTTCCAGTAACACCCTGAATTGTGGTAACACTTGGAAGTCTTCTTCTGGATGTCACATAGAGAGAGGAGAAAGTTACTCAATAACTTCCAAAGTGCACTTTTCTTTTTTCCAGCCACTCACAAGTGCGCTACATCTCTGACCTCTAGCCTGCCAAAAGCCACATGGCACTGATTTGACGAAACCAGAGGAATTTTTAAAAGCGGGCAAAAAGCTGCCGTGTGATGAAAAATTCATCCAGACTGGGACGAAATGCAGAGGGCAGATGGGTGGCAGCGACAGGACCGCAGCGCTGCAATCACACAAACCTGCCCAACCCAGTCTGACTGCACACATTCATATGGGAACACACACACATACAATTAGTTTAATTTCACTGTATTTCTGCATCCTGTATTTTTCCATCTCAAGACATTCACTTATTTTTTTTCAGCCTAAAAAACACATTCTTCTTTGGACACAAACAAATACCTTTTCATTGGAGCTTTTGCCTTAATGATAAAATTACTCGAAACAACCGCCAATACCAAAGTTCCATAAAATCCTATTAAGAGGATCATGTGATGAAAAACACTAACTTGAAACAAATTCTTGAAACAAGATTTGTATTGGAACTAAGTACAATTATCTCACCCCATTATCATTTTTTCACATTTTATTGAAAACAACTTTTGAGCTGACTATTAGATTAAGTGACTTGTTAAGATGTCAGTTTCAATATGTCTCTTTTTTTCCATCCGTCTTTCCATTCACTCTGCAGCAGGTACAGGCCAGATTCCCAGGCTCTCTCTCCAGCCCTCAGGCTGTTTTTCCAGGCTTGGATGGTCCCATTAAAGCCCCTGACCTGGTTCTGGCGGTGAGGCTGACCTGCTGGTGACCAGAGCCGGTGGTGAGGAGCTCCAGGGAGGCCGAGCACTGGGTTTACCCCCTGCTTGGGTGGGGCTCAGCTGGAGAGGAAGCAAATGAACGTGTGGGTGGGGCTCAGCCAAGTGTCTTGCAAAAACAGCATCCAAAAAGTAAAGTTTTCAGAAACTGGGGGCTGTAGGGGATTGTGGTGAGTATGCAGACCGTCATCATGAGCCAGCTGCTTCAGGTTCCACCCTGCTAATGACACTGAATGCTTATTGCCCCATGACTACTGTCTATTTATTTACCTGAGCCAGTGAAACCCCCACTGAGTGTTGACATCCTGAGCGTTCAGTCAGTTAATCACTTATTATTAGTAATACACAGTGTGTTTAAGGTATGATTAAGGTTTAAAGGGGCACTCCACCATTTCACAACTGAAGGTCAGTTTACAAGACTTATCATTGTGTGGATGAGTGAAATCTAAACAAAAATAACCCTGGTGATGTCATAGTGATGCAGTCTTCAATAAGCTTGTGCAAAAGATAAAAAATTTGTAAGAGAGTGTCTGCATTGGGGATTTGGCATGGAGTATGAAAGATGTGCTTGCTCCAGGTAGTGAAATGTGAAATGACAGCACTATTGACTTGCATTATGGGAAATGTAGTATAAACTGTTTTTGGAGCATGGCCCATGCTAGGAACTAAAAGTAAGGATATCTTGACCTCTGCTGCTCAGAGTCCTGAAGCCTCAAACTTTGGGTAAGAGGTGGGTCGCCAGTCAATTGCTCACACTCAAACCTACCTAACCTGCATGTCTTTGGACTGTGGGAGGAAGCCGGAGTACCTGCATGGAAACGGGGAGAACACGCATCATGAACGACTTCACACAGAAAGACCTCAGAATCCAAACCTGGATTCGAACCTGGTACCTTCTTGCTGTGAGGCAGAGGTGCTAGACTAGTGCATTTGTTTAAACCAAAATTCACAAGCTAAACTACTGAAGAAGAAGAAAAGCAGAAATGGTGATTTACCACAAACACACAGAACTAAGATTTTGGACAGCAGAGGATTTAAGGTGCATATAAACAGCTCATACTTAACAGGCCCTTTACGGGAATATGATACTATGTGTATAAAAATAGAGCCAACAGGAGATGCATAACATCTCTTATGGACAATAACAAATTATTCTGCTGTCACGAGTCCAGCAAATGTTGGCTCAACACAATAAGAAAAATAACAGGCAGAGAGAAATAAGTGTGGGTGAAGCAGCTGAGAGTGTGTTCCATGACTGTGCAGCCAAGTCACAGTCCTGTGGACGGCATGTGACGGAAAGTTTGTTTGAGGAACAGCCATTTCTGTTCAGCACATCTGGAGGGCTCTAAACACACTTGAGAACTTTTAAAAACACACACACACACGCAGACGGTCCTCCCTTGTGACAATATGTGAGATATTGAACTGGATCATTTTTATGTGTCTCAGTCAATCAGTCTTGTACATAAAAGTGTCAAAGAGGCACGAGCCATTCTTCCATTCCCTCAGAAAAGGCTCCACAAGTTGACACATCCTCTTATGTCATACACAAAAAATGTCGCTGGCTCGGCGTGTGTTGAGGTAACATCTAATATCTTTAAGCCACACTGGTTTATTCCTCTTTGATCGGCTGCCTTGGCTGTTTGTTTGTGGTTACAGCAATTGATTTAGAGAGGAGACAGAGGAAGATGAGTGCAGAAAAACAGAAAAACAGAGTAAAAGGAAAGCAGGCACACATAATCAGAGAAGATTTGCTCAATAGCTCTGTTTTTGTTCCATCTCCTCTTTTTATCTCTGCCACTCGTAACCAGTCTCTCCATCATGTGAAAACCATCCAAACAAGATCGAAAATACTGAGAAAGGCAGTTGACTTTGACATTAAAAAGTAGCCCACCATGGGTGGTGTGCACTTCAGTGTTAAACTATGTGGATTCAGCAAACAAATATAGGAAGTGTATTCCATAAGGGTTTGAACTGTCCCACCCTGCACTCTATACATGGCCTTGCGTGTTAGACTGCGATCTGGAAAAAGCCATGTTCATGCTAACTCACAGCGGGAATTTCAGTCAGGTTTCACAGCCCACTAACTGCAGGATAAACACATACTGACATATGCTGGCAAATGCACTTTCAGTTCCAGGGTGTGTGTGTGTGTGTGTGTGTGCAAAGCTTCCTACAAGTATTTGCATGTCTTGATGAGCATGCATCCGGTCCCATGGTGGACTGGTAGACACACTGAAGCTGGATTACAGATTACTGGGTAAAAGACTTAACATGACCAAATCATTTTCAGATCAAACAAGGCTACTATGACCTCAACATGTACCGTGGATATGTACGGTGAATATGTTATTACTACTATGGATACACAGCACTTATATATTTGGCATAAGGAACTTGAAATCAATTACAGGTAAAAATTTGCAAATCAGATTGAAAATCTTCCAGCGATGAGACTTGACCTGTCTGAAGAGAACTCTTGGAAGTAATTTACTATGGACTACAAGTTTCAGCGAAAATCAACGTTCATTTTTAAACATTGTCCTAAACAACCTCCTAAACCATAAATTCAAATTAACTGATAACATTGATTTATTTTTTAATTTTATTTTGTGGATAAGCTCATGCTTATCAACACGATAAATCCTAACTGATAGTAAATAAAAGCATTTATATAGGGGCTGTAAAAACTGACTTCAGGCAAGCAGATTTCTGACTTAATTGCCAGTATTAGCTAACATCCACGTAAGGTCGGTCATACCAGACCAAGAGAGGTCGAAGCAGCTAAACTCTTGAGTTTGATGAATTGAATCACTTGTGAATTCAACCTTTTTCCTTCTAAGAAGATGAATTTATCATTTCTTCTCTCAGAAACTGCTTAAAGTGAGTGTGACTGTCTGATTTTTGGACAATTTAATTTCTGGAAAACAGAAAGCTTCCCAACTGCATCACTGAAACCAAATAAAGGAATGTTTTGGAAATTTCAATTCCAAAGAACCAATTTTCCTCATAACTGTTGTTTTCATCCTGGAGTTTTGCATGTTACTGTTTCCTTGACATGACTACGTCCTTGTGTTTCCGTCTGGAGCTGATCCCGTGGCTTCATGGATCATTTCATGGACTGTATATGAGGAGCCTTGTATAAATAAAGGCACATGCACATATCATATGCATGCACCACTAACACTCAAAATGGTTGCATATGGAAGTTCACCCAGTGTAGCTTTAAGCCACAGCAGAATTTAATAAAAAGCAACTGATATGGAGGTAGCTCATTTCATGGACAGGCTGATAAAGACATGACATTCAATTTGAACAGAGTTCGTTTCTGACGCATGGGGATACACAAACAGAGAAATGGTGTACAAACCCACCAGGCATTTTTTCAAGCTCTCTGTCAGCATCTCTCGGCTGTGTTGTTTTAAACTTTTTGGCAGAGCTGCAGTGATTTATGTCCTTTGCGAGTGTCAGCTTCCTTTGTTGCCCTTTATGACTGGCTGTGGAAGCTTTTGAAAACAACACATTACTTTTCCAAAGACAGGACCTCGTGTTCTTAAGAGAAAGCGTTGAAAGAACAAAAGATTTGCCAAAAAGAAAACATTACGAATGCAAAATAAGGACATTGGACTCATTTTTCTGACACAAGAAAATTCACGTTACAGACGGTGGGGATTTCTTTATGGAAGACGATGATTCAGGGCAGTGACATTTCCTCCTACATATATTTTTCCCAGACGTGTGACATTTAGTCAGTGACCACAAGACAATGCAGTCGGCCCACGGCCCAGCACAAAAACCCACGTTACAAAATGGACCGTCATGTGGAAAATTGTCCTCTATCCTTTTCCGTCCGACTGCTGCGCTGCCTCTGCCGTATCAATGCACTGAACGGCTGCTAAATTGGCGCGAGGGATTGGCTTGGCAGTGTCGGTTTACCTGCCGATTTACTGCTGTGAGCATTTCTCCTTGTCAGGGTATATGTGACACTGCGTGGCCTAATGTGGAATGTGTATGCTCCTGAGAGGCTTTTTGGACAACAGGCCATGAAAGGCAGATTACAGCAGCAGGATATGACATATATGTATATACATGTGTGTGTTTTAGTCAGTTTACGTGTATGCGAATGGATTTATGTTGACTAGTTCTCTTCTTCCTATCACGCAGCCCAGTGAAAAATCCCCATTAAAAGCATTGCCAACTGTGCAATCATCCATTCCCCATATCCTGCTGGATATCAGATCCCCAGTGGGGTTATAGATCAAAATAAAACTGAACCCCAGACAAACACACACACACACACAGCATTGTCCCACTGACCCACTCTGTAGCCACTGTGTGTGTGTGTGTGTGTGTGCAGTCTGGGGAATGTGACAGCACAGCAGATCCGAGCCGACAGTCCTCATAGCAGACCCGGCTCCAAGCTGCGAGGCCACAGTGAAAGACAGGGGCCAGACTCGCGCTGCAGGACTCTGACCGGTTTTAACCACAGCTTGGGTAACATAAAAGACACATGCAATAACCCTGCATCACTTTATTTCTTCTTGGCTGCCCATTTCATGAGGTCACGTAAGAAAGTCCAGCTTGAAAAATGTTTCTCCTGTGGCAGTGTTTTAATCAAATCAGGCCACTTGCCTCCAAACCTCCGTACAAGTTATTATTTTAAAAAAAATCATGCAGTGTGTCCATCTAAAGCTATAGCAGACATGTGTTTTTCATCAGCTGAGACATATATGCACGTGAAGGCATTCCTGGCTTTTCTTTGTCCCCCTTAAATCCTGTGTGTGTTGGTTCAGCAGAGCATTGTGTGAACCAGGTCAGCCTGCTGAAAGATGGCAAATATTAGACGTGACACACTGACTTGCTTATGCGCAGACCAAAACACATTTAGTAGACAAAGTGCAGGCATGGGGATGAAAGCACACGGGTTAAGTAGGTACAATGTGTTTGTCTCTTCAGCCTGTTTCTCATTTGCACACACACACACACACGCACATATTGCCTCGTGCTGCAGCCCTGCCTCACATGTGTTTTTGTGATTATGCGGTGCCCCAGGTAGCACATGTGCAATAGGGCTGTCAGCCTATGGGAATCCACAGGTTGCTCATGATTTCTGGAGACGCGGTTCGGTTACACTCGCTTGCACTTAAGGTCAGGTTGGAAAAAATACAATAAAAGTAATAAAATAAAAAGTATTTTGTTTCAAATGTGATAGTAGTTTGACTCTTTGGCTGAAAAGATACTAAGAATCTCTCTTTTTGGAACACGAACTGTCATTTTTGGTTGGATATTTTTGTGTATTAATCAAAAACAGAGGTAGCCTCCGGTCCCGTTGTCTCTGACTGAAAGATATGCTGATGGTGTGATACAAATACAAGCCACAAACACTTCAGAAAGCAGCTGGTAACATTTGTCATTTTGCGTCTCTCATCTCTCTGGTATCCTTTGGTATAAAGTGTTTGCAGACTGGCTGTGTGGATAAGCATGAGCAGCTTCCTAACATCACATTAGGTGATTTATCGATACTGAAGTTCTCAACAGTTTCCGAATGTCTAAAAACGCAATGAAAGCAATAATTTTAAGTGTGGGAAAATCATGTTTGAATCCACACTGCGCACAATCCACATCTTGAAGTCTAAGGCTTTGGGAGGCATGCTGACAGGTCGTGTTGGCATCGAGTGGAAGAAAATCAAGTTATGCCTCATCATTCTTAAAGCCATACTGATTCCTTTTTTCTGGCCTCTTGGGACCAGCTGTAAGCACAACACTGACATACTGTGTCTATGGCCATTAAAGTTGACATGGAGCATTATCAGCAAAAACAATTGTAGTCTTTTCACTCTGTTTTGTTCTCCACCGCATCTATCACATCCAAATATCTGGCTCTTAAGCTGCTAAATGTGCTCCTATGTTCATAGTCATTAACCAGCGTTAATGAGAGATTGATGAGAGCCGTGAAGCTGAACTAAAAACAGCAAAGTTGCGGCCAATGAAACCAAAACAACGAGCTGAATGACGCTAAAATGTTTCGTAGAGCTGAGTCAGGTGATAATCCACTGTGGATTCACCACCACAACGGAGCCCCTTTGACATTGCACGTCATCATTTGAGTCATTGTTAATGCAAAAATATTTATTACTGCAGCTTTAAGGAAGCATCACTTGGTCAGACACGTACTTAAGGGGCTTTGTAATGCCTCCAGTTCAAGTACTGGCAGTTACTTTAATATTAAAAAGTGAGTAGTAGTAGTAATGCTATGCTAACCCTGAGCTGGATGCCAGTGCGAGTCAAACAGAGAAACCCTTCCTCTTCTTGCAATAGCTGACATTAACACAAACTTCTGCACAGCAGCCAAGACGAATGACAGCCTTTGCAGTGAAGAAAGAGCAGTGAGGAGCTCGGCTCGTTTCCATTTGTTTTTCAGCTTCAGCTTCATTAATGGCCGTCGAGAAGAGCCGAGATCGTTCCAAAACCAATAGCCTGCAGTGTCCTCTGAATCGTCCCGGGAACAGCTCTTTCCAGAGAGAGGCACGACGAGAGGGGCCGTATCAGTGACAGCACACACACATACATCATCTTTAGCCTTCTTCAGATTTATGTTTGTTTACGTGCTCTGTATGATAAACTACTAGGGTGATGGATTTTACCCTTTGGCATAAACAGCTAGGAAACACACACTAGGAGGTGGACACAGATTTATACGCACACACATACAAACACCTAGTGAGCACACACACACACACACACACACACACAAACACCACCCACCCGAGCGTTGCAGTCATATTTTCCCCAAAGCATACTTTCCATATTTTTTTCTGATGACATAAACCAGCTCAGAGGTGTGTGTGTTGTTTTTTTCATAGCAACCCATTAGTCTCTCTGATGTCACTACCCACCTTGCTCCCTACACACACACACACACACACACACACACACAAACTCAAAAGGTAGTCAATTTCATGTGTGTAATCCAAGAAAAGATTATTTTAGTTCGGTTGGAATAACAGGATTCCTTTTCTGATTTCAGCTCAGTGTCTTTCCTAATCTGTTCCCTCAGCTCTGATGGTAATTTGTGTCCCTTCTTTTCTTCTCTTCTCTCTTCTTTAGTGATTTAAAAGACTTCATAAGAAGGCATCCACTTTTTTCTCTTTGTAAATCTTACAGGAATTTATTCATCCTTGTGGTGTCCAAAGCATCTTGTAATCCCACTCATGTCCTGTCCAAGACATCTGTCATCATCCTAGAAAAGCTTTCAGTCAAAAAACCACTTGAAGTCAACCTGGAAAAGTAAACAAGGCAATTAGGAGGAAAAGGGGGAAGACAGAATTCCCAGAAAGCTTTGCATCAAAACAGGCTTTAGCCCAGCTCTGACCTGCGAGTGCCCAGACGACGTCTGTCTGGTGTGTATTTGTGGGTATGGATGCTTGTTTTTCTGTGTACGTGTGTGAGTGAGTCTGCAGGGGAACTGGTGACAAACTGCAGGCGGTTAGAACTCAGCTGGGGGGGGCAGAAGGGGCCGTTTCTCAGAAGGTACTCAGTCCATACTCCTCCTTGTCATGTCGAGTGTTGTTGAGTCCATAGAAAAAGATGTTTTTTCCTCTGAACTTTAACCATTGAGATGATTTTTATGAAGCGCAGATGGGTCAGTTTGGAAGACAATCAATTAAGTAGAAACAAATTGTCCCTAAACTTGGTATATGTGCACACTGAAGGAGGTATTTTTAAACCTGGGCCTCCAGAGGCTCCAGACTCCATTGACAAAACAGCAAATCTAACCCAGAAACACAAACAAACTAACAGACTGAGGCGGCAATAGACCAGCAACCACTGTGTTCTGCCAGGTAAAATTACTATGTTTGTCAATGTCAATGATGGCTGTTTCTGGTTAAACAAACCGGATCTTGCGGGTCTCTCTGTAGGGGATCCTTTTTGTAATGCTGTCAGACACATCGAATCACAATCTGAGCCTGTCGGTGGCAAATGAAACACTTTTCGTGCACATGTTTTGATCAAGGCTCCCAAAGGATTACGATCTACTCTACCTCTTCCAAAACTCTTTGTACCTACCAGTCATTTCAAACTCAAACTATGTAAAAATTGAGCAGAGGTTTAAAGACAGAGTAGCTATCTTTTATCATGTAGCCTTTACACGATGGCCTTATCCTCAGCACATGAATGAGAATAAGCTTGAATTCAAAAGCTCAAGCGCTGCAGAGGCCTGGGTCAGTCAAACCACCAAGTCCCGACAATAATCTCTGCGAGGAAAAATTTCCTCCTTCGTCCCCCTGAGTGTTCATACGAAACTTTCTTACCTCTCAGCCCGTCACAGCTGCAGCACTTTGGACTCCATCCAACTTTGCCCTCACACTTGACAAATTGATATGCCGAAGCCAAATCAAAACAAAAAAATCTGGATGTAGGGCATGAATTGTGGTTCCTCTGTGTGCATCTGATAAATGGCTCCCCACAGGAACATACCTAGAAACATTTCTGACCACATCAACCCCTTTGCTCAGCTTTTGCTTTTGCAGCAGTATTTCTCAACTGCAGGGCAGAAACACTGATGGAGGTATGCAGCTGATTGGGCATGACTTGCCTGTCATCCGCAGTAATCACAACCGTCTGGACAGAAATGATGGACATGTAGAGTGAGAAAGCATTATTTCTTCTTCTTTTTTATATTCCCCTTGCATGCATACCATAATGTCTTTTAACCACAGCCTCTCCCGCTCCCAATCATCTGGCCCACTTGGCACTAAAATATAATCCTGAGAAAGGTTAGCATAAAAGAGTAGATTCTAAATAATGGCCTGAGAAGTGTGACGAAGGAAGTGTGTGAGAAAACACACAGTGTGACAAGTATATGGCCTGTTGTTCCTGTAGGGATTTTTGGTGGCACACTGCCAGATCTTAGATATCATAATTCAAATTTTCCCGAGTGCCAAAAGCAAAGGGACCCGGGTCACTGAGACCCTGCGCTGATGGATGAACTGACTGACTGTCTGTGCAGCTGCTGCAGGCAGAAAAAGTCCCTTTTTCTCCACAGACCAGACGTTGAAGTCAGTAACAATACAGAAGTGAGCTGCTTTTTTGAACACAGACATACACAGCTATGTACACATTATGCGGAGACACATACGCACACCAGCAGGGACTCTCCCTTCTCTGACATAATCAGCGAAGCACCTTGTGACCTCCAACTTGGGTAAGAGCTGTAATTATTGGCATTACTGTCATTTGAGCCCAACCCTTGCTTTGTCAGCGGTGACAGCTATCGTCCATTACATCTGTCTGTCTCTGAGATGGAGAGGGCTGATGGCTGAGTTACCTGAATCCTTCCTGCCTTTCTTCATGCCATTTATCTTGCTTTTTTTTTTTTTTTTTAAATCTTTCGTCTGCCTGATAGGCACAGTAATGCCCCAACCCAGCTAAAATAGTTAGATTGACAGATTGATAGTTTAGAGTTGTTGTGTCGGCCAGCTCTAATTTTGGATTTGGACCTCACTCCAAGGATGAACCCATCAGCATGTTTTTGACTGAAAAACAGATTTTTATTCATAAAAGATGATTGTTTAGCATAGAAAGGAGACTGATGGACTCTGCCTTTTATTACCATAGCAGACACTTGATGATTTGCATGTATGAAGTTAGTCTCTGTTCAGCCAGACAGCAAACCAGCGAGCAGGAGTTGAGGAACAGCTGGTGGTTGGAGTTCATGAAACACCAAAATGGGGTAAAACTCGAAACTAAGTTTGACAGAAAGGTGGAGGCCTGGAATGGATAATCCAGTGTCCCATCCCCCAAACGCTGGCGAGTATGCCGACAGATTGATGTGCCAGACGGCCTCGTAGCATGCAGCTGGAAACACAGAAGCCGTAAGAAGCCGGAGGGCAGGGAAACACACCTATACCATTCTCCTGCTAGGAGCGAGCGGCGCAGTGGTGAAAGACTTGTAGAAGATGAGGCTTAATATGAGGTGAACTGTGGCAGAAAGTAGAGGATGTGTGTAGGAATGAAGTCCTGAAGGATGGATTGAGGGATTTGGGAGGGAAGAGGAGCGGCACAATGACAGATATATGTTTGATGAAATAAAAGGTGTCAGCGAGGTGAGAGAAAAGGAATGTGAATGAGTCTCACAGGATAATCAAGACAAAGAGGAGAAACTCTCCCGCTCTCAGTCAGGTGTGTGGCCTCAGCTCCCATTTAGAAGCAATGGATTGCGAAGAATGCATTCCAAGGTATTCCACCTTTTCATGTTTCTTCCACAGCTTGTTTTGTTTCACCCCTGGGAAAATAATTTGTGCTACCCTACCCAGTCTCATTTAATCCCGCAGTCGTTGAGGGTTAAGGGCCTTGCCTCAAGGCCAAGGGCACCGAGGTGATCACTTTCTCCGGCTGATTTTTCTGATCCAAGGATTTACATGAGTTGTTTCCAGGCCCCATGCCAGCTTCTGTATCCTTCGGCTTACCAGCTGAAATGGAGTAACTTACTCTGATTAAGGCCAGATTCATGTTAAGCTGTTTACAGGAATCTTTGAATATCTCAGACAGCATGGAGTGTCACCGCTGGCGCTCCGAAGACATTCACTCTAATATTTGTGCCATCATTTGACTGTACCCATGATGCTCTGCTGATATGAGACTGCCTGTGGTGCTCCGGCAGGTTTTTTCTAAAAATAGTCTCAAAATATTCACGTTAATTCTCAATGATGACAAAAATTACAATTCTTGGGACATTACATCTTTATTCTTGATTTTTCTCACATAATACATGACTTTTTTAGTCCCAGACAGCAACAGTAAGTAAAGTAAATGCTGCTCTATTTAATGCTTTAATGCTTTAATGCTTCACAACATGAACACACACATATACTGTATCGTCAAGGTAGATGCAACGTATTTTTCAATGATGCCTGGACTCATAAGGAATGCCTCCCTGCCAGCTGTGTTGTAAATGAGCGGATGCATTAGGATTGTGAAACAGAACCTAACAAATCTGTAGCTCCAGGCGGACCTGGCATAGCCACGTGTTTATCATATCTTCAGTCAGGAACGTCGAGCAAATACCTCAGAGAGCATTTTACTCATTTAGTGTCTTTATCAAGTTACAGCAGGCTCTGAAGTTACGGGCGTGAAAAAAAACAAAAAAACAGAACTCGAGGAATTCAAGCAGCGGACATACTTTTCAGCTGTCATGCAGAGAGAAAGGGGGATGATTTGTTTTGACGTTTATTGATAGCTGCCGGGGGTGGGAAGGAGGTGACTGCAGGGCCGTATTTCTGTCAACCTGCTGGAAAACGTCCGCCCACTTTCTAGTAAAGGTTGAGAGGTCAACCGCTCGAGCCTTGTGAGCGGCCGTCGGGGCCTGGATGCAGAAACCTGAGGCATCTTATCGCTTTTTGCATCACATGCTTACCGCAGGTTTGTTTGATCTGGATTAGGTGAGATTTAAGCTCTAAGCCTAAAATGACAGACTAGACTGAAGGGTTTGCCAGTCAACAACAAGCACAATGTCAGGTACAAAAATATGATGCTTAGTAAAAGTGATTTACAAGCAAACTGATGCTCAGGATAAGATAAACCCCCATGTATCACATTCTTAAAAGGACATTTCCCATTTGTTACAACTTGACTATCAGTGCTATTAATATTACAACACTGTACTTTGATGTCAAATTATTGTTTTACACAAGGTAATGTGTCAGACAGTTTCTCAGCTGGGTGCTGTGACGTCCTGAAGTCCTGAAGCTGACTGCTTGCTGGCTCCAGCTACACATTAACCAAATAGGTATGAGAGTGTTCTCATCAACTCTGGGAAAGAATGGGAATGAGTGCATTTCCTCCTCTTGTTTTTATCCATGTTGCTGATTAAACTGGTGAGTTCAATAGCACGGCCAAGACTACGAAAATAAGACTGAAGTTGTAATAAATCCAAGTTTTTATTCATTCATATAATTTATTGTATGAATACTCTTGACCTATATATAAAGCTACACTGAGGGGTTAAAGCTTGACAGTTTCGTCTTTGTTCTGTAGGTCTGTGATGAGGAGGAGGCCAGACATGGCACCTTACAAAACCTCACTTGGGTGAAATCACCAGCGCGCAGTCTGATATCACACCGGTTTATCAGCCAACTAGGGCAATGCCCAGTCTGTGAACTTTGCTCAGTCAGCAGTCGGAGTCGGGATCAAGCCTCAGTCTGGAATAATCCGATATTCATTAACATCAACTAATGGAATGGAAAATACGATGAGTGTGCGGTGAGCCAGAGTGGCAGTGTTTATTCTTGAAACTCTAGTAGGCTCCTTTAATTGCAATTTGGGAAATGCTGAAAAGTTTCCTTTTTAGCTGCGTAACTACAGAAAAAGGTGTAAGAATGAGAACATGAGAGCTTTGGACTTTCTGACTTCAAACCTCCCACCTCCTCTTGCACTGCACACACACACACTCACACACACACACACACACACACACACACACTCACACATATATACATACTTCCTTTCCTGGACCCCTTGCTCTTTGATCCTGAGCCTGTCTGCTGGTATGACTTGGCACATCTGGCACTGTGCCCCTGCTGCCCTCCGCTGTGTTTTCCCTGCATGAGAAGGGGGGAGATAGAAGGAGGGAGTGAGAGAGGAAGGGAAAAAAGTGAGGGTTGTAACTTTGCACCTGCAGCACTTGGGACCTGTCTGGAGGCCAAATCGTTGATCGCAATGCGGGGAATTTTACCTGGAAATAGTTTTCTTCACCTCCCACATTTCTCTCTCTGTTTCTCTGGAGAGATTCAGCTCACTTCGCTCCTCATGTTGGCATTTTGTGTATAAGTGTCTATGTGACACACACACACACACACACACACACACACACTCTCAGTTCGACATCAAACCCGCGCCGTCTCTCAGGACTACCATAAAACCCCAAAACACTTCAAAGTGGCCTTGCTTCCCAGAGTCCCTTGCTGCTCTGACATCACTTACTGCCTGTTTTCACAGCTGCTGCCCTCGGTGCCAACGCAGCCCACTCCTCACACTGCTGCTCTCTTCCGCTTCAGTGTGTATGTGAATCCGAGTGTGTGTTTGGGTGGGTGTTTATGTCTGTGGGTCACGTCTCGTGGATATGAAGGTGTATTCGTTGGCGCTGCAACAGATGGACTTCACATGCCGTGGTGTTTTTTTACATGCCCTTCACAATGAGGTGTGGTTCACCATCGTTCATATAACGTGCAGAGATGATGAGATCATGCAGGGGGGGGGGGGGCTTTCTTTGGGAGCAGGGAGCATGACCTTTGGGGATGTAGTCTTTGTCTCAAGAAGCAGAAGTCAAGTTGTGGTCTGTGGCACAACTCTTCCACACAGACTAAACCCACATCTCCTCCACTTCCTCTTATTCTGAAGTATGTTGCGAAACACATTGACTTATCGAAGGGGACTGTACTGATGTGTCCTACACTACTCTATATGATACTCTTTCATTTTATCTCCTAAAACTCTTCTTCTTCTATGTTTCTTTGAAGGCCATCTAAGCTCTCCTGCCTGCCCCACACTGGCTCCCAGTGGAATAAAGCATTGAAAAAGTCTTGTTAATATACTGATAGGTGTGCACCCGCTCATGGCAACGAAGAAGGAATCATACTCATCCTCCTCAGCTCCCTTCCAGTCATCTGATGTCAGCTTTTGGGTCGCCCTGTCCTGGTATGGCGGGGATTCCCATTATGTCACCGCTCCTTTGGGAGGCAAAGGAGGGAGAGATGCTGTCATCACCCAGTTCCCCCCGACTGATAACGAACACCCAGTGACATGGGAGATGCTGGCATGGCTCTAACTGAGGAATGGTTGTCAGCTTGGGGCCTTGCGTCACTCCAGCGGACCGCCCCAATGCTGCGAGGCTACGTCACCGTGATGAACTGTGAGGCGAGTATGAGGCACGGCATTATGCTGGAGGCCTCAGCGGTGTGCTCAGCCGAGTGGCGTCTCTTGACAGTCATCACGGAGCACAATGATGAGCTTTCATGGCTCTTTGGGCCATTGTAGGCGAGAAACAAAAAGCGATACAATGAGGCTTTCTCTGGGGGCCGCTGTGACCAAGATGAGGCAGTGGTTAATGATATCAAATGATGTGCTGTGGATGATGAGTGAGGCCAAAAATGAATGACTAAAGGAAGTGTACATATGTATAAATCTTTCTTCTCTTGTCTTTATCTTCCTCACACCTACATTATTGCTTTTGCATGTGACAATATGCTAAGAGCTCCCCCTACAGGCTGCTCATGGAAAAACAGCCTTTTTCCTCATAAGAAAACTTGGAAACATTTGTTTGTTGCCCCTGTGCATGACCTGTTGGGCATGCCAGGGGAAAATATGTTGTTGTTATGTGCTTCTTGCTGCTCATGTTCAGTGGCCATCCAGCACAGATGTGATATTCAGTAAGAAATCAGCTCCAGGGTGAGGTGAGGAGAAATATTTGGAATTTATTTTAAATTGTACCAAAAGTACGATCATGAATCAGGCTCCTCTGATGCACGCCGGCTAATTGTTTCCAGCTCTTTTCTAGCTGGTGTGCACTGGTACGCTACACAGGGGAAAATGCTCACTAAAGTCTGCAGAGCTGAAGGCTGTCATCAGGCCAGTGAGGCAACGGTCACAGGAAGTCCACAGAGTTCAGCCACAACTGGGATTAAACCTCTCTCCCTTTTGTTTGCATGACTCCACAAAGAGATTGTTACTTTTTTTAATCTTCCCTTTCTTGTCTCTTCTCCTCCTCTCTCCCTGTGTCCAATACAACTCTTTTATTGTGCAACCATGATGCAAAAGCACTCAATGAACCCGGTCATTCTTCAGATAAATCACACTAAGAGCCTGTATGTCTCGCAAAACCGCACAGCCCTCACATAGTGCAGCTGTCAGCAAATCCTCCAGGATCTATTTTGTGGGGAGCTTGTTAGCTTTGTCTGATGCTTGGCTCATCAGCAGGCTTAGTCACCCCGCTTAACCATGTTTACACAGTGCTTCATGTGGCGCACGTCAAAGAAACTCCCCTTTCATGTGATATAATTTCATAGAATTAATAAATAAATCATATAACGACATAGCTTTCCACTTTTGCCGTCAGTTTCTCCTCATGGCTTTTCACTTTTAGAGATTTTGACCCAATAAACATTAAAATAAGTGTGATATTGCTGCTTATCACTTGAATAAACCAGATTACTTTTGCGTCATTGTAACTGGAGGAATCATTCTTTGCTTTTATTTAAAGTTTAACCCACTTTACAAGACAAGGACCGGCCTGTGTGCATTGTGAGTGATCGGTGAATGCCGTGTTAGTGCTCTGCAATGTTTGCCACAGGAGAATTTATGTCTGTATGAAGAAACATGAGAAACTGGGCTGGAGATGGAATCTGCTGCCAGGGCGTCCTCATATGACTCAAACAGCGGGCCACACCAGGACAGAAACACACAGATGCTTTGTGCGCTAATTTGTTATGTCGTCTAATTGTTACAGAAGAAACCCATAACTAGCTGGAAAGACAAATAATGTGCAATTCACATCTGTTAAGGACAGTTTCAAGGCAGTACACTGACTCCCATTTGACTGTCTGGCGTCTTTAGCAGAATCTGCATCAAATAGAGAAGAAAAAACGCTTAAAAACAGTTGGAGGGTTTCGAGACGACTCTTCCAGAATGTCAAGTTCAGAGCAAAAGCAGGCATTTCAGAAGATAGGAAAGGGGGAAGAGGACGATAAGAGAACAGAGGAGTTCACACAGGAAGCCTCTCTGGGTCTGAGAGGATGGAAGGAAGGAAAGTCACAGAGATAACAACAGCCAGACTGAGAATAACCAGGAATGACTGATATGATGGAAATGACAGACAAAGAATTAACCAAAAAGAAGAAGAATTGCTGCTTAGGCCAGTTGTAGGAGAACTTAAAGGCTGCAGTCAAGTTAGATTCATATTTTGAATCCTGTGAATGTTTTTGAAGCACCTGAACTGTGTTTTCTAAATGGCCTTTGTAGAGTTGCACTCAGTGTTTCCTTGATTGTGCTGTCAGTGACAGCCGGAGCTGCATGGTACAGGCTTAAATCACCAGGCGTCCTGACTCACATCAGGTTTGTTTGATGCTGCACATGCTGTCACTTGAACCCCCTTGTGCAGCTCTATGTGGCCTTGACTTGTCATACAGGGATTGTCCTAAAAACAAAAGTTTAGCTATTTTGCTAACATGCATGCATACATTGTTTCTTTCTTTTTAAATACAGGTGTCATTATGTTGTGTAATTGCAGTAAAGTTGGTATTTGAGGTATGATGAACACCTACTTTGGCTACCATGTGTGCATGTAAAAGCGTTTCTAATGTCTTAATATATGCAGAATAATGCTAATGCACTGGATAAAAAGAAAAGTCCTGCTGTCAGAGGGCCACACTGCAGACCAACTTTCACCTCCAGGCAGAGAGCTCCACCTGCTGAACAGCCAACCAGCAGCTACATGCAGCATAGCTTTGCTCAGGCTGCCTCCTGTAGGCTGCTAGAGGACCTGCAGCTCCCTGCTGTATCTGAGGAGAGTGAGCACGACTGTGCAGGTGAGCAAACAGCAGGAGGCGAGAAGGAGCTCACCTCCTGAAAGTAGGGCAGCCAGTACTGCAAATTTTGTCCAGAGGCCCTGCTTTACTCTGCTTTCACCCCTCACTCTGATGTTTGTTTCTGTCCTCTTATTCTCTATCACTGTTTAGCACAATAGAGACAGCTGCACAGAGATGTTAGCAAGTCAAAGTTGTGCTCACAGGTGGGTGCTTGCACCCTTTTTAAAGAAATAACTCATTACAGGTTTTACACTGAGCCATAATGTCACACATATCTCCACTTATTTCACTTTATTTTACATGTGCAAATATCTGGACACTCATCATTTCCCAGAATCCGCTTTAACCCTGAGGCTTCTCTCCCTCCATATCCTCAGGAATGTCTTGCAGTGTGTATCCCAGCTGTAACACACACACACACACACACACACACACACACACAGGCACTAATGTAATAGAGATGCCATTGTCTTCTCATATAAGCCAGACTCATCTTTGGGATGTACACATCATCACGTGGATTGAAGCATTCTTCGAGGAAATGCTTTTGTGACAAGCCTCCTCTGTTTGTTTTGTTCGATTCCAAATCTTTTTCTTTTTTTTTTTCTTCCCCCAAACGTTTGGCGAGCAGCTGCAGCTTTGCGAATCCCATGCATTCTTATACACATACATGCAAAACACCCACGCTCGCTCCTTCTCACTCATATTCGAATGAGATAAAAATTTTAATGACCCTTCTGGGAAAGTCGTGCATATATTCTAACACACAACGCACAGAGGTGGCAGGTGGATGTTTGGCCTGAGTTTGGGCGGGCGAGGCTGTAATGACTAAAGCAGGACCGATTGGAAAACCACACCCAGCGGGGACAGGAGAGGAAGGCCTGGGCAGCTAACAGGCTACAGAGCCTCAAATGGAAGAAACAGGTGAGTTAATGTGTGTGTGTGTGTGTGGATTCTGGCTTAAAAGGATGAGTGAGCGCAAATAAAAAAGAGGGAAAAGAGGCTAATAGGGTAAAATGAGGGGTCGACAGGAAGTCGCTTTTTTATATCTTCACCTCTCCATCACCTATCAAGGCACCAGTCCAGCTTTAACTTACTGTAGCTTAAAGTTAAAAAGGTTTCTGCTTACAAAATATAAGATTATAAGCATCTCTGCAGGGCATATAGGTGCAGTGACATGCCCGAATATACACATGCACACAGTAGCTCACATGCTATCAAAGCCCTCATTGTTTCCCTCCTTATCACTTTCCTCTCTGCTGTTTTTCCCTTCCTGCACTCTCTTACCTGCCCTTATCTCCCCTCCCTTTCATGTCGGGAGAGGCCTCCGAGCACGGGAGACAAAGGGAACAGAGGAGGAGGAAAGAAGGAGCAGCAACAAGGGGGCATGAGAAGAGGAGAAGAGGAGAAGCGGAGAGGAGATGGAGAGTAGGCCGCCTTATCTGAGATGACACACACATACACACATAGGTGCGCGCACACAGGGCCCATTGTTCGGTGGTATTGCCGCGGGGCCCTGTGATCATGGAGGCTGAGACTGATGAACGTGTGGCCCCTCTTTCTTCCTTGCTCCTCCTTTCATCTCCTCGTCTCTTGCCGCTCTTCTTCCTCCTTGTCTATCTGAGCTCCTCTAGTCCCTCATCAACAGGAGATTTCCACCTGAAAAAAAAACAACAAAAAAACATATGCCGTTAGTGGACGTCGGTCCCATCTGCAAAAGTGCACACGTTTATAGCACGGATGGCTCCAGGGGGGGATCAAAGGCCTTACCTGGGCTTTGTTAGGGCCCTGCTAAGTTTTCCAGACTGTCTGTCTGCTTAATGAGCAGCAACCACGGAGGGGCAAATGGTGCCGGCTGCATATATAGTAAGTAAGTCAAAAGGATTTTATTTATGTAGCATCTTTTTTAACACGGTTACAAAACTGCTTCACGGGGTACAGACATGCAGAAAAAGATGCAACATACCTACACAGCAATACACAAACAAAATGGATTTTCAGACATTTTTTGAAACCATTTCGACCAGATTCAGCTCATCTAACAGAGAGGGACCAACAGCTCCAGACCGACGATATAATACGATATAATAATAATCTCATGCAGCCAGACTTCCATTTTGGCTCTGCTAAAGCTGTGGAGAAGTGCAACACGAGTTGAGAACATCAAAGATGCTGAGCTATCGTGAAGTAAAGGCTAACTCAGAGAGATGAGAACTTTATTTCAGATTGTCTGATTTCTGGACCCTGGAGAATCTGAACAAAGAAAACACTGACAGACTGAAACCATGTCTGTTTATGTGAGTTCAACACAATATCCCAGTTGAAAGTCCACAGGCAAAATGTGGCACCCAACGTTGCAGTGTTTTGACGTTCGCTTACCCCCGTTGCCATGAAAACGGCAGCACCTCCCATCTCCACATTCCCAACGTCTACCGTGATGGACAGGAAGTGGCACGGGAGGAATGTGCGAAGAGTGGTAGCACCAAGACGTCCAACAACGGTTTGCCCCGTCCCGTTTCCCAGCATCTCACGACCCCTGGACTGCGACACCGTAACCTTTCAACTCTTCTCTGACAGGACATGTTTTCATCACAGGTTGAGAAATGACCTTGAGGTAGGAAGGGAGGGGTTTCAGGTTTTAGACACGGAGGTGGAAAGGTGCTCGGGCTCAGGAGATGAGAATTAGGAGGAAGATCTCGGATAAAGGTGTTTAGTCTCGAGGCTTTCAAGGTGCAGATTAAGGGCTATATGCTGGATTCAGTTTTTGGAGGTGCAGTAGTTGAGTTGGCTTTGGAGACATAAGTTCACTGACTGGATTTTACTGACACAGTACAGTTTTAAGCATTTCAACATGCAGGAGAAAAGTTCTCAGCAGATATACATCTGTTATTTATAGACGTTCTTTAGAATTTCATGGATGCTTTTGCAGATGTAGTTAAAGAGTTTTAATTCTGTTATTTTTTCATTTGCTGTGTTTTAAGTTCTTTAATGAACAGATCAAATGACTAATAATTAAAGAAGCCAATTCTGGTTAATCTGCTCGTGCAGAATCATTCAAACTGCTTTTATTTGTTCTCATTCAACCACACAGTCATCCAAGTTGCATCTGATGTGTATCCATAGCCATGTGACTATATTATTTAGGTAGAGGTACTGAATGAGCCATTTGACACTGCTTCCTCTCCAGGCACTCATTTAATGTGTTATTTTTATGCCATTTGTGTCATTGTGCTATATGTGCTATGTCCTACCTAACCCTCACCCCAATCCCGCTGCTGGCCAGATATACCACAACAAACATTTTACAGGATAAATAATAAATGCCTGCAAATCTGTAAAGTCTTTGAAACTGCAGCGTCTGCCATCAGTACGCCCAAGAACATCAAACACAACACCCCCCCTCCTCTCTCTTTCTGTCATTTCTCCATCTCTCCCTCTCTTTGATTGGCAGGAGGAATGTGGCAGGAATCTCGGCAGAATGTTTTGGTATACTTGGCGGACGAATGCCGGCGTTGCCATGGAGACGGGCCCCTTCCAATCCTCATTGTTGTTAGAGAGCGCGGCGGTAGCATCGGCGCTATGGGGTAGCACTGCTGCTTTAACAAGGCACTTGGAAAGTATGTGCGATTGTATGCTGTGTGCACGGGCACACCGCTACCATGGAGACTGCTAAATGTTTTGTGTGTGTGTGTGAGTTTTGGGGGGTTGAAAAGGACCCGTTAGAGATGATGTAATCAGGATGATCAGGACCTTTAACCCTCGACCTAAGCAGACGGGTACCTGCTTTTTGGCGACAGGGCCACATGGTACTCAGCAGTATAGCTAGGAAGTCCTGTTTGACCTTTTGACCCCAGATAGGTTGTATGCACAGAAGGACACAGGGCACGGCTGTGATGTCATTGCACCAGGTGAGGCTCTGTGTAACGTCAGAGTTACTTAGCAGACAACGATAAGCCTCCTTTAATGCTTTCTCACTGTGCATGTATGGTTGTACGTGCCGTGCATGAAAAAGCATAGCTGGGCATTGGGATTAAAAACACCGAGTCCTGCACTATCCAAGGTCAAAGAGTAATTCCTGGCTTGGTTCTGTCTGAAAGTTTAGCCAAGCGAGTGATGAGCCTCTGCATGTTTATACAATAAAGACAAGCTCAAACTCTGCCACTGACTTCCCATTTAATGCTCGCCCACAGCTGCTCTCCACAGTATGTGGATTAGACTGCTGACATAGAGTTTTGAAAGCCTCACTCTGAATGGATATTCAAAATCTAAATGGTGCTTTACTGGTATGATAATCAGTGTTAGTTGAAGTAGCATTAGAGCTGACTAAAGCAGGGTTAGGGTTCAGAGGACCAGAGGGGTGGGGGCAGAAGCATTAGTACTGAGTGGACAGGACTGCTAGTAGGAATATGTCCTCCACAGGACTTAAAGTATATATTTATGTGTTCTTTTCTTTTTTTTCTACAGGAATGGCAATATCACTCTGTCATGAGAGTTTGTGCAGACATGAATTTGTCCCTCAGGATGAAGTGACCGGGGTAAACACTTCCTGCTAAACACCTGCATGTCCAATAAATGTCACTTTTGAAAGAAATCCTCATCAATAAGACTTTATGTGATTATCATTATCAGCAAATGCCATGAAGGGGGCCAAACCCACTATGGATTTATCCTACTAGCAAATATAACACAGAGATATCCATGTGTATGTGCTTGCTCCGTAAGTTAGCCTCTAGCTGTGTAGCTATAGGCACTAAACATACAGAGCCTACACTCCAAGTCCACCCCTTCCCAGAAACTACTGTGCGTTGACCAGCGGCCATGCCGACTACTTGCACTGCACACACATGTATACGTAAGAAAGAGGCAGATAGAGAAAGCTGCTTCTTGTATTCTTTTTGAGCCATGTTGACGATTCTCATGACAAAGTGCTAAAGTTGGCGCTGCTCAAACAGCTGCCGTCCAAGGTAAATTTGAATCTGCCAAATGAACGGCCTGGAGTGTTTATTTTCAATGAGGCACCTACGTATGACTCGAGGGGCTTCATGGTATCAAGGTGCACATATTTGTGTCAGCAGAGCTCGCACGTGCGTTCGCCTCAGTGCACACGTTGGGGCATGTTTACGTGGACGTGCATGCTCGCTGTATGTGGGAGTATAATGTGTAAGTGAGGAATGAACCCATAGTAACTGTCCTCCTTCAACAAGAGGTTCCACTTGAAATCATCCTGTAACAGCAGGGCCTCACAGTCCCTGTTAACCCCTCTTCCTTTGGCGTTACCTGGATACCAGGCTACTGTTTGTCTAACACTGCTGCTCCTCTCCCATCAACTCCTCCACCGCTCCCCTCTGCCCAGTGATTGGTTAGATTCCTTCTAAGTTTATAGTACCTGTGTGCAACCTTCCATACCTGAGCACAGGCCTTTCACTCATTCCTATCTCTAGAGAGAAGATAAAAAGAATATTTTTTATTGATCTTCACTACTAAGAAGAAACTCACATGTTACAGCCTTAGACCTCGTGTGAGAAAAGTGCAACAACAGCCCATTAGTGCAACTCTGACAGCTTTCTCGAGGTATTATAGTGCAAGTACAACACATAATACAAATACAGGTAGATAAAGAAATAAATAACACATTTTCTTGAACCGCAATTGCATTTATCTTTACATACATCTGTGCACAATAAAATGTTCTATCATAACAATTTCACAGTAACATTTAATTTATCCAAACTAAACTTTATTGGCACACGACTTTTTATACACAGATGTAGCCTTGACATACTATTATTAATTTATGTTGAGCAGAACACTGGATCGAACAGATCGACAGTAAAAAACCGATGTAAGCCTTTAAAGCTAAAATAAAAATGAAAAAAGCCTACTAGCCTGGAATAGCCAAGTTTTTTGTGTTTGGCTGACCTTGCTCTTTAAAGATAAAACGACTCTCTGCGTGAACTTAACAGATGTCTCCAGCAGGTAGCTGTGCCCTGGATGTGCCATCTGTATCTAAACTCTTTCCCATGATCCCTCCTGCGAGCTGGCTGGTGTACCTGGCTGCAGGGCTGGTATGTCTGGCCAGTGTGCACATAACCCAGGCCACTGTGGTGTCAAGCAGACACGCCCACCTGGACTGCAACGGCTATTTTTACTTGGGTGAAACACACACATACACACGCACACACTTCAAACGGACTCGCCTCGCCCGCCAAACATTCCACACCAACGAGCGAGCACTTTGAACGTGGCGCCACGCTGCCTCCTCGAGTGCTGGGAAGTCTATATGGACATCATCACGACCCTCCGCGCCACCCTGACCACTTCTGAAGCCGACCCTGTCGACCTGCTGTCAAATGCCCCTCAGCAAATCAAAGAGGGTTGGTAAGAGAGCTGGAGGGAAACCGGCGGACTCTGGATTTTCAAGATTTTTACAGGTGATGAAGAAAGGAGAAGCCAGACTGAACAGAAATGATCGCACGTCATTTTAATGAGTCTTTGACATAAATCCTACACTGACCCAATGAGAGATATCAGCTTCTCTATCAACAACAGACCAAGCGACATAAAATGTGCGTCACTGGAGGGACTCATAACGAATATGAGTCATTCGTTATGGGTGGCTGTGCCCCCTTGACTGCAAAGCCAAATCTGCAGCACATTTCCTTTAGGTCTCCCCCATTGTTGGCTGTAGTAGGACGTGTAATTGGTTTGTTTTGGCATTGAGCATCACAGCTCTTATGGTGATTACTGTAAGTGTGTGTGTTCTTGTGCGTGCCTTGGCCCTCCGTTTTCCTAAGAACACCAATCAGTTGATCACCACTATCATCTAGAACGTAAGCACTCCAGTTATTTCAGATAATGTGGGTGACGCAAGACTGTTGACACTGAGCAGAGAAGTTAAAGCTGTTCTTAAGATGGCCACCTTGAACTAAGAAGTCAGATACTTTACATGAGAGCCTATTTTCACTCATTCACATCATGTCTCATGCTGCTCAAGTGACAAAAGTCACTTCACTCTTGGTATGGTGTTTTTGGGGTGATGGTGCAGTGCCATTTGTCCTCCAAACATGGTGTGTATTATGGGGTTCAATTTTGGTCTCATCTGACCAGACTATATTCTCCCAGTATTTCACAGGCTTGTCCAAATGTTGTGCAGCAAACTTTAAACGAGCTTCAACATGCTTTTCCTTCAGCAACGGAGTCTTACGCAGTGAGTGTGCATACAGGCTATGGTGGTTGAGTGCATTACTTTCTTTGAAACAATTGGACCTGTTAATTCCAGGTCTTTCTGAAGCTCTGGTCCTTGGCTCTCAGACAACTCTTCTGATAATTCTTTTCACTCCTCTGCCAGAAATCTTGCGAGGAGCACCTGGTCGTGGCCGGTTTATGGTGAAATGATGTTCTTTCCACTTCCAGATCACAGCCCCAACAGTGCTCACTGGAACATTCAGAAGTTCACAAATCCTTCTGCAACCAACGCCATCAGTATGTTTCGCAACAATAAGGTTATGAAGGTCTTGAGAGAGCTCTTTGCTTCTACCCATCATGAGATGTTTCCTGTGTGACACCTTGGTAATGAGTCACCTTTTTATAGGCCATCAGTTGGGACTGAACCAGCTGATGTTAATTTGCACTCAGGGGAGTGCAGGACTGCTTTCTAATTACTGATTGATTTCAGCCTTTTTGCAGCTCCCTTTCTTCATGTGTTACTTTTTCCCTGTGCCATTTCACATTATTACACATAACTTAATTTATGGAGATCTATGGTTTGATTTCTTTGCATGTGCAGATTGCATGGGTTGTTACCAACATCTGGTGAAAATGTCACATCAATAGCACCTTTAGAAATATATATATTTACTGTTCAATACTTAATTTACCTGCTGTATGTATAAGCATCCATCAGAAACGCAGAAGACCTTTAAGACCTTTTAGACTCCATGTGGCTGCATGTGTGTGTGTTATATCACAGATTAGGCTCTGGGACAAACCTTAGTATTAGTGGTATTCAGACCCTCACATACAGTGTAACTCAAACCTTAGGTGCTGCCATGTTACCTGACCGGTGACCCGAGACGGCCACTCCTGTTCTTAGCAGCTTTACGTGTACAGAACCTGATCTAAGAGAAACTGTATGGTCGGAGCTAATGTTTGCCTTCAGATGGAAGTGGAGATTGTGAGAATTACGACACATTTCCCCCGATAATCCTACATCTGGATTACGTCTTCATGCTAGATTAGGCACAGTCCACTATAAATAAATACAGTGGGGTATGACAAGGGGCAAATCAACAATGAATATGTTGCAGAGCTTCACAGGCATTTTATGAATCCACAACTATGAAAGGGACTGCTGTGGTTAGTCGACCTATCGCACTGTAAATAAATACTGTAAACACAGTATGGGGTAAACATATTGTATAACTCTTTATCGGTGATTATACAGAGAGAAGAGCTTCCCATTTACTATGACAATCCCTCAAAACTCACCTTTTTAAAACAACCTTTTATGTTTTATTGCAAATGCAGCACTGACATTATCACTTTAAAGGGAAGTTAAACATCTGCTAATTTGCACATCGAGCACATATGTAGAAAAAAAACTGCATTAATTTGTCATGTTGATGAATTTAAGTCCAATATTCACTCTCATTTTAGCTCTGTTTTTGGTCTCCACCACACTTTTGAGAAAATATCACCAGCTAGGCATTACCTTTGTCTGTCTTTCCTGTTGAAAAAAGCTGCAGTATCAAAGACAGAACCGAAGCCGTAAACTTGTGGACCATAAAACCAAAACAATAAGCTGAAAGACACAAAAAATGGGATCCATTTTTAATATAACAGTATTCGTTACAGCCACTTGAAACTCTTGTAAATATGATCGTTTTCCACGAAGCTAAACTAAGTAATCATTTAGTATGTTCTTGCAGTGGTTTATCTTCAACAAAGGCCATGGTATTACAAGTTCATTTTGATTCTGTGATAAATAAGACAAATGTATGCCCTCCGCACCATCCTCTCATATTACCCTCCAGTGACCCAAATCATATCTAATAATTAGAAGCACGAGGACAGTAAAAGAAAAAATAAAGCCTCTGTTCAAATTTGCAACAGCATTCCATCCTCTCCCTGTCGTCTATTCTCTCCCTTCTTGGATCACAAGGACTCTTTTCCACTCCATTTCAACTTTAGATTTAACCCCGATAACTGTCCTTGTTTAACGCACCATTGACAGTTAGCGGCACTGAGCTCCTTTAAAGACACTTAGCAGAAAAACAGAGTGTGCAATTGCTGTTGGGATGAGGCCTCGCTGACACACGCCGTTTTCGAAAATGCTTGTCCCCTCGGTGCGTTGTGTAAGCGTTTTGCGCACAGATGAGCACTAGTCATTGTGTTACTCATTTGTCTGTGGTGTAGTGTCGTCTTGCGGCTGCTTCCCTGTCATCCATGTAAATATCCCCTAATCAGACGGCATCAGATTATTCCTCTGAGACGGCTGTGACTTGTACAACCAGGCAAAAGATCCATAAACATGCAAATACAAAGTGTATGTCTAAGACCTTAATTCTTTTCCTCAACGTCAGGAAACTCCTTGTTTTAATTACCATCAACCTCAATAGCTCAGAGGAAAGAAAACACTGTTATAAATCATCTGCCTTTTCCCAGCGGTTTGCCATCAAGCGTTGACTGACTGACTGCAGCCTTGTAGCTCCACGTCACCAAATTATGCTTCCGACGTCACCTTAATGTGCCGTAATCATTTACATGCGTGCAAGATTATGACTAACCATGTGACAAATCAGACATGAAAGCTGCGGTCGACCTTCGGTTACCTGACCCCAGTTAACCACCTCAGCTGCATATCGCGCGGCGAGCACCATGTTGTTTCCCCCTCTGATTTCAACATGTGGTTGTGTTCATGTGTCAGTGTGTTTTGGCGCTGCGGATTTGACGTCCGGCCTGTTGTTATGTCTCGGATGAGTTCACCACCCGTATTTCAAGCGTGTTCTCGAACATGTAACCAATGATCGCATGTGTTCTCGTCGGCTTTTGCTCAACACCAGATGCCCTGTGTCTCCTTTTCCATCTGCCTGCCTTCATCTTTTTCCTCTCTTATGATCTTTGCCATCCCTCTTGTGCCTCTCTCTCTGGTCAGCTTTTCTTACTTCTTCACTCTTTGTGACTTTCTTTATTTAGCCTACTTTTGTATCTCTCTATTTTTCCCCCTCTCTGTTTTATTCAATTGCAAGTACAGCTTGATCTTGTTCTGGTTTGCAGCAGTCACGTTATCACTCCCAGGCGTCCCTCAGCCCCCTCCATTAACGTCAGGAGTGTGTTTGTGTCTGTGTGAGGGAAGATTATGAAAAACGGAGGGGCTACATATGTACTGTTTGTGGAGAGGAGTGAGATGTAATAATTTATTGATGAGGAACAGATCAGAGTTATTCTCTTTCTGCCTCCTAGATGAAAAACTGCGCTGCTCCAGACTGTACGTATGCTTCTAATAAACCTCGGCTGAATCATTACCCCCTGCTCGTTCTCTCTCTATGCGTCCATCCCCGCACACAAACATGTTTTGATTTTGGAGAAACATCTCTGTATGTCTGCATGCCCTAAAAGGACAGGTTCACCTCACGCTGCACCCACGAAAACACTGCCTTTTTAAGTGTCCAAAGGGATCCTGCGCTCTACTTTGACAAACAGTCCATATTACTCAAGATGTAAAGAACTCTCCTCCAAGAGGCCATTAAGGTGGCCATTGGTGGTTATTTTATTAAATGATTAAAGTTTTAAAGTAGCAAAAAAATTGATTTACAGTTGCAGTTCAGCTCCAGGCTTCAGCAATAACACTAAAAGAGGATTCCTAAGCAGCCGTTTAGGTGCAGATTTAAAGCTCCCATAGTATTCATATTTCATGAATTCGCCTTGAAATAGACGTCATCTTGGGATAAGAATAATGTGTTTCATGAAGTCTCTTAAGTGCAGCTTAGTTTGTGGTTCTTGGATGAAGTTCTGGAAGGATAAGTGGTACAACAGGCTCAAATATGGACCATGAATGGTAGAAATCCCCCCCCAAACACACACCCTCACCTTCACCCACCTACTTATTTTAAATGATGCAAATCAGCTATGTGGAGACACTCCAGGAGACAGAAGGGGTCAGACAGTTGTCGACGCAGCTGTAACTCCAGATGTAAAGCCTTAATTGGACGTAAGTGAAATCCATGTAAAAGTGAAGGACTGTGGGTGCCATCCACTTTAATTCTGATGCATGAATGTAAATGATCATAAAAACATTAACAACCACAATCAAGGTCACTTTAAAATCCTGATACGGAGACTTTTGAATGCATCAGTTGATTTTTGATCACAACTTTGAACAGTCAAATCATTGCCTCTCAGGTATTTCCTTTAATTTAGTGTATGCACATTAACAAAGCCCACTGGCCAGCCAGGGTTAGGTTCTAGTAGGAGGACATAAGTTCACTTACAATTTTTGCTGCTGATAACTAGCTTGGAATGCCTGTAGTCAATTTCTCTGGGAAATCTGATTATAACTAATAATTGTTCAGTCATGGCCAACGTTTCTTAGCTACCAGGCTAGTTGAGAGCCCACACACGCTGTAGTGGGAGCTGCCACGGTTGCACACCAATGAAGGAAATGAATGCAGCTCCATTAATTTCTGTGGTTATTGCTGAGCAAGCTAGAGTCAAGTGAGAGAAGAATAACTAGCTAACGTTAGCCACCATAAGTTAATGATCATACCAGCCCAAGTAAGGCTGTAGCTGTAATGAATAGAGCAAAGGATGCTTTGTATTGCTTTTAAATTCAACTTCTCATTTGGAAGAATAAAAATGTGTTACTTCCTCTCTCAAAAGTAACACAGTCTCACTTTGAATTTGCCATCTTAGGTCTGCTATGTTGGGAATAATTAATTGTAAGCTTTTCCATCTCTCTGTGTATATTCTTCCACAGCCATGAATGGCGTACACAGTCCGCTAATGGCAACATTAATTATATATTCCATTTCACACCCACTATCCGCCGCACCGGCTTTCATATAGGGCCTCTTATAACGGAAAGTGGCCACTAACCAGTGACTGTGGGGTCTGCAGTCATGGGGTGGGGGGGAAGGGAAATGGAATGAATATTTCCCGTACACACTGCAGGCCATACAGGTGTGACACACCTGTCCTCCGAGACTACATTCCTCCCTGGAGCCCACAATCCTGCTGACGCACCAAAATATTATTCCACAGCGGACGCGCGTTGTGTGTACAGTTGGTGGGGGGGGGGGGCTTTCCCATCTTTCAGGAATCCCATTTCCAAGGCAACGGGGGAAAACACCAACACATGCTATGAAACCCTGTCAAACCTGTGTAGGAGGCCCGGTTCTGCTACCGAACCAAAAGCCCCCACATCCTTCCCTGAACATCAGTTTGTAAAATCTTAGCCCCCTTTCTTCATTGACGATTGTTGGACAACACATGTTCATGTGGTGACCTCCACGAGGTATCGTTTACGGAGCATCTGACTCACCGAGAGGGGCCGTGGACTAACGGCCAGCAGGAGGACGGTGGGTATACCTGGTTGTGGTCTTGGTTACCCTGGCAACACGATCCAAGGGGGCCCAAAGTATTTGCACTGCACACAGCTGTGTGACTTGGAGGGGCTGGTGTTGGTGGTCGTGGGGGGAGGCGCGGGGGGGGTAGGTACTATGTAAACAACTTCACACAAGCTTCTCCTTCGAGACGTCGCAGAGATAAAGATGGAGAGGCAGTCTGCCGCAGAGAGCTGTAGCTCAGATGCCATAAATCAGCAATTTTCTGCACAGAAGGTAGCTACAGTGTACAGACAAACATTTGCTGAAAACGCTGGTGATATTCATGCGTACTAACCATATACCTGGAGAAATAATGGATGGTCTTTTGCAAGCTCGTAAAAAAGAAGTCAAATATTTATATTGAAAATTCCGTTTAAATGCTATAATGCCCCTAGCCCACTGACACAGATTCGGAGAAAGGCATGACAAATGCACAAGGGCCATTATGCGAACGTCAAAAGCCTTGGAAATAACCGTTATTTTTTCTTGAATATTTGACAAGAGGCACGCTGTCACACACACAATAAGCTTGTGGTATACCGGGAATCGGTAACGCTGAGCTCATCACTTTGCAGAAACTTCATCCAATAAAACAATTTATGGTTTTCTGCTGATGTACAGCTGGCAGGCTGATCGCTAATGGGTTTAAAATGTGCCGTCTCTGGCCGAGAGAGGCCGAGAGACGGGAGGAGAGAGAAGGGAGGCAGAGGTTAGAGAGGAGTGAGAGAGTGTGAGGGAATTCTGATTTATGATCACACCTCCGTCTCCAAATTTCAGCAGAGCTTTTAGCTCCTCTCAAGCCTCAAAGTGGTGTGATGTTGCAATGTGTCCAGAAATCTTGACATCATTGCTTTCTTTGTGAAACCGAGGCCAGAGCTTCTGAAGTTCATGCTCGGCCTGTGCCAGTCTGATGAGCGGCGAGCCAAACACCAGCTGACTTATGGAAGCCTTTGATGTTAGCCTAGCAAAGCACTTGCAATACGTGTTTCTAATGGAGAGTGATGCTGAAGCTATAGGCCACCCAGAATGGGATACAGCTACAGTATAGAAGTGTTTTAAACACACATAATCTTTTATGATCCTTGTAATATGCTTCCAAGCAATGACTTTGCTAATTCTTTCAACTTCAAGCAAATGTTGTCAATCTGTCAAGCTCCCAGCCAACTTTCCGTGAACAAATGGTCAAAAAGTATACAATATCTGCTCTATTATGTGTTGGTTGACTTTCCAGAAGCATATTTAGTGCTTAGATAAACATATTTAATGTCTAATTTAATATTAATTTCTACCTTCTTCCTTAGCCCCTGCATTACATGCGTGTAGCACAACACACTGTACAGCAATTAATGCACACAAAATCAATATACTTGCAGACAAAGTTAACTAACAGTACAAACAGTGGTTTTTCCTCTTCATTGCTTCTTGCCATCTTTATGGCTAGCTGCTGCTAGGTTGGCAAGTTTCTGCGACAATGGAGCGCCCCGTGACTCATCACGGAGAGCCCTGTTTACATTTTACCGCTCATGGACTGTGACCGAACACAAAAGATTCTGGGAAATGAGGTAAATGGGAGAGGTTTGGGGTAGGTGGATGAGATTTTTTAAAGTTCATGAGCTATCATTGTTTCTACTGAGTACTCTCTAATTTTACTTTTATATGAAGTGAAAGTCAGTGGAAATATTTTCTTCAAATCAGGCAAAGCGAATACAGCAGAGCAGCTTGTCAAGAAAGCTTTTAAAGGCTCCTGGTTACTTTTAAACTCTTCTCCCACTGTGTCTTATTTTCTCCGGTATCCTTGCTGGCTTTTTGCCAGATGCTACTTCAGATAGGCCTCATTACCAAGCCTATCTGATGGTGCCCACTTTAGATCTTCAAAATAGGTTCTTTGAACTGCCATGAAACAATGATATGGTTAGATTACAGCTATTTGTCATTCTTGGCCTGGACAGTCAAAAATGGATCACTGGGTTGCTGTTACAGTTAGAGATTCAGTGCCCCATTAAACCAAAGTGGTGGGAGTAAGGGTGTATGCATGTGTGGCCACTAACCCATTAACCCTTGTATTTACAAGAAGGTATACGGATTGTCCATTGGCCACATCATCATGACCTTTGGCCCCTGAGAAATTACATCATCGTGCTGCTGCCTTGTTACTATAAAACAACACAGGATCTATTAGCTAATCTTTCTTTATTTTGTTTACAGATGCTTTGGCCTATTTGTCTTATCTGTCGCTTGCACACAGCACTTCTTATCTGTCAACCCCTTAAAAGTCCAAGTTAGCACCTGGTAAAAGTTCAGCAGGGTAGTATGGTAGAAATGTGGAGAATGGTGACTTATTAGCTTGATGACACTACCTGTTAATGCCTCAGGAAGTTTATCCAATAACCCCAAATCTGTTTTACCAGTTACAGTTTTAGTAGAATGACCTTGAATGCCATAGGCGTTATTACCACTCCTGGTAAAGTAGTTCACGAGAGCCTTGCAATACTTTACTCAGTGCAGAAAATGCAGAATCCGACTTAGTGCTACACAGTGTAACATCCAGCATAAAAGTTGTCTCCTAAGCGATGTTTCCTCCTCATGTCCTACAATTAATGTGGACATGTTCTGGAGACGTCAAACGCTACAGTTTCTTGTGAATGTCAACTCAAATCCAAGCCATCCCTTGGTGGTTGCTGTTGGCTTATATCTTTAAGAGTCCACGTTCCCTGCAGTCAGCTGTGTTGAGGAGGGTGCAGGGGTCTGCAGCCTCTTCTGTGTCTGTGTGCCATTAGCATGTCGCCACTCTGCCCCACAAAGCCGCTAATAGCAGGGTCCTGGAGGAGATTGCTTTCCACAGGGAGAATCTGTGGCCACTACAAGGTCACTCTTGGGTTTGGATGCAAAACAGAGAGGTCTGCATGAAGCTTCTTAAACTATGTCTCATGTTTTTCAGTATGTTCCAAAAAGGGAGTGCGAGCAAAGTAAGCAAGTAAGTCGTTCATGATAAGCAATACTTTATGTGCGTTAAGGTATCTGTGAACGTGCATGTGTGTGAAGTTTGTGTTTCTGCTTGGATCACAGAGCGTGGAGAAGGCCTCACATCTGGCAGGCTGGCTGTCCGCCCGCCCTGGTGATGGGCTCCAGTTGTGGCACATGACAACCGTTGTCAAGGGGAGGGGCCGACTAGAGCAGGACCAGCTGGTAATGTATCATCCCTCCATCCCAAATGGAAGCACGCATGTGCACAAGCTGGCGAAAAGTTTCTATCGCAGCTGTTAATATTCCACCTGAAATACACCAATAGTTCCCACAGCGCTGAGCTTTTTACATCAGGATCCATAACTACAAAAAAAGACAAAAAAGTTATTACTTTTTTCAATGTAAGTGTCCAGAAAAGTCTTTATTGTCCAATGACTAAGGGGAGCTCTGGTTAGATAGCTCCTCCCTTTGAGGACTTGCCTCTCAAATCCCAGTTATGGAAATGTAAAGCCTCAGATATGAGGCTGCTGATGTGACGGTGAGCCTGAGTGGCTGCGGTTGTTATCTAGACTTAAGCCCTGGAAATAACAAAGGAACACTGTGCTCCTCTGTTTGGCACCAAAGACCTACCTGGACGGGAAAGGGAGGGGTAGAGAAGGGGCTAGCTCCTAGGAAGGAGGGGTGGGAGAGAGTAAAAAAAAAGGCAAACACAGGCCTGGATGGTAAGGAGTAAAGAAGCGAAAAAGAAAGAAGGGAGAGTCCTGCCTATCTGGCAAAAGAAAAATTGAGAGAAAGAGCAAGAGGGGAGAGCTGGGTTCAAATGGAGGCAGCACATGCTGGGAGATAGCAGACAGCCTGGCTGTGAGAGATTAGTGTCACGTTAAAAGGACCGTAAAAATGATAGAAATGGGTCCAGAGCAGCTCATGGGTTCACAGCTGGGTTTACCTGGAGAGGAAGAATTGATAGAGAGGTGAAAGTACACTCGCCGGCCCTTTAGAGGAGCCATGTATCAACTGGAGTGTGTCTTTGTTTCCTTTTGCTCTGGAAAAGGTGCATATCTTCGGTCGAGTATTCCATGAGTTGGTTCTCTCCTCTAACTAGGACACACTGTGATGCACGCATGCACACACACTCGTAAACACAGTGATGTATGCACACGGTTCCTGCCAAGATACATAATCATATCTCCGCTGTACAGACTTTCTGGTGTGCTGGACTGGCTGAAGAGAGGAGAAAATAGGGAGAGAGCTGATGGTAAGTCAGGAACAGCAGGCAGACAGTTTACAGTGCTCTGCTGAGAGAAATACACATGGACGCAAAGCAGGTTAGTTCAGCTGTTTTTAGTGCCCCTCAAACATCCTGGAATTCATCCTCTTCAACATTTGATAAGGATCCCCTCAATTTGATCACAAAATGATTGTAACACAATAGAAAGGATCCCCACAGAAACAGTAATGTCCTTTTTGTTTAACCAGAAACAGCCGTTGTGTCGCGCTATTCAAACCCACCAGACTCCATGGACAAAAACAGGATTTTTACCTCGCAGATCATGGGGAGTAGCTCGTCTCCTTCTGCCTTGATTGGTTAGTTTATGTTATTATGCGTTATACAAATATTGTGTCGGATCTGTACTAACATTTTAAACCTGGAACAGCACAAACAGCGATACACCACTAACTACCATGATAGATTACTGTTTTTGTCTATGGAGTCTGCATCTGTAAAAATGCTTTCTGTAATGTTGTCAGACACTTTGAATAACAATCTGAGCCTTTATTGACTGATCCCTTATTGATTAATTACAGCAAATAAGTTTCCCCTGCTCTCCCCCACCTTCACCCATCATTTGTTGAGGCTATTTCCTTTGGTTCATCAGATTTTTTGTTGTTGTTGTTGTTGCTACTGGCAGTGTGGTTTCCTTTGCAGGACATGACCTTGGGCAAAAACCACAGCATTTTTCTCACCCACAATGCACTAAAAAGAATCCCTCAGTTGCAGGCTATCGCAAATGACCACATGGTATACAACAACTCACCCCTCATTTATCATTTCAAAGACGTTTCATGGCTTTCCAAAGAAATGTTATCCCCCAAGACCATGTTCATGTGTGCCCCTGACAGATATATACTGAAGACATGCACACAAATACATGTAATATAGGCTACTACACACGGTGCCCACAAACAAACACGCCCTGCACGTGCTTAGACACACATATACACATAATTTCAAATCATACGGGTTTAGAAACATAGACTTAGTGCTCTAATGCAAACATAAACTGGAAAATGTTCCACCATCTCACCAAACCCCAAACCTGATTTGTACTGTCAGCTGTGTTTACATGCACACAAAAGCAACATGAAATTAGGTCAAACCAGGAAGGCCGAAGTGGTGGAGAGTGAGTCAAGAGCGGCTGTACGTGCCGTCCAATTCACCCACGCTGCAGGACGGATTTCATCTCAGAATGAAGGGATATGTCACAACTTGGATATTCGATACACTGATTGATGGAATCTCCTTTATTATAACAGTACAGCTGTTTCCGTAGTAACACACAGTCTTTCTTTTGGGCGTTGAGAAGTGAAAACTTTGCATTTTGACAAGTACCTGAGACAAAAAGATTTAAGTATAAAGATTCTGGTCAGCAGTTTTCCAGAATCGTCCAGCTCTTATATATTTGTTTTACATCTTTGGGAGCACCACATGTACGGACGTTACCAATTCAGCACTTGGGTATGCCAGTGACTGACCTTATGATATCATTGCAGAAATGAACATTAATTCTCTTCTAAAAACATAATTTGACTGAATAAATCAGTGGATAAATGAACCACAAACGTCGGCCAATGTTGCAGCAAATGATTCTGAGCAGAGTTATATTTTCCCCAACCCCAAGCAAAGTGCCAGTGTTATGTTCAGGTGTGGACAGAGGTCTCTAAAATCACCTGGGAACACTAGTGTGGACACAAATCTGTGTTTCTAAATGTAGACGGGTTAATGCAGTTGTAGTTTCAGGGTTAACACATGCAAGAGGACACACATATTCACACCAAATGATGTCCACTTCAGGCTACTCCGCTGGTGTTTGGTGAACTACGCGTACAGTGAGCGCTTATCTATGTAAAGCTGCTGCAGATGATCACTGTCACCATTTGCAAATGCCATTAGATCTCTTTTGTTACCATGCCAGGAGCAGGAAGCTGACCCAGGCCAATGTGTGCCTCAGAGTTCAGATGGACACACAAAGGCCAAGAGGGACAAACATCAAGCTGCCAAAATCACTGAAGCACACATGCAGGTTAATACTGAACACTGTGTGCTTCTGCCTCTGGAGGCAATATACTGTTTCACTCTATGGCTCTCTCTCTCTCTTTTCACTCTTTCTCCTGTGTCTCCACACACACACGTACTCACACAGCTGTTATGTAACCTGCTAAGTCACTGATAGTTGGAGAGTTGGAGCCTTATGTAACATGTGAGTGTAAGTTCTCACTTTGAAGTTCCTCTGCGCTGGTAACACACACAGAGAATATGGTGATACAGGGTTACACATCAGCATTTGGCAAATTATGCATGGGAGAAGATCATCGTTGTTTAGATCATCAATAGTCATTTTCATATAATTGGAGAATATATTGTTCCTTTCCAGATAAAAATGAGTTTACAGTGATAATCTTGAAAATCTCTGTTCAGAAATATTTGATTTAGGGAGGTCTGCATGTCTAACACTGCCACTTATTGATTACTGCACTTGATAAAGTTGAACATTGTCACTCCCAAGAATCAATACGCTCCGAGCAGCTGTTCCTGCCATCCATTCCAAAGGGTTTTTATTTCTAGTTCACCAAATACCGATGGCCCTGGCTGTAAAGTATTGCTACAAGCATAAAGGACCTTTGTCGTCATGGTGACAATTTCTGCAACTGTCACAGTTTGGTTAGGTTTAGGCACTAACTAAACTCCATGGTTGGGTTTAAGAAAAGATAGTGGTTAGTCTCTTGGATGGAAGTCCATACATTACATTTTCCTTTAGCATCTCATGCAGATGCAGAAGAGGCGTCTCATACAGACACTAAAGGGCGCCATGTGTATCATATTAGATGTTAAAGGGGATGACCAAGCGGGGGTATTTGACACCCTGGAAATGAGAACAGGCTGGAAAAGTATTTGGAAAGAAGCGCCACAGCTGAGGAGTTGAAAGTCAGTTAAAAGTCATAGTTAAAGCCATTGGAATCGATATTGGATTAAATGTGTATGATGAGAGGGGTCGGTCGTAACGATGAACCCGAAGAGAAGCATCCTTGAGTCTTGCAGTTTTGATTTTCCAGCCCACAACTTCATGTGCTGTTCGCTTTTACTGCTTGTGAAGCCCATTTTCTGTCACTGCAGGCAACTTAAAACCCACCGTGCCCTTCCTGCTCACCACCAAATAGCAGAAAGACAAAGTTAACAACTAGTTGGCATAATGGAGCAACACTCCAAATGAATGCTAACGTTGATTAACTGCATGCTAACGAGCTTGGTCTATCACTTCTTGTGTTTACAGCTTCCTGTGCAGCATCCAAATGGCCCCAAATGAGTTATTGCAGGTTTAAGTGAGTCAGCATTAATGAAGTTATTTTAACTTACATTCAGAATCAGAGAGCACACCTCATTCTTACACCATTTCCTGTGTCTAACCCTCTTTGCTCTCTACTTTGTCTCAGTTTTCACATACCACCTCAAAAGCCCCTTTTTTCTCGCTTCCTCTCCTTCTTCATTTTCATTACAGAAATGATGAGGGGGAGGGGGAGGATGAAGTTAAGTGGAGTAGCCTTTGTGAGTGGAATTAGTCTGCAGACACACAGACGCATGCAGACACTCTATGCTAATAAAGTCCTCAGGTATTTTTCAGCAGGAAATTGAGCAAATTTGAGGATTTCAGCAATTTCAAAATGATAGTCTTGTGCTAAGATCTCAAATCATGGTGCTCAATCCTAATGACTGCACAGTGGATGTTAAACTTGGGCTGCAACCACACACACTCATGCACACACACAAGGGTGCTCTCATGCAGCTGGATAAGTATTCCCAAAGCCTGGCGTACGTTTTCCTCTGCAAACGTCTTTCTGTGGGACTTTATTCTCATATGCTCAGGCTCAAGCACACACACACACGCACACACACACACTTCACCATTACCACCTTTGGCAGACCGAAGGGGTCAGCACTGGACATACGACTCCACTGGGTGTCCCAGTCCACCTGTAATATCAAACACTCCTGAATGTTCCCAGTCAGACGTTGAGTGAGATATCAGTCCCATTCCTCCTTCCTCCACGGCCAGTTTCATGGCTTTAAATCATTTCCTGGATGAAATGACTACTCGGTTTTGCGCCAGGATGGGCTGCACCTGTAGACCCATGTACATGTGACAAAGAATGACCACACAAAAGTGTGGCATCCAAATAAATTCTGCTTTAGCTGCAGTTTTACATGAGGGTCAGTGCTGTTGCATGGATTAGCTGGAGGCATTTCATTTCATATATGTAGCCCCCCAAAAATGCATTAGAGATGGGGAGTGTGGGTGTAGTGTTGGTGCAGATGGTTTGGTGTGGTTTTGTATGTGCATATGCGTCTTTGCTTATGTATGTATAACACATATTGTAAATTCAGTAGTGCTCCAGGTTTGGTTGCCTGCAAACAAGGAAGAATGTGTTATGTCACAGCTCATAATTCACAAAAAAACAATCACTTCTACTAATGAATATCATTTTATGGTGTAAAGAAAAGTGTGTGTCTACGTGTGTGTGTGACTTGTGCTGGTAAAACCCGCTGGCCCACTGCGCTCTGGCGCCAGTGTCAACATGTGCTTTGTAAGCAAGTGTTGAATTTGGAAACAAGCATTGTTACTTTCAGCAGGGATTTGATTATGATGTGGTGTACATATGAATGAGGAGAGAAACTGTGTAAAGGCCAGTTAAAGCTTTATATCACGCCTCCATATGCTTCTTATTAAAGACTTGTTTTATATTTTGTGGTTTTGTGGGAAGGGAGACAGCTGCTCCTCAGCTTGTTTTTAATGGAGTGTTGCTGGCTCACATATCAATTAGTGCAGATTTGAAACTGTAAACTGTAACAGTGTAGCTTAGATGATCGGGAACTGTGCTGGTTGATGGGGACTGGTATTGGCACGTGTGCGATGTGTTGAATGAGATGTTAAAGAGCTGCACCTTCTTGTTATAGGCTCGTAATTGACTCCATAATTGTCAAAATAAGCAATGCTGTCGCACCCGTTCAAGTCTGACTTTAGCGGTTAGAATTCAAAAGTCCTTTGTAGCTTATTTTGTCATGCTTATGATTTAGTAAGTTATCAATCCAGCAAGCTAGCTCGGCTTGAGTGGCATGTCTTTGTATCTGTCACCATTTAACTGTTTGGATTCACTCTCATAGCATCATTTCTTCGACAGCAGGCGTCTGTTTTTACGTGAAAAAGCTCTAATGAGTCAATTGTACACTATCTGACCCAGGTAGCAACTAGCTGGCGAGCATTTAACATTGTATTTTCCTCAGCAGTAGGTGGAGACCAAACCAGAGCTAAAAATAGAGTTCATCAGGTGGTCAGAAACATGACTCCAAATTACAGGTAATTTTGCTCCGTAATGCTTTTACAGCTTCTTTCTGCTGTGTGCTAATTGTCACACTATGGTTTTGTCAGTTAGTGTACAAGAATAAATGTACCTCACCATTTGGTACTGACATGAAATAAAATGTTCAACAATGGATGTCAGAACATGACTGCCAGTGTTTTTCCAAGGATTTAATACTGTTGTTGTCTCAGATGCCTCTGGAGCTGTTTCACAATTGTCCACCATTGAATTGTTTCCAGCTGTGAGCAGCTCCTCTGTGCATTACAGTGTGCGACAGTAGTGTCCATCACACCACGCTGGACAATGTTTAGTATGCTGAGTTTACTGTCACCTTTCCAGTGTGAAAGAAGTAAATGCTGAAAACCTTGATACATCTGGCATGAGAATGTTACTCAATAAATAGTAGAGCCTTTAATGGCCTTATTTTTGTCAGACATTTGTTGAATTTGCTTTGTTTTTTGTGCATTAATCAAATGTTTCCTGTGCTCCTGCTGTCAAAGACAAACTGGTTCACCATTCATTTCACCAGAGCAAGAAAGGTAATTACTGGTCGTTTTATTGTATCATATAAAAATGTTTTCTTCCGTTACGTCCGCAGGTACGAACCGAATAGAGGATTCTAATAATTCATTCCCTCCCTGCTCTGTCTTAGAGTGCCTGAAGAATGTTTTCTTCCCTGCTTTTATTGAACCAGACAACCACACAACAGTGCACCACTGTATCTGCAGTGCTGACAGCAAGAAGACAGTCTCGGCATCTGCGTAGGAATGACATTGTGGTCTCCTGCTACAAAGCCCTCATGACGCCCGTATTGAAAAGCCAAAGAGCTGATCAAAATGAAGCGACCCCTGAGCGAATTGACACTTGCCTGCGTGGCTAGCACGCCGAAATTCGTCTCAGCATCCCATATGGCGGACAACTTCAAAGCCCTTCTTTTTGAAGTCTGCCCGGACAAGTCTAGAGGCTCGTGAGCCTCAAAGAGGCCGTCACTGTTGCATAGAGAAGAACACGCAGCATGCGCTTATTGGGCTTGCCACATAAATCATGACTGCAAGCTTTAATAAAGGAGCTGACCTGAGAAACACTGCAGCCCTGATGTCATAACGGTGCAACAAAATAGTTCAATGGAAGTGAAAAGGTCATATTTTGGTGCACGTTAAACATTTTCACTGTGCATATTCTTGCATATAAGTAATACAGTATATTACCAAAAAATGTGAACCTTCTTATTTAATATATCCCGCCTGCTGATGTCTTCGACCTAAATATGTCAACCTGTCAAAAACGGTGAATATCTTACATTGTTTGACAATTCGACCTGGAGCGCAGAACCAAACATGAGCGAAACACAGTGATATAAGGTTGCAGACGCGCTGATCTCAAGACAATCGAGCATTCTTGGAATAATAATACCACCATTGTGCATCGAGTCTATTATTAACACCTCCAGCTCATGTTGTTCTGTCCCGCTTCTCCTCATGCTGCGACTGAAGAATGGGATAGTGTTATCAATCCCCCTGCCCCGGGAGAGATGCTTCATGAGTGTGTTCCTCCCATCGCTGCACGACCAAAACAGACCAGGTTGGTAGGGAAACAAGACAGTAGTCATTACAGATGTGTGTGGTGTTTACTCGCCTCGGGGCTGTTGACGGCTCCTGAGTGAGGATTTCCCCGGGTGTCAAGCTGTGGTGAAGAAACCAGGCAAGTACAGAGTGTGAGGTTTGTTGACCTTGACTGCACCGTAATCACCAGGCTGATACATCAACACTTGGCGCATTCACACACAAAAACACACATAAACGTGAGCTTTTGCCCACACACACACACACACACACACACACACACACAGAATAATGCAGTCAGCAGATAGAGTATCAGCTACACTGTTGGTGTGTTCTTTTCACCTTACTCAGCATGGCTCCAGGCTTTCTTGGAGACACTGTAACACACCTGGCAGCCTCTTCACCCACATCTCACAAGCAGACCTGTGCATATATGTGTGTGTATATGTGTGTGGTGTAGCAGCAGTTTGAGGTCCAGAAAGTACACTGCAACTGTTGTGCAGACGCTTGACAGGCAGCTTACATGATCTGACAGATGATGTGCAGACTGACTTTGCTCGAGGCAGCTGAAACACTGTTCCTGTAGGAGCATACAGCAGGTCTGTGGTACATATTAAATGCATTACTTCATATTCATGTTGAAGAGATTCAGAAAAACCTCCCTGCTCAACTTCCTTTTAACCACCGTCATTGTTTTGTTCCTCAGTGTGGGGAATCTAAATGGAAAACATCTTTGCGAGGCCTGTTCTTACTCATGTTACCTGCTTGTGTGACGAATGTGTGCACGCATCTGTGCGTGCATGCACGCATCTGTGCATATGTAAATGCATGGAATCTGTTCATCTACAATGTGGTTGGCCTGCTCTTAGGCTCCTCTGTTAGTTTAAGATGCCTTATCTACATGAGAGCCCGCTCACACGCACGCATGGACGGCTCTGTCTTCCATGAATGCACACGCAGCTTTCGCTTAAGGTAGAATAGAGTGAACAAAAGCAGGAAGATGATAGGCTTAAGGAGGAACAGGGGATAAAGAGGGGAAGTTGGGACAAAAAGAGGAGGCGGAGCATTCATCAGGGCTTTGGTGCTCAGGTTGAGTGAGCACCAGACCAATGCATGGACCTGATGGACAGGTTGAAATGTTCCCTGGTGGGGATGGAGATATGGATATGATGTCTAGACGTACACACCCAAGGTTTGATGGGAAAGTTCTCGCTGTGCTTTAACAGAGATTATGTAAGAGGGCCTTGTGTGATACCTGGGCAGGATCTCCGTACATCGGCTCCTCTTATATGATGCTGTAATGGCTTCTTTTCATCCTTAAGTCGTTAAAACTATCATTTTCTTCAAGCATTTTTTACTCTGTTAGGACTGATTAAGATGAAATTCACAAACATACACACATCCTTAAACCTCATCTCGCCACCGCCTACCAAATGCAAAAAGCTGCAGAACAAAGTAGACCACAGTGGTTTTGCTGTGGGCGAGAGGAAGGAAAGAAGATAAGACAAGTGGTCGGTGCGGTGTAGAGGTGAGAGCCTGATTTAGGAAGCGGGAGACTATAAAAAGATAATATCGTTTCACCGGGCGAGCAATCTGTTGCTTTTCAGGATTACAGATATGATTTACAGCACTGATTTACACACAGGTCCCAGGAAGTGGACCATCAGCATCTTTTTCATTCGCCTCAGATGTACATATGTGTGTGTCTGTGCAGCCAACAAGCTAAAATAGGAATTATATCCTTCTAATATGGATTGAGGAAGACTGATAGCATCATGCTGCAACCTGGTGGGTGGGCCATGTATATCTATTATGTATCAGCCAAAAAAAGGAGTACAAGCTCAGGGGCTGAGGTGGCAAATTTGCAATTCATGAGGAGAACAGGATTTGCTCAAAAACGGATAACAAAACCAGTCACTATTGAAATTAGAGTGGAACTTTAATGCCTCTGTGCTTTGAAAACATTTTCATTTTCAGTATTAGCCATGAGAAACCACGGTAGATTTTACAGTAAAAAGCACATGTGACTACACACGAATGAGCAATCAAAATTGTGCCTGGGAAGCACAAACACTTCATTCAGCAAGTGAAAGTAGGAATGATGTGTGTTCCTATTAAATGCTGTCTGATCACACTCAGTTTCCATCTTCAGTCTCTGCATGTCTCTCTTCTAACTAATAAATGAATCAAACAGCAGTTACATAAGCGCTTCGTTCAGCTGCTGCAAAACTCTTCCTTTGCACCAAGTGTAACATAAATAAAAAGCCTTTTCTGACCAAGGCCACTTGAATGTAGGAAAAAATAGTACATGAGAGTTCTTTTATTTGGAAGTAGGGTGCTACGAGGAGCACTTAAATGTAGCGTAAACCTGACATTTACTACAAATACACACTGATTTATGTACTGTGGATGTCCTGAGGTGGGGGTAATGTCGTCCTAAAGCCAGTAACAGTTGTAGGTTGCCATCCTGCCTATATAAGGAGAAAGTCTGCTCCTGTAAAAGCCTCTGCCGTGCTGGCAGGTTAATTGCATGTTACGTTGAAGTTTAAAGTGCTTCTTTCGTGGTCGCTTTCTCAGAAACGGAATTCACTCCGTCCTTAAAGATATTTTTACAAGTTTAAACAATAATAGTGGTTTTGTGCTTTAGAATACCGGTACGGTTCTAATTAGGTCTAATCCAGACTCAGGAAGCAGGTTCTGGTTCAGGCTCTCTCGCTTTTTTTTTTTATTTTACATTGAACCCCCTTTTTAGAGTCATGCTGCCTTGCGCTTGAGTATATGTTCACGACGAACCATTGTTTTTTCAGCTTTAACACATTGCAGTGTATCGTATGATTTATGGTCACAGGGCCTTCAGCTCCAACACACATGCACATGTACACACACTATAAGTATATATTCAACCTTTCATCTCCTATTCAAGCTATCCGGATATTATATACAGGGCTATGCTCCTTCTATACTTTATGATAATATGATATTTAATTGATGACTGTAGGGAAATTCTCCAACGGGTTCTATGCACTGGGGGACCAAATGTGATCCAGCTTTTGGTCATATATTGTTGCCAGATTTGGCAAGGTTTTGCTAGTTCTAATGCAGGCCAATTGAGAACCAGCTCGAGCTAGCAGAAGTCTTGGTCCATAGTAGGCCCGTGGACGGGAAGCAAGTCATTCATCAAGATTCTGGCGTGCGTCGGACAAGCAGATGGGCCTGATTTAGTTGACTGGTGGACCGAGCAATTTGAGATACCTGTAGAGGTGTAAACCTGGGCCTTGTGGGTGAAGGCTGACACCCTTTTTTTTTTTATCTCAGTGGTTTCATAAAATTTCATAGCAATGAGAACAGTGCAATCACTAAAATACCAGGAAACGGGAAAAGGGAAGTGGGAGAAATACGTTTCTTCACAATGAAAGCATCACATAGAGGAGAAACTGCTACAGAGAGGCAGCAGTCTGACATCTCAAGCTGCACATTCTGGCTTTCAAACACATCAGTCTTCATCAGGGGATGGATGGAGTTTATTCCCGACCTTGGAAATAGTAGAAAGCTAGTAGACGTTGAGTTCGGGCGACTGTATGATGGCTGTTTGAGAAGCTGATCTTGAGTTGAGGCTGTCAAGAAACCACCACAGTGATTGTTGATGATGTGCAACCAGTGAGATGACAGCTGTATGTGACGTTACATAGAAGGGACAGGTGGATGAGAAGTGCCTATGTCCTGTTTCATCCTAAGAATCTTACCTCACAGCCTGTCTGAGGCAGCAGAGGAACTTTGCCAGAAAGCACAGCTAAACCCGCTGATCATCCATCATTCGATCATTTATTTGTTGCCTTGTGTGAGCTCAAACCATTACAAAGCACCGTGTCACACGCATCACCCCTTAACTAACCCCTTTCATGTTAAAATGGTGACAAACGCTGCTTCCCATTCATGCCGCCGTCAGTTAGTTGTTAGTTTTGGATTTCATGCTCGTTTCACAAGTTCTGTGTGAAATGTGCCACTATGTTTGCTGCCAAAAGTGCTCCATCTATCACCAATGCGCCCGTCCATCCATGCATGTGAAAACAATGCACAATAGAGCCTGTGTGTGAGCGTCATGCCACGCCTGCTCTCCACTTAAGTGCCACGGTGAGACAGGTAGCTAAAGCCCCTATTGTTTTCGCCCACAGACGCTCATATAGACATGCATGCACACCTTAAAGGATATGTAAGTCCCTGAGGTATTTCCTCTATCTAAGCTGCCAGGTGACGAGCCGTCAGACCCTGGTGATTTAGCCGATGATTATATAGGCAGGTAGACAGAAAAGGAGGGATGCACACTTCTTCTCCTTCGGCTCTGCAGTCTTGTGTGGTCCAACACACACCCATGAAACACCGTCACAATGAAGCTATTGTCTCTCCTGGACAAGCCTGGGACGGCAGGAATGAATAAGGGAGAGGAGAGAGAAGGAGGTGAGGGAGATGAATGAAGAGAGGAAAAGAAAGGAAGGATGATGAGGACAGCGAAAACAATGCATGGGAAGAGGAATCAAAAGAGCAGAAGGAAGGGTCGGGGTGCAGAGAGAGGATTATGGCAGAGAGGAGAGTCTATTTAACAGCTGTTCTTTATTGCTTTGTATAGATTGTCCTGACTGAGTGTACATTTGGCTCAGAGGCAAAGCTAATACATAACGACGTTCTGTAAATAAGGATTATTCTGCACAAGTTGTTTGAGCCATTCAGCCTGTTTGGTTAACAGACGTGTTCCAACTGCTGTAGAAAGATGGAAATGATTGCTGTGGTTCAATATGCCAACTTTCGACTTTTGATGCAAACTCAGAGAGAGCTTGTGGCTTTTCCTTTCTTTTCTGTTAGTTTTAATTCCTTTCAAACACCCACCCGTAACCACTGCATGAAAGCCAAACTCTCTGAGATGTTCTTAACAAACACTGTGCAGTGTGTGCTTTGGTTCTGCCACTGTAGTGCTTAGCTGCATCCCCCACTGCACCTATAATCACCCTAAAGAGCACCCACTTTCGCACCCACTCTTTAATATAAGAAAAGCACAAAAAAGCTTTAGAAAATCTGCTCCGTTTGGCGTCAGCGCAGAGCCGCCAACAAAGAAGAGTGAAACCTTCTTATACAGCCAGCTTATACATTCAAAGCTAAGCATGGAGACCATGAGGTGATGGGAGCGGTCTATAATTAAGACACTTCAAATGTCAAGACATTCCATTCATATATCAGTCAGTGCGGGCGTAATACTTCTTAATGACTGTGTCTCGTTGCATCGCTCAAGGCCCTCAAAGCCAAAACAGAGCAAACAAAGCAATTGCCTTATTAAATGGGAAGAGATGATGTTTTATTACCTGATTTGTTTGCAGCGGATAAAGACAGGAAATCCCTGGAAACCATCATCACAAAGCATTTCAGTGAGAATTCATAGAAGTAGCTCTGGTTTTAATGGCTGCATTCTCACAAACATCACAGTCTCATGGATTGCTACCAGACGCGGTAAACTCTACGTTGACTTTTGTTCGCAGCATCGCACGTCTTTGATTTCATCAGCGTTTTCTACACTGACGCATACAAATATCAAATGGATTCTTGTGTTTGCATGTGGTATGCTGGGGGAACAATTTGCTGCAGGCTGTGAGGGCTTTATTTCTTAACACACAATGACAAAAACATATTTTCTTACTTACCTCGAGTGATATCGTGCAGATAGCTTGGTTCTGATCCAGGTTTTGAGATGTCTGAGTCTGTGAGTGATGCCTCCAGCCCAATACAACTGAATAAATCCACAGTTTCTACCAGAACTACTCTCTACCAAAGAACAGCTCTATGTGACACAATGAGATCTGTGCATGTATAGGATTTCTTTCTTCTAAGTAAAACACAATTTCAATGCCACAAGCAACATAAATGAAATCCTGTTTATCAGGATCAGAGGCAGATATCTGAAAACCTAGACACATAAAACACGTTACAGCACTGTGCAGCTCTGTTTCAAAAAGATTTTTGACCATAACTGCGAGCTCCCCCAGTGTATGTTTTCCACTCTTTCCTGCACCGACATTCTGAGTTCCACTGATTTAATGTCTTCTTTTACCTTGTAGTTTAAGTAAAAAGAGGGATAGCTGTTGGTAATAATGTAACCGAATTACATTGGGCTCCTCTGCATTTTCACAAAACCCTTTGATTTTTATTGATTATTTGGCTAAATAACCGTCCTGTTTGGTCATTATGAGTATTTTGACATTTTGGAAAATCGGCTCATTAGACTTGCTTGCAGAGAGTTAGACCTGAGGACGCATACCGTAGCATAATGTGTGGAGGCAGGGGTGAAGTGGTGGTAGAACTCTGGGACGGAGCCATGCTAGCTGTTTCCCTCTGTTTCCAGTCTTTATGCTAAGCTAACCGTCTGCTTTGCATTGATGGGACAGATTGATGTCCATCTTTTCATCTAATTACTTAGAATGTGGAACTCTTGCTTTAAGCAAGTTGAAGAAAGGCTCAGGCTGCAAACCTCCAGTCATCTGCTCATCACTCTGTTGTCTTAGATGATGTTTGGATATTCCCTTACAGTGATGGGAAAGTTTATTTTGGATAGTCACTGTATTTAGGAATAAGAGAAGAGACACTTTGCACCAAATATGGAGACCAAAAGAAATCCTGTGATTACCCTTTTAAAGGAAGCATCTTGGTTTGAGGGACATGTTTGTACACTATCATATACAAATATCTGAAGTTTATGGCTCCATTTTTCAGCATCTCTACGACACAGTAAGTGAAGCTCTTTTCATTTTGTCAACCAAGGAATTAGCTCCAAATCATTTTATAACTGTAGCAGTTACTTTTTCAAATATTGGATGTGATGTTGGAGTGAAAATCTACATTTGAATGGTTTATAGTGCACAGACTGCTCTCACAGGCGCTGAGCCAAACGGACTGATCACAGCGTCCAGACACGTAGAGCGCTACACAAAGCCAAACTGCTCGGTCACACCTGAGGGCGAAAGCCGCACACACATTAACACACAAACAGACTCAGACACAAACACAGACGTAGACATAAATACACAGACACACACTCGCAGTCTCTCATACACTCGTGCGGGCGCACAAAAAGCCATAAAAGCAGACAGACCGAAATACACACACATCCATAAACACAGACAGATATCCACACACAGAGACAACTATAGATGCAGACACAGACACACTCAACCCTCAAGGTATTCACTGTTATTTTTTCTGCCACATTGTTGCTCTAAATGGGTTAGCTGTACCTGAGAAACAAAGACTGAGCATCACAGCAGTAAGAGCTGCTTTAATGTGGCCGTAACTGTCTAGTCGAGTTATTTCATTGTGATGGTCACCTGCGGGCGGCAACCGCAGGCCAATGCGTCAACTGCAAGACCGGCATGAAATATTCAGAGGGTTGACGTTAGCTGAAGCCTCGGCAGCCGACACACAGGCCAGTTTAGACACGCAGCACTCACAGGCATAAACCGAGCCTAAGTCAACTCAAGAAAGTCAAGAAGAGAATGAGTTAAGGATTTTGGATGAGAGGGGGGTGCTTTACATGGCCGTGTGCAAGCAAATAGGACACATAAACCCTCAGAGTCAGACCTGACCTGTTTCATAATGTTTTCAATCAGTTGGAATAAGAATCTAGAGGTCTGCAGCTCAAAGCAAAATGTTACACAGCCGATGCACGTAATATAAAATATTCTGGGAAATATGGGACAATACAGTCGACACTGTTCGATTCAATGCAAACTTTCCTGGCTGTTCCCCTGCTTTAGGCCTGACTGCACTCACGCTACACATTTAGAGTGCCAGGGTTTAGTTGGAAGGGAACCACCGGCTCACTGACGAGCTGGGTTGATGTGATGTGAGAAGTGGAAGAAAAAAGGATGACCAAGCATGTATGTTTGACCTTAAAGGATAGTGCAAGAAAGTGTAAGTGTAAATAAGCATGTAGGCAGCAGTGATGTCGTCCAACATCATCAAAGCACAACACTAAATCACTGGAGCGCTCCTTTAAAGACTTTTCTGTCTGTCTGTCTTTTCCCCATAGATTTTCCTTTGCAGGACGTAGCTTCACTCTGATGCAAAATGTCTTTGAAGTTCCAGATTCCCGAAACAATGTCAGTGAAAGGAAAAGTAAAGCCTACCTTGAGGAAAAAGTTTCTAGCAGAGGATGGTGCAGTTCACATTGTTAGTGTATTTTCCTTATTACCATGGATAGCTGGCCAAATGACAGCCGGATGTCTCATTGAGAGATTTGGAGTGTAGCTGCAGTGGAAAAAAGGTCACCCACTCAAAACATTAGCAGTACACTTCTGATTAAATCATGGAGGAAAGCTGGAAGAGGAAAGTATATGAGTGCTTTATCACTTTCAATTCTGTTCTGAACACAGGTGATTCCTGACAAGCAAATCACGACTTGCACTTTCTCTCAGCATGTGTGTGCACACAATTAATGCATGTGCTTGTGTGTGTGTGTGTGTGTGTGTGTGTGGCTGTAGGCAGGCCTGGATCCCTGATGAAATCGCATTAATCCTCGGGGCCGATAAAGCTCTGTTTGTGGCAGTCCGGGAGGCCCCCAGGCGCTCGCCGCCCGGCCCAGCCAGGACCAAGCAGGGACCAGGAGCTGTAAGCTGCTTTTTCAGTGTCAGCCGCCACATGCCGCGCCAAGACACAGCGAGCACTGGTGCTAGCCGGCAGTGAAGGACATGTACACACACACAGGGCCGAAAAACAAACACACATGCACAGACATATCTGCAACACAGGCAGAGGGACACATCTGTCACTGCATGATATGCTCTTTTCTTTCCAACTACCTGATGAAACACACTGCATGATCTTTCCACACTAATAACTACTCAGCACTGCTGTTTTCTTACTCAAGAAAAGTTTCTCAACCCTCACGAACCACCTTAAAAACAAGACCCTCCTCTTGGCTCCAAAGCCTGTCTGGGGTGGATTTTCCCGTGGTGCAGCACTGACACCAGCAGGCAGAAATGAACTACTGCATGCAGAAATCTGTTAAGGTGGACCGGTGGTGATCGGCCACTCAGTTTTCAACGGACTGAATGCTTTGGAGGAGAACTGATGCTGCAGCTGGTGCTGAAGTGACTTACAGAGAATAAATATGGAGTTGATTATTATAGCGTCGTCCTCAACAGGACACTTCTAAAGGAAGTCAAGGTGTCGCTCACTTTTTCGCCAGAGGAGGGAAAATGTCCTCAGAGGTGGTCAGGAGGGGTCACATGCTCGGTGGTAATGGCCTCTAGGCTCCTCACACACACACAGTGAGACAGTCAGACAGCCACGGGGATGCCAGCCAAGCCGTATGTGATGGATGCTGTTTGAGATCCTCGCATTCAGCCAAAGTAAAGCATAAAGCGTGTGTATCAGCACACAGCACAAACACACCACCAACCCCCACAGGGTGACTGGTGAGGAGCTGCTGGGTCAGCTGCTCGCTGGCTGGGCAGCCAGGTAACGCTTTGGATGCTGGAGCAGGTCGTGTGCACGAAATGGTCAAGTTCAGGACTGAAACAGGAGCTTGTGAATATGCAAGAATAAGAATAAAATGTCTGAATTCACTGATTTATTGAGTGTGCATGAAGAAATCATAAAACATAACAATAAAAACACTCAGGAAGAGGGAAATGGATGGAGGAAGAGTTCTCCAAAGTTGCTAGTAGCTTCAAGCCTGTTGCTGCAGAGACAGCCATATATGGCAAAGTTAAGGCAAACATGGCATGAAGAAAAACAGAAAATACATGTTTGGCTTTGGAGTTGCAGCTATCTAAAAATACACTCAGGGGAACACAAATGCACCCGCCTTGTTTTTCCAGCTTAGTGTAAACCTTAATGCCTCTTTGTGCGTTTCTATAGAGATGAAAGGCCTTCAAGATCAAGTAAAACTAATAACCTGAGGGACCCGTGGGTGAGAGACAAAGAGAGGTAAAGAGAGAGAGAGCAGATTAGATAGAGCAGAGGAGATTGGGGACACAATAGCCAGATGAGAGAGACGTGAGATAAGAAGAGCGGCAGGACACACCACAGGACCGCCGCTGTGACAGCAGAGCGGAGCTGCAAGGGAGTCTGGAGCTCACACACACAGATAATCCGATGTCGAGGCACTTGAACACACACACACACACACACTCACACTCAGAGTACATACACAACTATCTTTTATATTTTCTCTTTATATTTTGGCTGATTCAGCAGAAGCACCCACTTGAGTCGTCTTTTTGTAGTTTTATTATTAATTTCTGTTGTTCATTATAACGCTGTGTGTGAGCCAAAGTAACTGCTGAGATCCGGGAACATGGCGACATCGCTAACAAGGTCTAACAGGCCAACAAACACCAGCGATCAGACAGGTTGTAAGCAAGCCAGCAGTTTAATTAGATAATCTAAACTATGTTATGTTAAAATAGAGCAAAATTGAAGATGCTAGGCTGGAAAATAAGTTGTAATAAACCAGAATTATCCTTTAAGTTTAAAATGAGGCATAAATTATGTGAAGATTTAATTGTAGTCATTGTATGTCCTTCAGATGTGTGTCTGTTGACCCTCACTGCATAGTTCTCAGTCATTATATCGGCCTTAGTGCTTAGTGGATAATTGCAAAGCAGGGAATTGTTGTGTTTTGTCTCTCTTTACTTTAAATGGGATCAAACCGAAACAACTTAATTCAGCTTCTCCTCTCGTCTGCGCCAGCAACAATGCACTGCCTTTGTCCTCCTCCATATTTGACACAGATTAGCGTTCTCTGGCAGTGAAAAACGCTGTCTGTCCCTTGGGGGGGTTGCGGGCTTGATGAAACCAGATCGCAGGAGTGGAAATATGAAGCCGGTGCCAAGATTTTTAAATCTCAAAAACTCAAACAACAAAAAGTGATTGCACTGGAACTGTGATAACAGGGGCTAACTGGGGAAGGCTTAGAAATGCTATTGTGTTCTTGATGCGTCATGATGAAGCAGTTAGTTGTAAAACTCATCTCAGGACATTTTTATTATTATTATTTCAAGTTGTTCTCATCGGAGAGAACAGCTGATTCATGTTTGATCAGCTTTGTGACGGAGCTTTGCCACAGCGCCGCGTCACTCCCCTTCAAACCGGGACTTCCCATCCCTCTTATCGGAAAACTCACATCATTCACCAATCATCAGATCTTGTTTTGCCATCGACCAACGTCACATCAGCATCTCGCCCACGTCACAACAAATTCGAGCTGTCGAGTGTCTTTTGGACTGAAGGGCTGAAGCTGCGGCCAAGTTGAAGCTAATATAAACAAGGATGTGGACTGCCATGTTCGAGAGAACGAATAGACGAGAACTCGAAGCGTCTGACCTCGTCTTGTTGCTGTTTGGGTTTGGATATTGGCCAGACCTTGAAATCCAACAGTTTGCTGACTATTATTATTCGTCACAGTGTCCTTTGGGAAATAGCAGCGGGCCAAACCGAGAGTAACTCTTTACAGGAACTCACATTTTTCAAACTTGCTCAAAATCTGGCGCATTCACGCGTTTGGCCAAATCCCCCACGTCAATATGAATCTGAACGGATCCTTTCCTGCTCCATCCTCACCAATCACCAGCCTCCAGATGGAGAAATTTGTTTGCCACAGGGGTAAACAACCAGTGCCTGGGTGGCTCCTGGACTCAGCACCCCCCCCCGTCTCCACGTCCTTGCAGTCTTCTGAGGACGACTTGGTGAAGCCACAGAATTCTTAACCCTTTTTTTTTTGACAGCGCAGGCAAAACTGACCAACATTGTTGTTTGCAACTACAGCCTGGAGTAATTTAGAAGGAAAAGGGAAACGTGGATTCACACTCAGATGTTCCCAGCTGGTGGAAGCATTCAGGAAACCTCTGGGGGTCAGAGGCCTGGCTCTGTTCCTCGAGGGAACCATTTCTCCTCTCTGTGATGTATTCCATAACATAAAAGATTCTTCTTCTGTTTTTCAGTTGTTTACAAAGGCTTGCACTTGTTGTACACTCTTCTTGTACACAGCGAAGCCATCACATAGACTTATGAGGGTGTTTTAATGGGGCCCGAGCATAACAGTTTATGTTGGCCGGACTCTTCCTCGTCTACTCACTTCCCCCTCGTGTCGCATTATTTTTGGCCCTGTCAGCTCGTCCATCTCGCTCACGTTCCCCGGTTCTTTACCCTCATGTTTTCCCTCTTTTTTCCTCTTCTTCTCATCCACCCTGGCCTAATTTATTCAATCGTTTCTTGATCTCTTGTCACCCTTTGTCTTAACCCATTCCCATTGTGCATCTTCTCTCGACGAGCCCCTGCGTCTCTTTCCGACCACCCAAGTCTATCATCCAGCAGAGCAGGTCATCCTCAACAAGACCAAGTGGGAGGAAGTCCTATCTAAAGTGACTCTTGGCTTCAACGTTAACATTTTCTCTTGTGGTTTAATGCAGAGACTTTTAAGAGCCTTTAAGAAAGTCGGCTGTAGCGCCAGAGAGCCTGTAAAGTGAACAGTGTTATGCAATGAGGTTCAGTGGGGTGAAACCTTACAGTAAAAACCCTCTCAAGTTCTATATGATTGTCAACTAGATACAAAAAGGAAGTGCAACAAGGAGCTGATGAGGAGAAACAAGACAGTAAAAAAGACAGAGGACAGAGCATGCATGTCTGTGTGTGTGTGTGTGTGTTATCTTCCACACTGAAATTCATTCGGCGTGCACGTCCTCGCTCAGTGTGCGCGCTATGTGCTGAGTGTGTTCTCTCGTCGTCTCCTCTCCCCTGTGTCCATTATGGTGATAAGGCCTCCATTGAAGTGCTGCCAGCCCACAGATAAAGAGCCACAGAGAAACTTTCTGTGAACATGCCGCTCCTGCAGACCCCTGCCACCCCGCCGGTGCCAGGCTCCCATCAACATCCCCTCGGAAAACCTCCCCGTCCCTCCAGTCCACACTTCTCGTATCCTCACCTCTCATCTACTTCCTCTCTTTTTTCCTTTCTTCTGCTAGTACTGGTCATACCAGACTCTTTCCATAGAGCTAAAAAGGACACTTCTATACCTTTGCATTTCTCCTTAGAGGGCCTCTATTAAAAACATCAATCTGATGTCTTAAAAATGAACTCTTCACCTCTTTTCTCTCCTCTAAACATAGTTAAACTCATTATTACACCCCAGTCAGTGCACCAATTAATACTCTGCTGGTTGCTTACTGTCCGCAGACGAGTTCTGAGAGGTGGCCACGCATGGGTAAACCCTCACAAACGCTTTACACATCACGAGTTTTGCAGTCTTGTGCGCACACACACACACACACACACACACACACACACACAGGAATACATAACAACACTGTTATGCACATGCACACATGGTGATACATGCATTCACTCAAGCAATGAACATTATCCCCCCCACTGCCCCACACACACACACACACACACACACACACTCTCCAACTATCTGAGTCAGATGTATGTGTGTGTGTGTGTGTGAGAGAGACGGTAGGTGCTTTGAAGTCCTGCCGGTTGGGTTGGAGCCACACTTTGAGGGCGCAGCAGGGAGGCTGGCGTGCCAGGCAGGTCCTCCTCCATGCCTGTTTCCTCAAAGGACCCCTGAGACCCAGCATGCCCTCTGGTGCCATTTATCAAGGCCTGCCAACAATAAGCCATATTAAAGCATTTAAGGAGGCACAAGAACTGGGCTGAATGGCTCATGCACAGCAGGAGAACCTGATGTTTGGCTCCCTACCGTGACTGATAACAAACATCCAAACTTTTGTTGAAAACCTTTACCTTCAATGAACCGCTGTGTGAGTTCCTTATTCCCTGGAACAATGCTCTGCTGCACAGGAAGTGTTCACTGTCATTGTTAATCTTCACATCACATTCAGAAGACTCACTGGGCACATGCACAGGGCAGGGCATTAGCAGTTTTCTGTTGTCTGACTTTTTAATTTCATGCTTGTTTCATAAATGGAATTTCGAAATGTCTTATGGTAAAAGACAGGCACATCATAGGACAGACAGCATGGCAGGCTGGGCCTCTCACTGTGCTGTCATGGTTACTTTGAATTGTGAGGACAAGCAGAACAGCTGTTGAAATACAGACAAAGAACCTTTCTCTTGTCTAAGTACAAGAAGAGCTTCGTTCCAACCACCTCCGACCTCTGTTCTATACAGAACATACTGCTGGCAGGAATCAGCAGTACGGACCTTTGCAGCATTGTGAGATTGTAGGTCATCATCCACACCTTCAGATTAAGGTTCTTCCTGACATCAGATGTAGCAACAAATAAGAAAGGCAAACACGAGGGCGAGTTGTGACCCAGTTAGGGCTCTGCCAACACAAAGAGTTTATGGTTGCGCTGGCTTTGTTTGTGTGGGATTCTCCGGACCAACGGAGACAGAAGTAGACAGAGAGAAGACTCATGAAAGGATGCTGGTGGAAGAAATGAGGATCACCATGCTCTGTTTGTCAACAAAGTTTCCCCTCCAGCTGTGCTGCTGCCCTGGTTGGATTTTTCCACAATTGAAAAAAATCCAGTAAATGAATTGTGACCTGATTCTTACTGTGGATCAGTTTCTCCTAAAAGATACATTCATAAAGTGCCTGGATCATGTGAAAGAGTCAAAGCCTTGACCTTAATCTGAATATCATCCAAGACAAATACCCTAGAAATGACACGTCCATCATGGACGAGGCAGGATACACTACGGAGAGGTCATCAGTCAGAGTGAACACATGGTCAGTTTATACAGACCAAGGGCCCAGGTGAGCTTAGTCAGCTGACGAGCCTCCACTGTGAGTCCAGTGGAGCAGAGTCATATTCTGTAATAGTTTTAATTCATGGCTGCATCATTTCAGTGCTTGTTTCTTGAGAGTTGATTTCACAGACAGCCAATTGTTCTGGGAAATTGAGGAAATTTGAAGAAATTTAGACAAGGCGCAGAAAAGGGGAAAAGTGGGCACGCCAAACCAACTCCACCATTTCATCTTAAAGCAACTCTGGGAACGTGATGAGTGTCATGGATCGATGAGTGTCTGTGGCTGTTTTTTTCCTCGTTAAAGTCACGTTGGTTAAGGGAAGGGGAGGGCTGCAAGGAGAATTTATTCTTTAAAAAGTGGTTTGTCATTTTTGTGGTCTGCTGCACTCCAGTTTTATTTGTTTCTTGTTTGAGCTCTTCCTGGCAGCCACAAAGACCAAAAATGTCCAAGACTGCAGAATGCACACTAGGGCCTCTACTTTGTGTGTCAGGGTGAAGCTGGGAGCAAAGTGCCAATGAAGATATTGACACTAAAATCATTCAATATCTATAAAAATAACAGTTGATGCCTGTTTTAACACTGCTGAGGAGATATCAAGCTTACAGCACACTGATTCTCTGTGTACCAGGAATGGAATAGCTTGGATGGAAAAATCCTCAAAATTCTTCCAGTTAATCAAATTAGACAAATACAAATAACCTCCCCTTTTATTTAGATTAACTAAGTACAGTAAAGCCACCGTGATTGCAGGAAATTGCTTTTTTTGAAGGGAGCCATATTTTTCCATGACCGCTGATCGTCTTCTCTCCAAAAGGTGGATTGCATTGAGACCTGTGCTCAGAACAGTTCCAGAAGCAGAAATATCCATGTAAATTACATCTGATACTCATGCGCTCTGCGACCGTGAAAGGAGCAGAGCGTGGCTGCCTGTCATAATATGTCCTTGGAAAAGGCCTGGGTCAAATAATTTTAGTCTTGGCATTTGTTTGAAGCAGGATGGAGCTCAGGACTGGTGGAATTTGCTGTATTTCAGATGATTCATATAGAGTCCAGTGGCTTGACAGTGACAGAAAAATATTTACTTCTTATCACTGCTGTCTCCTCTACAGTGCTTCTTCTTCAACTTTTTTTTTTTTATTGATTAAATGAATAAACCTAGAAAAGTGCACACCAGCCATAAGCCTAACTAAAATCTGTAAGATATGAATCGAACCTTTTATTTTTTTATCTTTTTTATTACAATCTTTGGTCCACATGGACAGTTTGTAATTGTAGACTTAAGCTATATGTTGGAAAACTGTTTCAGTAAAGTTACGTCTGAAGCATGATGATACCTTATTACGCACAGGGCTCAGAGGCAGGGTGGACACATTTAATCAGGTGACAAACTCTTTACTTACATGGACAAGATACTTACTAATTACATGGCATGACAATCTATGGCTTGGTTTGCAAAAACACAAGTGACCTATGATGCTCAGACAAGACAAGACAATCTGGCACAAGACAAAGGGAGACGCAGACTATTTATACACAAGGTAATGGGGAACAGGTGGAAACGATCAGGGCGGGGCAGACAATCACCAAGGTGGGAAACACACAAGGGCAGGAAGTCAGCGAGAGGAGAGTTTAGGGTTTCAACATAAAACAGGAAGTGGGAGACAAGACTAGACACAAGTGAACATAGACTAACACATACGACGAGACATGACACATCTTGATGCTGAGCTTGTTTCGAGTCACTTATTGGGAACTGGATGTGAGCTGCCACCAGTGTGATGAGCAGGCAAGCGGAGTGATATGAGTAAAATACGAGGGGGTGGAACGGCAGATGGGCAGCAGCACTGAGGATTACCTGCAGAGGTCTGCACCTTCCTGTCATTTTCTGACCAATTTTCCCTCCATCATCAGCTCCCTTTCCGGGGCTGAACATGTGAAGCGGTTGTTTAGTGCGATGAAGGCTTGTACATTCATAACTGGTGTCCAACAGACGGGAGCACGATCTTTTCCCAGTCTGTTTGTGGTGATGAAACAAGATGAATGTTGGATCCACGAGCTGAAGGAAAAAAAGGGAGTCTGAAGCAGTTTAACCTAGTCTGGTGCATATGGCAGCTATCTGGCTTAATTGCCATCTGGAAATGATATGCTCTCAATTAACTCTCCTCTTCCCCGTTCAAGGTTTTAAGACTTAGTTCCACTTTGAAGTTGCTTCCAGGCCTACAGCAGACTGAGGCTTTACTTCAGCTTCACCTAGGCCTTGATGCTAGGACTCTGTCGTAGGCGTAGGAGCTGCTGCTACTACCGCACATCACTTATTTGCTGGTCTAATTTTTCCTCCTCTCTCTCTCAGCCATGCTTTGTTTCATGAACCTGGCCCTCATTAACCCCCGAAAGTGGAAAATGGCAAACGATGGAATAACTGTTGGATGAGAGGGACATTTGTCATTGACCGAGGCTGACAGGTGGTGACGTTTCTCTCAGTAAGGCGTGCAGGTTGAGCCTGTCTCCCCTAAAGATCTGATCTGTTTTTTCATTGCTGTGATCTCTTCAACAGCATTTCTACAACACCTTTATAGCTCCGGCATGGCGGATAATTCTCATGTCTCTATCGCGCCAGCATGTGTAATCCTGCCAGGTGTGAAAAGGCTTTGAAAAATGTGTAGCAGTTTTACGCTTTTTAAATTAGTACATTTGGACTGAGCCAATATGCCTTGAGAGTAAACAAAGGTGAAAAATGAGCGTACTCCGACGTGCCACCCTCGAATAACAAAATGAGAGCAAATAGCAAAACCCTCATAAAAATTAATTAACTTCATGAGAATGGAAAAAGTGATGTTGTTTTGCTTGCCAAGGCTATAATTTGCATCCTTGCAGTGATGTTTATTTAGGAGCAGATGTTTTATTGAAATCTGGGGTGATGCAAAGCTTCAATCCATGCAGTCTCCTTCAAATCAACCCTCCCAGCAGCCGTTTCCCTTATAAATAAGTGAGAGAATGCATACGATGACTTTTTTTGTCTGTGCGCCCGTTTGTACACATTTATAACACATGTGTGGGATGGTTGGAAGCAGGGAAAATCAGACTTTTGGGTATGAAGTCACATGGCAAGTAGCTAGCTAGGTGATGGCAGAGGGCCAGTTTTCCACCTTATGATGAGAACCATGTATCTGGTGCAACACGTGCAGAGGAAGCTATGGTGTCAGAGAATACCAGTCGTGCTGCATCATCCCAGTGGCTGGATGACTGCTTCATTGTTGCCTGATCCTCTGCCTTTCTTCTTCTCCTCTACCTCCTATCGCCTTTCTCTTTTTTCTTTTTCTCTCTCCGGCCTGTCTTACACACTCCGCTCATCATCTAGTGGCCTCCTTGTGCATGTGTGTGTCAATATGTGAAGCAGGTCAGGGGGGTTCTGGGTGAGGCTTTGTTTTTGCATGGAGGTGAGCATGTCACAACAGGATTGAATACTTCCGTGGTCCTTGACACAGTCACTGAGCCCCCCCCCCCGTCTCCCTCAGCTCTCTGTTTAGATAAGGGGCCTCCCGCCCTCCTTTCCAAGGGCCCCCAAGCATTTACAGCTGAGATGCAGGCTGGAGTGATTAATCAGACGGGGAGACGATGCACGTGCACAGCCCTCCCCTCCCATTCCGCCCCAAGTTTTATGCTTGCAAACTCACCAGCTCAGCAGTGCGAATCCCCAGTCCTCCCATTGCAACCTCGGGGCCCTTTTCTTGCTATTAAGATGCAACAAACAAGTTACTGTTTATTCACTTCAGGCTTTATTGCAACATAAAGCATTAACGAAGCTGTTGGTCAACTTGCTGAAGTCTATAGGGATTACCCGAGAGAGTTATAAATGTCAAGAAAACAATCCCAGTGGGTGGAAAGCTGCACAATTCTACGAGGTGCTTAATTCTCACCTTTTTATGTTATTTATAGGGCTTACAACAGTTTAAATCACCTCAGTGAAAAAGCGTCAGCTTCAACATGCGACTCTCAGTCACTTAGACAACATAAAGCGAAAGTTTTATTCCACGACAAAACTAAAGACAGCTGGGGAAAAAGCAAGCCGCAGTGTATTTCACACTATGCTAAGAAGAAAGAGAAGATTTAAAAACTTTACATATTGAAAGAATGCACGGCAATCAGGAGACTGCATGTGCAACTTATTTCGATTGAAGCAGAGCTTTTATTGTTTCTGCTTTTCATTGCAGGGTTGAACATGACTACAGCTGGGTTCGACAGTTGTTGGGTCCATGAATACGACTTTCATAAAGACGTGCGTGTGTGGAGGTCTGTAGATGTCCACAAAGGTATCAGTTAGTCTAATGGGAAGTTGTACGAACGACGCAATCCACAGAAATATAGGAAAATAAGTATTACAGCATTTACAAGCTCATAAGCTCAGTTTGAGTGTAAATCAGAGGAAATCTTTTGTCTTTAGTGTTAATAAGAACGTGCTCCCATCACCATCATCAGGACTGTTTTGAAACCAGCAGGATCTGAAGCAGCACTTGGTTTCGCTGTAGATGGTGTTCCTGCAGTACCGACCGTCCTCTGTTTCTGTTTAGTTAAATAGCATTTACATAAAGCCGAATTCATGCGTGCAGGCACATTCCCACTCCAAACTGAATATTTGTTGTGGGGGGAAAAAAGAGGATCCAGTACCACACCACAAATGGTAAACAGTTGTTGAGAAAGTCCTCTCGCTGCAGTCTCACACATTCTGAACGTGCAGTACTTTCACCCAGACGGAGTAGCCTGATACCCGCTTTGATGAAAACCGTAGTGTAATGAGGAATGGCCTCTACGGCCACGGCTCACTGTGTTTGTCCTATTTTTTCCTCCATAATTTATCCACATTATCTCACAGTTAGTAAGAACTTTTTTTTTGAATACTCAAGGGGGTAATTTATCTTTATGACTGCCCCCCCTTCCCCACTTTCCTCTGACAGAGACGTCAGGGTCAGCAGCACTTAATATCTGGGATCAAATTGATTTAGCATCTTGCTTAAGGACACTTTGAACATGGAGGATCAAATCTTGGACATGAAACCAACTTCTATGACCATTAACATGCAATAAATTAAATTAAATAAGCATGAACTATTGATTCTAGATCAGACTTTCCTCAGTATTATGAATGTCCAAATTAAGCTACTTTTTTTCTGAGTGACCCTGAATACAACTGGGTGTCATTAAACAGAATATGTCCACCTGAGCTGCTGTGGAAAGCCAACACGTTCCACAGATTCCTGCCTGGTTCGAGGAAAAAAGAAAAAAAAAAAGACAGAAAGAAAGAAAGAAAAAGAACAGAAAAAAGATCATTTGTGGATAATTGCAACCACATTTTTCTAGACACACTCCAGTTCTTGGATGACCAACGAGATGTCTGATCAGACAAAGAAAGAGTGATGGGTCAAACAAAGGTAAAGCAACTCTGCTCTATCATTAATTCTGCTGAAGATTCGGCTTTAATCTTCATGAGTTTTATTTTATTGCTCAATGTGGAACAATGGCCCATATTCCTCCCAGACTCCCTCTGATCCTCCACTGCCTCTGTCTTCCACTATTTGTCTTTCTGTCACATGTGAGTTTGATGCAGAAATGCACCATTAAAGGTCTGTAGAAGCGAGCTTATAGTGGTAGCCATCTGGTTTCAATGAAACAGTCGCTTTGCAAGCTGGACTAGTAGTCCAACATGTTGGGAGTCCAGTGGGTTTGAAACTTGTTTACTGACTACAGAAACAGCCAGTCAGCAGAAATGTCTGCTTCTTAAATCACATTGTCGTGTCTCATTTCACACTCAGTTCCTGAGGGGATGATCACAGTTCAGGAACAGTAAACACTGTCCCCGACAAATGATGAAGTTGCTGATTTGATGAATGAATTGCCAGCAAATGCAGGACTTCATTTTTGTGCTTTGTAAAGCAGGAAGGCAGCAATGATCTTTTCTGACCCGTTCTAACAAAGTTATATTCATTTCAAGAGGTTGAACATCCTCAAGAAATTCAAAAATTAAGCAGAAGAATGTAAAAAATGTCCTTAAGTAGTGGAGACACTCTCTGCACAGTCAGAGCTTCTATGACTGAACTTCAACTTCATTGATGGTGTATGAGATTATAAATGTGAACAAAAGACAAATGCACTTCTTAGTTTTCATGTGCATGCATCACTAAATGCACTCAAATACAAATCTGCATGCACACACACACACACACACACACACACACACAGCATGAATACATGCAGGAAGTGATGTGTGAGCACGTGCAAAGATACGCAGAGACGTCAACATGTACACAGACACGTGAGCACACAAACACAATCCAGGTGCTTTTTGAAGCTGTTGTCAGGTTTTCAGAGTCGGTTGTGGCTTCATTCATCACACACACACACACACACACACACACACACACACAGAGGCTCAGAGGTCCTTGAGCAAATACCTCACAAAACCAGCTACTCCTCCACAGTCCATGTGGATGCAATTCTTGGGTATTTAGAGCGGAAAGTCTCCACAGGGCTACTGGAGAGAAGTCGAAATTAAAACACAGCACAGTGCATCTCCCGTGCTAATTAGCAGTTAGAAGTCTCTCGTGTCTACCGTTTGACAGCAGATAGTAAACAGAGACGCTCTTTGTTGCGTGCCCAGATTGATCGGTGCTCATTGTCTGTTAGCTGGGGTGTGGGGTGTCTCCAGACATGCGGGAATCACAAATGTGTCCTCTTTCGGTGCTTCAAAGTGCGTCCATTCATTTCGGCTCTCACTGGCTGAGCGCAGTGAAGCGTAAATGAGGTTATATTCAGGAGATCAAACCCATCGCGGAGACAAAAGGGATGGAAGGAGAGCCAGTGGCATGCTGTTGTGTCTAGGACGCCTGCCTTGTTGATGAGCTGCACTCACATAACCCTGAACTCTGGAGGACCTCACTTTGATCCGGATTTGTGCATGCGGTCACCTGTCTGCGACCCGTTGACCTTTTCTCACAAACAGCTGTTTAGTTGTCAAAGCCCAGTTAATGTCTGCCAATTCACTTGATGTATACCAGGCCTCACCCCTGATCCCACAGCACACAGGGTAGTCTGAGAAAATACAGGGCAGCTCCACGGCTTTGTCCCATTTACAAGAAGCCGAGAAAGGCATCCATCTGTCAGCCCTCGCCATCGGCCCCATAGCTGAACTCTCAGCCAGGGCGTCTGGTTCACCCCCACCCTCCCTTTTGGCCATGTGCTGCCCTGTCCTTAACTCTGTTTGTTGTATCATATCCATTCATGCCTGTCTCATCTCTTTCATCTCATCCGTCTCTTTCTCCCTCTCCGTCCTCCTGATGGCGGCGGAGGTTTTGTTTGCTGTCACAATCGCGCCGTTCTGGCCCAAATCTGGGTCTCCGGGTGGAAACAGATTCTGGGAAAGTCATTAAAACTTTAGTAAATATTTTCCGCCCTATAAAAAGAAATTAAGTTGGAATCTACGGTTGAGGAAGAAGTCTTTAAGACAAGGGAAGGCAATACAGTAAATAAGGACAATTAGCAAAAAAATAGACACGTAGAAGGCAGTTTTTTTGGGGTTTATTTCTAAAGATGATGCTCTACAATTGAGTGCCACCTTCTCATTTGATGAGTGGCTGGAGACAGAGGTACCTGCCATGAATGAATGGGCTACACAGAGCAGTCCTTGTTCCTGTAACTCTGTGCATCGGCCTCTTTTTTTCTCCTTTAAACTCATATTCCTGTCAGGGGCCTCCCATGTGTGCTGTGCAATGTGTGCTTTGTCAAGGAGGAAAGAGAGACTACAAGAAAAAGAGATGGATCTTTAGGAAAGGTGCAAGCTCTCTCTTTTCGCTGTCCTGTCTGCCTTAATGCTGAGTCTGCACATTCCCCCTCCTTCGGATTGTAATGGAAAGTTCTGGAGAGGCTGTAATGGAAGAATGAGCACAACAAATTTGACACACAAGTCCAGCTGCTAATTGAAGGAATGCAGTCAAGGCCGAGCAGCTGCATTGTTTCTGACACTGATTTAAAGCAAAGAGTGGCTACTGTTACTTTAGCAATTAAGATAACATTGAACTTGGCAGCAGAAGAGTCAGTGAAGTGATTAATCCAAACTGCACCTCTGGTGTTTGAAGTCCTCGCAGTTTATCACTTTCTTCCGTATCTTCCTATGTGTATTGTACCTGCTGGCTTTGTGTTTAAATCGTGACTTTAGAGGATTGTCTGTTGGAGCAGTGGAGGGATTTCTCTGCCAGCCTCCACTTTCAGTCCAGAAACTCTGCATTCCACCGTCTGTGCAACGCCGCTGCTCGCCCCAGTTCCAGCACTCAGAAAAACGTGAGTGAAGGAGGCTCTTTCTATTGATTTTTCTCTGGTTTGGAATTTCCTTTCTCTGCATCCTTCTTGTGTCAAGAAATTGGCTCTCAGGTTTATGCTGAGGTGCAAAGGTACGCGTCAATTTGTCTGTCAGTCAGAATAACAATAACTGCAAAGCTAATATTGCTCCATATAAGGAGCGATTCACGGCTGTGCTGTACATCCTCACCGTTTTCTGGAAATTGTGATTTCAGGAAGCTCTCAGCTTACTAACTATGTGACACAAACTTGTTGAGGTTTCAAATGAGGCCTCATTTTGGATTGAAAATTACTGCTCAAGTAGCAAGTGGTAATTCTTCAGTGATTTCACAAGGTTTATAGTATAAAATATCTGAGCCAAACTGGACGGTAAGCTCTGTGTGTCAACACAGGGAGCAGTCTAAGAACTGGAAAGTTTCCATTTCCAACAACACCCCTGATTATTGGTCTTTGTCTAACCTTTGACCTCAGCTTCGGAGAAAATTAAAGGCTCCAGTCAACACTCGGCACAAGTGGCCAAGTCTCCAAAGGATTGGATATAATATCAGCATCAAGGTTCACAGACTCCAGAGGGTAGCCACTTGAAACTGAACAATCAAACTTTATTCGGGCAGTCCAACACGAAAAAGAGAATTTGCTCAACAGCCATGGAAAATACCTGTGTCTGATTTACTGGCAGGTATCCTTTAGTATTGCAAGCCAGGACCTCTCATACGTAGTTGCAGTCAACATCTTACATTTTTGTGCCACCTATTAGATATTAAACTGAATGAATCTACAATATAGCAACGAGACTTAACATCTGACGCAAAAAACAATGAATAAGGAGGAGAAGGGTGCAGTTTTGTGATCCAGAATGTGTGTGTTAGGGTTGGTTTTAGGTTTAAACACGTGGGAGCGGCTGAGCAAAGGTCAGGATCAGGGTTACATAAAATGCTGTGAAAAGACACAGTTGATCCTTTGTTGAATATCTCGTTAGCCATAAGCCATTAACATATTTATAAAAAAAGGTAGAGCAAACATACTATTATATAATTAACAAAAACCAAATAGCCTTTTAATATTGGGCCCCCTTGTCTTGGTTCTCACGTTTTTTTTACTAAATTTTGCAAACTAGTGGCATATAGAGATCCCATGTGCCCATATGGCCCATATGACTTCAGTTATCTCAGATTCTTGGTTCGAGAGAGGAGAACTTTTGTTTCACATTCTTCAACATGATGGGTTTTATTTCGCTCAAAGAAAAATACACAGAAGGAAGTGTGTTTCGGACTAAACGCCCTGTGCACTCTCGCAAAGAAAACGCCGGTCGGGTTCTTAGTTTGTGGTCATCTATGCATGTACGTGTGTGTGTGAGTCTGCACGTGACTGCATTGTATTTGGATAAAGAAATAACCACAAAGGAGATAACCTTCAGATCCATGACCGAAGCTCTAGCTAGCAGCAAGCATTGGTGCAGGACAAGTAAACCACATTCTGAACAGATTATATTAGTTTATTTTATAACACAGCTTGGTTGAATACTTGATTCTGAGTCAATTACGGAATTCCATGGTCTGTTATTTCTGTATAACAGACCTTTGCTGTGGACACCGTTCTGATAACAGAAACAAGAAAATCATTTGTAAATCAATCAAATAATTTTTAAGCCAGTATTTTGTGTCAAATAGTTAAGTTCTCCTGTATAAAGCACCTTACAGTATAAACATCACACCAAATCGCAGAATTAACTGACATTCAAGGGACCTTTCGATAGGCAACACCTGCATTACTACATACGCCTGAGGCCACACTCATTTTCACCCCCGGTCCCCTTTTGTGTTGATCCAGCCTCAATACATTATGATCATAACTTCTACATAACGCCTAGTTTTGGAGCCAGAAACTGCCAACTACTCCAATAAGATGGAAGTCAGTCATGTGGCAAATAATGTTGACTTTGTACAGGTGAATTAACTTAGTTACAGTTGAAATAAACGTATTCCTGGCAGACAGAGTTGCTCAACAGGGTTTCGTTTGTATGTGGTCACTAGGAGACTGAGGGTGTTTCTCAGCATATCCACATCCGGAAAGTGTGAAACAATGACTGGAAGAATGGCACTGCCCTCCGTTATTGACCAGGGAGTTGAATCACCCCATATGGTTCGACATGAGTCAGCCCTCATCACTTCCCCTTTTGTTTCCTGATGAGCCACTGCCTCGTTAAAACCCTTCATCAAAAAAAAAAAAGAATAAAACTCCCCCTTCCTGTTCCTCTCTGCAGCCCCCGCATGGAAACCAAAGGGTGGGTTGCAGGTGTGATGAGCGCCAGATTGGCGTCACTGGTGATATCAGAGGGGAAGTTGCGGTGGGATGGTGATGGAGGCTGGTGTCGAATTCTGGTTTATGCCAATTTCAATGATTCTGACATTATTAGAAACAAATAGGTCATTGGGGATGTTGGCAGATTAGTCATTTCAAGGAGGATTTCCCCTTTTGTGTTTTCTTGGAAACATGGGAAAAAAATCAATGTTTCATTCCAGTTAAGGCACTTAAAGCAGCTGTTCAGTCATAAAAAGCAGTTTGGACAGTCAGTCTTGCATTCAAGTTTTTTCCTTATAAACTTTCCCTGGATTTGATAGTAGCAGCAGCTCTTAATTACTTCAAGAAATCTTGGAGTATCCTCTATAAAACTCTCTCCCCTCTCTTTATCTCTCTTCCCCTTGCTCCATTTGTCTCTAAAGGGTAGAGTGGTTAGGTGACTCCATTAGTATTCTGACTTTCCGTGGGAAATGCTCTCATAAACAGCTGGGAGCCACAGCAGGGACCAGGCACACAATGCACAATGTGTGTGTGTGAAACTGTGACTTCATATGCTATGACAAACTAAAGGCTCACTACTACACACCAACCCACACATGTGCACGTTAAATAGGCCGATACTAAGTCACCTTTATTAATTCGGAAACTGGTCGCCTGTGAATGCTAATGTTGTTAGTATTTTCACTGTGAGGCGCCCAGGGGTGCACAGCAGGGCTTTTTGCATCACTTCTGGCGTTATTAAGGCTCAGTGCTTGCAAGGCTGGGCTTGAGTCACAAAAAAAGAGAACGTCTTAAAAAGAAAGTGACATTTTCGTGGCTAAATACCAACGTCATTGAGGTAATGATCCACTAGAAAAGCTGTTGGGTGCCAGTTTACAGCTCTGATTGTTCCATGTCATGGGGAGACATTTGTGTGAATAGCTAGAGAGTTTTCATCCTTCATCCTTTTCTCTTTCTGTTAATTGTACATTTAAAAGAGTGATAAAGGCTTTGACCTTGATTCACCTTGATGAACGTCACAAAATGTGTAAATATTTCCTACACAGCAGGTCTTTTATAAGCCGTTTCTAAACATCAAGCTAGCGTGCCCATCAGAATTCACAGTTTGCCAATGATGGATGAACTTTTACTTTAACGTTTCTTCGAAAACCAGCTGAACATAACAACCTGTGGAGAACAATTTTTGGGGTTATATGGAAGTTAAAGATTCATGGAGCCAAGTGTTCAGTCAGACAGAGTCTAAGTGGGCTAGAGTGGTGACAGCTTGCCCTTTGACTTGGCATCCCTGGTGATGGATGCTTTGCCAGGGTCAACAGCAAACACTCTAGTAGGCCATTTGAGACATGGCTGCTTCTTATGTAATGAGCTCTTTTCGAGGAAGTGGCTCCGACCGTGTGGCTTGAGGACAGCAGATCCTCCACTTGATAAGGAGGAGCACTTGTAAAGGCAACACACAATTTCATTACCTTGAAATATGTAATTTAAGGAGTGTTTAATGCTGTCTGGCGTTTATGTAAGGGCCGTAACCTCAAAGACCACCATGTATGGACAGTGACAGGTGGCAAGAACTTTAAATCACATATAAGTATCCAAAGACTGAAATGGACATGAGGTGGGTATGAGGTAACTGTTGGGCTCATCTTCTGACACGTGAAGCTTCAGCCTCCTTTTCCCAAGTGTCTGATGGTCTCGCTGCGACCTTCACATTCCTGTCCTCTCCCTCAGTTCCCGAAGTGGCAAATGCCCCAGGCCTCAGCCGCAACCGGTTACATAACCAGTGCTAAAGCTGTATATCTCTGCAACATATTTACCTGAAACAGCTTGACCCTTGCTTGAGCCTGAGCAGCAACAGCAACAACCGAGGTCTGGTTTTTCCTGAGAGCGAACAGAGCCTCTCAAACAAGTATGCACTACCTGGGTTTTGAAAAACAGTCTTCCTGATGCGGCTTTGTTCTTAGACACATTTTATTTCATTAATAAAACAAATGTGAATGTATCCCCGCACTGTGCGAAGGGATGTTTATTCAGCTTTTCGGCTCTCGACTAGACTCGAGTCTGCTGAGGCCTTAATGCAACACTGGCTCAGTTAATCAGGGGCCAGCAGCTCCCACCGACAGTTACACTCAGTTTAGCTTTATTACCTTTACACATACCAGGAGAAGGGAAGTGAACACTGAATGTTGCATGACTTTGTGCCACATTATTCCAGCACATTGTCATTTAGCCATGCAATATTCAACCTTGAACTTGTATTTTGATTATCTTATCCATTTGGGTGACACCATGCACTTGCCTCAAGAGCTTTAATTAATTTAATAAATGTCAGTATTTTTTTTTTTTAAAAGGTGGAATACTCCTTTATAATAGTGGAAATTATTCTTAGTTGTATTTTTTTTTTGTTTTCACAGAAGGACCACCATACAAATTTACAGACTTGTTATGATAGATATGTTTTGCAGTGCAAGATATAGCACCGGGCAGAGCTCGCCATTCTTTCTCATGCTTCAAATTATGTGAGGTATTTGGAAAAAGGAGCTAAAATGTGTCCCCAGTGGATCCAGAGTGCGCAAGAGTATAAACTCGCGCTTCGGAAAAACACTGAAGATATGTCATTAAAATCGGAGAGGAAGCATAACAGATGGGAGAGACAGAGTTAACTGGCTGTGTAACTCACTCGTCTCCTCTCTCTTCTCGTGAGTAGCATCGCCGATCCTCCCCTCCAACGTCGGCCCACACGTTAGCCATCAAAACAAGTCCCAGGGAACGCATGCTTAGATAATTACTGTGTAAATCATGCCAATCAATTACAGAAGTAAGGGAGGTAAGGAAAACAGTCTGATGAGGCCCTCAGTGGAAAACCAGTCTGGTGGCACACACACACACACACACACACACACACACCCATGAATTTCATACTGGCACACATGCAAAAATGCATGGCTCACGGCATAACCCACGTGCAGACATGAGACACCATCACTCATCCTTCGCTTAGCGTGTCAAAAAGGCGTACATGCACATTAAAATGTCTTATTTTGTTGGCGTTATGAATGGGGGTCGACCTTGAAGACACAAGGTTAAGAGAGTCGGTGGGTTCACCCACAGTGCGAGTGGCGTAGTGTGTGTTTGTCAGTGTCTTCAAGAGCATGTGTGATGTTTATGTGCATGTGTGTGCTTTTGTGTGTACAGCACATGTGTATTACAGCGAAGTGGATGTGACGTCAGCGCGCTCGCATATTGCGAATATCCGCTTCACTACCGTCCTCTGCTGGAACCCGGGTGCTGATGCGAGAGCGCTCTCCTCTCCTGCGTGTAAACAGAGTTATGTAATTGTACTGCAACAGATGATAAATGGGCGGAGGTTAACGATGGGAATCTCACGGATGTCTACGTCAGCAGAGGGTGAGAAACCCCAGCACCAGACCTCTTCTTCTAAATCACTTTGTGTGACAGAAACAAAGAGAGGAATGAAAACAGGAGTGAGAGATGGAGCGGCTGTGTCGGCCACCGAGGACAACAAGGCGTGTAAACCACTGATTTAGATAGAATAAATGAGAGCGAGTCCAAGGGCTGACGTCTGCGTGACCAAGCGAGTACGAGCGCAATCGACGTCAGTAACAAAGCGTTCGGCTCAGAGGAAGGATTTTCCACCTTTCACTTTTCTATGATTAATTTCCCTCCTCCGCTCCAAAGCTCTTTGTGGTGTACCTCGCTTGTCTGTACATTCTGCAGACATCGCACAATCTCGGAGATGCTCGCGAACAGATAGTTGGCTCACAATCAGGTTGTTACACACACTCAGCACATCTCCTCCCGGCTGTCCAAGCCAGGTATTTAATCTTGGCAAAGGGAGGGCTTTCCAAGAAGGAGAATGATTGCTCTCTCCTGATGCAGAGGATGACCCCTTGCAACTTTCAACAATCAATAAACCCAAGCTAAAACAAAGCCGTAGGTACCGTGGACGTCTGAATATGGAGGAGAGAGACGACGTGAAAATCAGATGCATCTTGAGGCGGTTTTACATTCACATGCAATGCTAATGCATGCATGTGGGCTATAAGAAAGTGCATGCAAGTTTAAAATACCTCTACAGCTGTTGCTTTGCAGGGGGTTTTAAAAATGTATGACATAAGAGGATTTGCAGGCATTTCTCTGAAAGTTATTCAGCAATTCTCAAAGTTATCAGCTTCAAAAAGCTGAAATGCCCCGCGAATGGGAGTATTTTCTGCCTTTTCTGTTTTCCATCACTGTAGAATGAATACCTCCTGGGACTGGACTGGTCAGACAAAGGAAAGCATTTTGAAGATGCCACGATGGGCTGTAGGCTGCATTTGACATTTATACACTAAACAATTAATCTTAAGGGGGTAATTATTGCTTGTACTCTCTTAAAAAAATTGATTCTATTCCTTTCCTATATTACAAGATTCCTCTGGCAGTGAAAAGTCATACGCAGGACAGGTTAAAGAACTTGTTTAATAACCTGGATTGATTATAATAGCTACCAGCTATCATCTCTGTCTTGCTGTAATGAAACAGACTGCCTTCAACAATCAGAGCAGGTCTTGACTTTGCACACAAGCTTCGTTCCTTTTGGAATAACACTCTGTCCGACTAAAATTTCCCCACCACACGCAACTGGGCCGGCAGCAGTCATTGTTGAGGGCGAGCTTGCGATCCCGGAAGCCGCAGAGAGGGGCGGCGAGGGCCCGGCACCCAGCCCAAGAATGCAAGGTGCAAGAGCAGCAATTTCCCTCTTCGCCGGCTGCCTTAACACGCCACACACGGAGGCCATCATTACGGCCGGAGCACACTCCCACTGAGAGTGTGTGGCTTCAGGTAGCGCCGCAGTGTATGGAAGGAGAGGTGGAATGAAATGAGGAACAGGCTGGAAATACATAGAAGATATTTGGTATCTAGAGTGTAGTCTCTGCTAACTGCACACTCTGCAGCTTTGGTGTGTAATGCTCATAAGTACAAGTCCACTACAGTAAGTATCCAAATCGTAATTCATAATTCCATATTGTTGTGTTTGTCCAGGTGCGTAGCAGCAGTCTACGAGGCTTTAGGGTGGTGTTGAAGGGGTTTATGGGGGGTCTTGTTTCAAAGATAACACCAAAACACAATTAACCCCCCGTGACACATGAGAAGCACTTCCTGAGCATCGGCTATACCAGCAGTTTCCCCTGCCAGCCAGCGCTAGTAAGGGGGTCTATTGTAAAAGGTGTGTTTACTTTGGCCTGTGCTCACCTTTTTGCCATTACCTAGCACCCTCCCCCCACTGCACACATGCACACAGACTGGAGATTTTGCACTTGAAATCTAACCCTTATTGCAAATTACCTTCCTAAAAAAGTCTCCTCCTCGCCCCTCCCATTGTTAAAGACGGCAAATGTTATTTTGTTAAATTTCTTTGCCAATTTTTGGTGCATGCCCCCCGCACATTCCTGGCAAAGTGCTGTAAAATAAACGGTGGGCAACTACATTTCAACGAGCTGAGATGAAGCGGGCGAGAGAGAAAACAAGCACACGCCAGCGAGAAAATGGGCAACTAGTCAAACGCAGGGCTCCGCTATTTGTTGTTACAGATGGCCACGCTCTTAGCAGGCCTCCGTTGATTTTCATCATGGGGGAGCAAAGTGTTAAAAAGAATGAAAGAATCAATTGTGAAACGTTCGGTAGAGTAGAAGTTCTGTGCTGAGGACAATGAAGGATTTTTTTGTGTTTGCGTCAAGCATGGAAGCTCCACATGCAACATGACTTGGACGTGAAAAGGGCTTTGTGTTGAAATATGGTAATAACCAACCTTCATTTCTGAGCTCGCTTTAAATACATTGCTCTGTGTGGAGCATTTTAGCCTCTTTCAGCTTATTATTTTGGTTACACGGCCCGTTTCTTTACTGTTAGGTCTGGCTATTCTCATCAGGGTTGTCTAAATGCAAAAGGTGAAAGAGCTCCATGTAGTTGCTCATCACCAAAGGTCATACAGACAAGGTTAGAGGCTCGCTGGTGAATGCAGTGGAGCATTTAGCAGCTAAAGAGTCAGGTATTATTATTATTATTACTTTGGTGAACAGAATTGTGTCATAACTTAAGGAGATGATGGGCAAAACTACTTACAAATATGAGACCAAAACAGACTTTTTATCTTGTCAACTACTGGGTAGTGTGAACCCCAGCCACTGCCACAGGCCATGTAAGTCTCCCCAGTGTTTGTCCCAAAGCTGCATCACATCCTAACAAACTGTTACTTGTTCCTCTCTCTGCTGTTTGAACCTCGGTTGTTGTTTTATGATCGGTACACATCAAGGCATCAGTGTTGAAAGCAGAGCGCTGCAGGTTTACAGTGAAGAAAGTGATGATCCGTCCCATTGCTGGGCCATTATTAAATGTGGCTGAACCTCGTCTTTTCCTCAGGACTAGAGTTTAAACACCATATTCAGCAGACCTACTAACACACAAAACCATCTATTTGTGGTCATCCCTGCAGTCCAATGTGTAATCAAAGATTTGTGCTGCGGAAGTCATAAATACACAAAAACACGTGCGCATTCATGTACGTGTGCATTAATCTGGTGAGTGTGCAAACGTACATGTACATAAGTGGATGTTTGCGTGCACGTGTGCATTCACGCGTCTGTATTTATGAATGTGTTTTGCAAGAGGCACAGAGAGGGAGGGGAGGCAACAGCTGGCCACAGCTTCACACCCTCCATGGATGCTTTACCGCCACATCTCAGCAGAAACAGCTGGAGTTGTCACCGCTCAGATACTCCACCTTCAGCATACAGCCACCTGGGGGAAGCAAGGCACGAGTGGGAGAGGAGAGGGAGCGAGCCAAGATAAGTGAGCCGAGCTGAATTTATGTCAAAAGCATTTTGTACGCAAAAAGACATTTGGCGCGGTACTTCCCAGAAAGAGAAAAGGACACAAATTCAATTAGAAACAAGAGGAAAACAAGGATGATGGCTGAGAAGAGAGGGGGAGAGGGATAAGGGAGCACATTTTAGAATAAGGGAAGAGAGAAATGGGCTGGAAAAAAGCTGAAAAACAGACGTGGAAGTGAAGCGTAAAGCTGATAATCTTATGATCCTGTACAGAGTAACATCTGCAGTTCAAGAAGAAGAGAAACTAACCCTTCCATGTGAGAAAAGGTGGTCTTCCTATGTAGGTGCAAGGTAGAACAGTGAGCTCTGATGCCACGGAGAGGGAGAGAAAATGGAGAGAGGCTTCCAGGCAGAAGTTCAAGCTTCTCTCCTCTTAGTTCTGTGGTCGCAATTTCCCCTTCTTTACTGTAACTCAAACCCAGGCAGCTCGTATGAAAACACTCTATCTGGGGGCTTGGAACGCACTTTGACGTCAAGAGGGTTTTCCCATGAGGCCGCGGGGACCCTTCTCAACAGCGCCTGCCCACGTCGACGGAGGTGGGAGCGCCAAATCGCTCTCATCCAATGGCCAAATCACTCTGATACTCAGGACGCCCCTCTGTGTGTATTGTGCTTCTTTGGGATCAGGGTTTTACAGCGAGGCACGAGGCCACTGATGTAGGCAGGTGTGACGGCTATTTGACCTTGTGGTGTGATCAGCTGTAGGGTCTGTGCTTGGTTATGGACTTTAATTTTGTTGCTGCAGTTCTAACAGTTTTTTTTATTAGGTAAGAAACACCGTTGCAGCTGTGGTGTTCTCAGAAATCACTTATTAGTCAGTTGTGTTCTACCCACTTCCTTTATTGCCCATCCATCCATTGTCTATACCACTTATGCTTACAGGTTGTGTGTGTGGGGGGGTGAGTACACCCTAAAATTAACTATTAGATACTAACTAATAATTTATCTATTTTTTTATTTCATTTTCCTTCAAACTTTCACGCTGATTCCAGTGCTGAGCGGCTGGACCGTATCCAGTTCATTACATACATCTTTAGTGTTTTTCCTTTAGGAGACAGCAGAGCTGATGCGGGAGTTGGTGGAAGCTGACCAATCAGAGCAGACTGGGCTTTTTGGATGGGGGGGCCTTAAAGAGACAGGAGCTACAGGGAACGTTCAGAGAGAGGAGTCTGGAGTATGCACAGTTATGCAACATTATAGCATGTAAACATATTGTAGAAGGACCTCTAAAAGACAAATATGAACCTGAAAATGAGCACAGTATGTCTACGATAAGTGCACATAGCACAGAAGTGATGTGAACTCAGTGGCAGGGAGCTAGAGATTAAAGGCGCACCACAAGAAGGAACAGGCCGGGACAGCATCTGAGGACTAAGATGAAACACTTCAGGTTCAAGTGCAGCGCTGCTGTAACTCACTGATACATAATCTTGTGTTCTAGGACAACAAAAAGCAGCAAAAGCCTATAAAGGTGGCTCAGGCCTACAGGTAACACCTGTTGAAAAGTCGGCAATCCCTGCGCCAAAAGAAACAACATCAGCAAAACAACAACAACAACTGCGGCCCGGCCGACCCAGCCCTCTCATCACTGGTTCATTCGGGCTTCTTGAAAAGCGTGTTGGTCCATGCTAGCGAAGGTGGGAGGACCAGCGCCGCTCTGTAATCATGTCTTCTCCGTCCTAACAGACAGCTGTGTAACCAGGTGAGTCGCGGAGCTTTCATCCTAATGACAACCCCTGGCTGACTGCTGTCAGCGGGGCTGAAGGGGCTTAAGGCCAACTGCGAGGAGGATTAGGAAGAGGACTGGGAACAGCAATAGGTTTTCCATGAAGCCCTCTGCTTTGTTACATAACTAAATCTGCCCTTTTGGAAAGCAGGCGGGTGCTGGTGGGATAATTCGCTGCTGCTGGCGGCCAGTTTCACCAAACGCACAGAGTGTTTTTTTTCCTGACCCGAGCAACAGATGGACACCGGACCAGGTGCACATTATGAAAACACAACAGTGAGGTGACTGACATTGAAAAACACACACATACCTAAATGTCAATATACGAGTAAATGCACCTAAATCCACATGTCCCCTGATCAGTGCTTGACACGTCCGCACCACCACATATGGATCCCTTATAGAGAAAAAGTTAATAAACGTGTGCACATGTGCGTGGGCACACAAGTGTAAAAATGTTCACCTCACATTCACAGAGCTCACAGGTGAAGTGCAACACAGGAAATGTCTTGCAGCCAATAAAAAACAAAAGTTATGAACTACATGTTTCCCACTAGATTTGGGCAACGTGACACACAAAGGACACACAAATGCTACTTAACTTTCAACAGGGTGATCATTTAAATTACATCTTTACAGGTACAAGTAGGGTCAAATGTGCATTTGTTCAGCTGAGTTAGCATCTCACTGATAAAAGGAAAACATCTTCTTTTATCAAGTCATCACAGTTTAAGAAATGGGATGACCTCTCTTACAAAATACTTGCTCAAATGGAATGCAAAGCTCCCTGTTTGACTAGGAGATTGCCTCAGTGAGATAAAGCTGAGATAAATCAGAACACTGCTGATCTAATGAATTCAAAGGCTTTGCTAGGATTCTTCTTTTTTGCATTGATCCTGTGTTGCAGACAATATTGGGGGTTACAGCTTGCATATCTTGACATTGACATTGTCCATGTGTCAGCCTAGCCCTCCTCCTCCCACACACACACACACACACACACGCCCCTCCTTCTTCTTCTCTGTCCATTTCTCGGAAGAGGCACTGGGGAGCTGTGGACAGAGCATAGGCCTCTTTTTCTCTGTTGAACCCACCACCTCCCAGCCTCTCCCTCTCTTTCTCTCCCTGTGCATCTTATTTGAGCCGACTAGCTGACCATCTCTAATGTTTTTTGGGCTCATTCTAATGTAAGAAAATACTCAAGCCGACCCAGGCCATCTTTCTGTCACAGTAGACACGTATGAAGAGCTGGAAAGAACACAATCACAACCAAAATGAGGTTGTGATTGTTGATACCAACAATTTCTGATGTTGTGCTTTCCTACATTCCCCAGAATGCCAATGAAACAGAACAGGGCAGGACTTAGAGAGTAGAGAGTTTGCATGAACAGCTCTACATAGTCAGACAGCTGATGATTCGATTATGACAATCACTCATCTCACCCAACAAGCATCATGGCTGCATTGCATTCTGGTCAACTGAGGTTAGTGTCATAGCAATTACTGTTTATCACAATGCAGTCGTCTTTGTGCAGTTGTTGAATGTAAGAAGAAAAGGCCTCTTATCCCACACAACTGCTAAATATTTCGTGTGTTGGAGGTCTTTTGCTGATGGTTGACCAGATCTGGACAGGTGCCGCAAGACAGCAGCCAGGTCTACCTGCCGATGGATCCAGCGGAGCAACATCAAAAGACCAAATGGTCCAACAGGGAAATGTGCCATTTCTAAAATATTCTCTGTGGCACAAATATGAAATCAAAAACAGTTAACGATGGTCAAGTGGTTCAATGTTCCAGGCCTGAAAGCATCATATTAATGGTGAATGTGAAATCTGGGTTTAGTTTAATTGAGGATCTTCAAACTTCATGGATATTTTCAAATAGCTGTAATCTAGATGTTGGTTGCTTAACTCTGGCATTTTGGCGTAAACAGCTGAGCCCTGCTCTCGGGAGGAGCCGTCTGCTGCGAGAGCAAACGCTAAGTGTCTGAGTCTGTAATGTGAGAGCAGCCACAAGCCTCTGCAGACGCCTCCATGCACCTCAGGCAGAAGGGATGAAGCCATACTGCCCCCTAAAGACAGAGAGGAGAACTTTAGGACTGAAAAAAGTGCACAGTGAAGCATTCTGGGGAAATGTTAGTAATTACATAGGTTTTTTCTCCAAATTCATGCACATAAAATCTTTAGCACTCTGGCTTTGCATTTTTATTCCATGCAAAGCTGGATATTATCTCATTTTTTCATATTAAAAATGAGGCTGTTACAATTACTCAGGTAGCTTCACTGATTTTTTACAAACTGCAATTAAGCAAAGACATATGAATTCTTTCACACCTGCTGACTTAACTTCTATTAAGATTCTTACACTCAGCAACATCCAACATCCTCTGTCAAGCTGGGAAAACCCATCAAAGCATCAAGCACACATTGTGATGACTCCTTACTACTGCAGTCATGTTTTATGAGCTATGCTGCGTCAGTTTTTTTTTTTTTTTAACGGGCCTCATTTTCACTGTGGCTTTGACTGTAGTTTGTCATTGCACACCCGGTATACCCAGCCAGTTTTACCAGTAAGAGCGCTCACAAAACTCCAAACTCAGTTTCATCCAGTTAAATATTTCAGTTCAACATCAACCACATGTGGCTTTTTGCATTTGTGCATGTACTACATGTTAATGTGTTAAATGTTAAATGGTTTCATTCCACCAGACTTTGGGTTTGAAATTTGTATCAGTTCAATATTTTCAGTTAAGTAATGAGGATGACATTTTTGTAAGCCTGCTTATTCTCTATCATATCTGTCTGGTAAATTGTAGCTTATCTAACATGAAGGCTTTGTCTCTTGCTGTTTTGCTCTATTTCCAGCCATCATGTGAACTAAATTTCACACAGACATGAGTGGAATCAACCTTCTCATCTAACCCTCGGCAAGAAAACGAACAAGCGTGTTACCAAAAATGTCAAACTGTTCTGCAAAAAGCTTTAATCTGAGAACAGAGGATCCTACATAAAAACAGGACAAATACAACCAGATGACTTTTGGGTCCATTTTGAGGTGGTTTTTATCATCAGTATGTCCAAAGCAAAGCCTTCCATAGTTCATTTCAGATGCAGAAAATAAAAAGCTTTCACCAGTTGCCTCCATAAATGATGAAATAAATACAGCGTTTTGACTAACTGCAGCGAGACATTGTTTACCAGTCAGCGCTGCCACTATAACCACTATTAACTACCATGAAAGCTCAAAACATGTTTTATTCTCCTAATAAATGGTTAGACATGGCTGCCGCACCACACGAGGTTCCGTGCAAAAGTCTAAATTGTTTCATTCAACACTTGACGCCGACAGGCAATATAAAACATAGATGCATAAAATCTTTTACAGCTCGCCATTAGCTGGAAACACGGTGGCTGTTACAAAGCTGCAATAAGGGAAGTTTTATTTCATAGCAAATTAATGCTCAATTGTTCAAGCAGCTTGTTTGATTTTTCACTGAAATTAACTACAAGCATTAGTTTAAAGGTTGTTGCTGATGGGAGGATGTGACCTGAGTCTCTCTCTTAGATAAAATGGGCCATTCAAGCCCAAAATCTTTATCTGAGGATGGAGCTCCAGACTGTTTCTCATTTGTCACCCATCTGTCATCAGCTTTTTGGAGGGTAAGAGGTGGATCCTTCTGCCTCACATGCTCGCCAAACCCATTTTTATCACCGTCTCATGTTTGTATTTGTTAACCTTTCTCAGTGGTCTACCTATCCCTCTGAATCCCCCGCTCGATTTTTCTCTCTGTCTGCTTTTCTACACCTCTTCCTGAGTGGGTAGGATGTGACTGTTAGAGTCATAACAGGCCGGTGGAAGCGAGTCAGACATGGGAGCCAGCAGAGGAGCCCTGCTGCTTCGCCCACCTTCTGATGACTTTACAATGTGACAAAACCGCTCGTCCTTGTTTTACTGAAGCGGACGTGAGTGCCAGCATGCCGAGGAGCAGACAACAAGAGAAGATGACAAATAATAACAGTTCAGCAGGGGGTTGAAAAATGAGAATTGAGTTGTGGCGAATGTGTGTGTGTGTGTGTGTGTGAATTTCTACATGTGTGTGCTCCCACACACTTAGGCACACCAACAGGTCCAGGAAGCACAATAGCACTTCAAGTGTTCTTCCTATGGGAAAACCCACCAACCCGCTGATGAGCTCAGCAGGCAGCAGGATCCTCCAGATCCACCCTCCACCCATCTCTCTACCTATTCACATAGGAAGCTACAGACTAACTTACTAGAGCTATCCAGCTGTCTGTCAGTTAAATTTCAAAAACTATTCAACAAGTATTATTTAATAGGGTCTGCAATCAAGCAAGTGGCTCTCTGAGGCTGTACTTACTCAGTGTTAGCATGGCAAATACAGTATGTAATAACAATCTTAACATGCTGACATAGTTTTTAGCATATCAGTGTGCAAACGTTTGCAAACTACTGCTATGTACAAAGTACAACTGAGGCTCATGGGAAGTTTGCAGGTATTTGTCATAAACTAAGTATTGGACAAATTCAAGTTTTGATCTGATGATGTTTCATGTCTCATTCCATGTGTGCGCAGACAAGAAGAAGTGTTTTTGTCTACCACCTCTTTTATTCTTTATTTGTTGAGCTTTCAGGTGGAGTGTAGGCATGTGGTGCTGTGTGGCAGTAAACTGCAGATGCTGCCGGAAATTAGACACGAAGAAGAAACACTACTGAAACTTTTCCACCTAAGCCAAACACAATAAAGTATTTTCTGTTACTTTTAAAAAAATTTCTGGCATTTCAACTTCTTATGCAGATATTAAAAATGGCCATAAGCACAGCTGGTTGGGAATATACTTTGAGTACTTTAATGCTATTAAACTCTTGAATAAATATAGTGAAATGCACACACAGTGCAACAGGAGCCTCTCCAATGAGAGTCTATCTACACTCAGTCCACTGCAGGGGTCCTGCTGTGGTCAAGCCAACAGCAGGAATGCAGACTGGTATCCCAAGGGCAGTGGGTTAAGAATCTTTCAGTCTGCCTCTCTTTTTTTCCCCTCAACCCAAAACAGTCCAGAGCCTTGGAATGGTGTTAAAACAACAGGGCTCTCTTAAATTAGCCCTGTGCGAAAGTCCAATTCAGCGTTTCCTTCACGGTTCAACAAGATCTCTCCCTCCCTCTCTCCCTCCATACCCATGCAGGGGTCTTCTGCAGGCCATGGCTATGTAAACCCAATCCAAACAGCCAGGTGATAGAGATGAGATGGAGGCTTAGCTTGACTTGGATGGCAACTGGCCAGCTAACCCACTTTCCATCCTCACCAGTTGTTTAGCTTTTGTGCTCCATCTTTGCTTGTGCAACATGACAGACAGTGCAGCAACTATGATGCGCCAGTGAAACTGCTAATAAAATCAAGAATAACTTCCAGTTGTGTGTAGATGTCTGCCACTAATTTAAATCTAATGTTATATTAAATACTAATTCTGAGCTGCAGCCAGTTTAGTGGCTTCCCCTTGACCGCCAAACTTAACAGATGTTGTGATGGTTGTATTTATCCAGACTTTATGAACTCAGTGCCCGATTTCTTGGAGCAGCACTAAGCATATTGTCAACTCATCAAAGACAGAGCAAACCGCTGGAGCGAACGATCATCTCCAGATCTGCCATTCTCTTGTGATTCTCCTCCTGTCCATGCCCTACTGATGAAGATTGATCTATCTGCATACCGTGACTGGGCTAAAACGGGACGCTGATCTGGCTGATTTGCTTTACATCAAGGCTGGGTCCAAAAGTGTGTGTCTGTGCATGCTTTCCTGCTGTCTTTCCCTGTCTCTCACACAGTTGGATACAGACTTGGACTGCTCCAACTTTTTCCCAAGCCAAACTGCCTTTGTGGCTTCTGTATTATAGTCAGTCACCCACAGGCTTCTGACCTACTGACCATGAGCCCTGTCAGGCTCTCCGTCATCCACACTAAGGACAGAATGGGGTCGTGATCTTGACCTCTAGAGGCAAAGAGGGCAGATGTAGGGATCCACCCAGAACTTTCCCAGGATTCCTGTGAGATTCTTGATTCTTTTTCTTTCCTTTTCCATCACTCCCCCTATCTCGCCATCTCCAGCCTGGATTCCTCTCTCCAGAGTCCATATGTTAACAGATACATCGAAATACACAGAGCGGTGTAACTTTTCAGTTCAACTCGTAATCCCTAGACGTGCACGTGATGTTAATGCAAGTGGGACCGCAAATCAATCTCCTCAACCTGACCCTGTCTCCAGCTCTGACACACAACTCTCGTATTGCCAAGGCTCATTACAGGCTAAAGTAGAAGAAGCAGATCAAGGGAGCTCCCCAGCAGGTTAATTTCCTCAACTAACCAAATCTCCTACATCAAATGGATCATCTTTCATTCCACCTAAGCTCTGGAGCTCTGAAGTGTGCGACTGAAACTCGGAGGACCTCCAACTTTTACTTTGAAGTCGTAGAAATCAAAGTAAATGTCATTTGAGCAACAATGCCTTAAAAAAGGCATTCATAAGCTTATCAAATGGACTAAAATTTCTTTATGAAAGATAGACGACGCTATAATCTTGAAAGGGCTAAAATTCTGAATGACCCCCCTGTCCCATTTGAAATTGCGGCATTTCTCAATCACCGTAAAAATTATGCTGAGTCACAGTGCAGTGCCCATATTTCCGGCGAGCGGGTTCAGCTATTGTGATGGACTTCCTGACCCCCCTCCCAAAGATTTTATGTGCTCCCTGTAAAGTTTCACTTCCCGGTTGTCGACACACACCCATGCCCTTCCACAACTGGTCACGGTAATGCTGGGAATAATCGAGGTCAGGTCGGCCTCCACCTAACGCCCCACATCTGCAAAGCTTTTCATGGCCTTCACCGTCCTGCCAGAGTATCTCAGAACAACAACCTTCCTGCATCATGAGCCGAGGCAGGGGTTAGTCATTCACAAGTCCGATATGGGAGGAAGTCAGGGTGTGTTTAAAGGAAGTGTAACATACAACTTCCTTGCATAGGGAATCAAGGTAACATGTTCTCACACATCATATTCAGGGTATGACATATTCAAGTTTTCCTTCCTGTTTGTCCAGTACTAACTAATCATATGACTGGCTAGTTAATACAATAGGACAAATAATAGAAAAGAATACAATAAAAATAGAGCTGAAGAAGTCAGGACAGAAGAGTTATAGTGAGCCAAATTGAACCAAGCAGGGCATTCAGCAATTCCCACTGTGGGTGTTGAAAGGCTCTCTGATCTGCAGTTTAGCTCTCAGTCCACAGAAGCAGCAGCAGCAGCAGGCAGAAACCCCAAGTCTTGAAAAAGAGGTCAACCTTCTGTTTGGATAAAAGCTCGCTCCAGCTGATCAATGCTCTTGGAGTAGATGGCAGAAGTGTGGAGATCAAAAGGCTTCTGCTCCAAAAAGTCTGAGATGTGTAATATCTGAGATGTTCCCCCTTTTTTTTGATACCATAAAACTTTCAGACTTTATCAAAAGTGAACAGTTTGGCAGATCTTTCAGGAGCGTGGAATTAGCCAAAAACTATTTCAAAGGCACATGAAGAAGTATTTTAAGAAATTCCTAACATTTGAGTAAAGCCAAAGAATGGCCATATTTAATTTCTATTGCTTATGATTGGTATAAGTGTGGCCCTGAGAAGCATTTTTATTTAGTAAGTGGACAGGCATTTCATTCTGTAAGCTTCAGGGTTGTATAAAATAATCATTATGCTGATCCTGAATCACAGACAAGCTTAGAGAACCACAACTTGTGCCCAGTTTTCTGTTAAACACCCACACTTTTCCAACACTTATGCTACTGCTTGGCCTGTGTGCAAGTAAAGTCAAGAGTCAAAGACAGCCAAAGTGGTGGGATATTTTCACATCTTGAACACGAGTTTGTGATTTTGTGAATTGTATTCATGCCAATTAATTAAAAAAGGAGTACAACAAAGAAATGTTGCTGGCATGGAAGCAGTTTACATTTTTTTATAATAACCCCTAACCTTTCAACATGATATTCAAGGCAGTTTATATCCACAGGCCATGTGCTTCACTGCAGATGTTTCACAGGACATGTGGTTCTCCATCAATGTTCTGCCCTCCTGTGTGGCGCTAAAAATGAACAACACCCCGCTATCCAGCCTTGATACAGGAACCAGGTTCATACAGGGAGATAGGCAGAAATAGCTTCCATGTGTGGCTTATCTGCATTACAACCCAACAATGGAGCCACGACAACTCCCCTGGATTGAGATCTTTGTTCAAAATAACAAGAACGCAGTACGTAACTGTGCTAATGACTCTGGCCCAAGTTCAACTGCAGTAATCTGGCACATAACCAATGACTTAAAGAGGATGATCAACAATCGCTAAATCACTCTTCAAGCAGCACCTAAAGATAACTCCACCAGTAAACATTTGGTTTGTCTAACCACCTCTGCTGTGCCACTGGCTCCTGAGCGAGCTCAAAACAGCCAAGGTGCTGACAGTCCTCCACCTCGCTGGCGTGCAACTCTTGGCAGAGGCAGCCCAGCGGCCCCTATGCCAGCCCCCAGCTCTTAACATCAGCCTACTGGAACTGTGCGCCCAGTCCGGTAAATTACGTCAGAGAAAGTGGCACCACCGGGAAACAACGACTCTGTAACAAGCGGGAAACTGACGAAGAGTCACCTGTTAGTCAACGTCAAGCAAATGACTAATGTAGTAATTGCTTGTCACTGTACCAAGTGTCCAATCAAATTAAGGGCCGAGATAAAGGCAGACTGTATCGTAGAGCTCAGTCTGCAGCCTCAGCATTTTATGTGGTATAACTCACATCCCACAGAGACTTTCTGTTCTGGCAGAACTGTTTGTATTCTGCAAATTCATAATTGACTGCCAGGTATTTAAGGGAAAGGGATCGTCTACACACAGATCAAGTTTAGATTCACTCAAGAGTCATCTCAAGTGGCACAAAATGCAAAACAGGGGAATTACTGTAGTTTGAAGTTAGAAGGGCTTGAGTTTGAGGGGTCTGCTGTGGTGTAACTCAAAACCTAAAACTGTGACAGGAAATACAGTTATAGGTCCACCAAGACAGTCAATGGTGCTGTAATTATCCCTGATGCAGCCCAGGAGTCTAGTATCTAGTTGGAATGATGATCATATAGGATATAGACAATGCACGTGCATCAGTACACACACACTTCCTGCAAATAAACTACAGTACACACACCGGAATCACCCTCCCCTTCATCAAGAACATCCTTTTTTGGATGGGTAACGGGTCATGGATCAGTGTCATTCACTTTGATAAAACAGAGGAGGAAGATGGGGGTAGAGAGAAAAAGAAGAAGAAAGAGATGGAGACAGGAACAGAGAGAAAAGAGAGAGGGAGGTTGCTTCCCCTTGTCAGTTAAAGGCGATGAGAGGAACAGCTGTCGGGAGCTTCCTTTCTGGCTCTGTAAATCCACACGCCCCACACACACACACATCTTTCTTCAATTGCTCAGTCAAAAGGCCCGAGTTTTCCCGGGTGGGGTGATGATGGAGGGTAATTTTGGTGACACCTCGCCGACACCCTGCAGCTCAACTAACAATCTGGATCTCCCCTTGCCTTCCTGCTTTGTCGTCTGCCTAAACTACCACCCTGCACGCTGCGGTAACTGCAGAGGTGCCCCACCATCAAATGGCTTCCTGACCCATTTGTCTGTCGGGGCACTGAATGCGGAGGATGCACTGGGTGTGTGGACAGTGGAAGCATAGGGAGAGAGGGAAGGGAGGGTAGTTGTATTATGGCATTGGATACCAAGGCCCTTTCTCTTTTTTTCTCCTCCTACCTGTGGTTTTATGGCCTACTTACTGGTAGCAGACTTTCATCTGGCTATGAGAGAGGATCTGTGGCAGATCTGTTGCAGAGATTTTGACAGGGGCTCCGGGAGGAAAGGGATCTCCAGCAGGGCTCCTGTGCTGGACCGGATGGCCCAGGAGGGCTTGCAAGTTCTGGGGCGATTTAACACCCCTGGGTGGCCCATTAGGGTGTGAGTGTTAGGCGGGCCAGGTTGTGCACAAAATACTCTGGGCCGGATTATTTGAGGGCAAACATGACTTCAGAAATTTAAAAAGTGGCACAAACAGAATGCAATTGTGACAATAAAATGCAACTTACTTAACAAGTAACATTTTTTATGTCAAACAAATACACTGTTAATAAAATGTTTACCTCTTCTCATGAAATGATTGTGACAGTGTGATTTATTCTTGATAAATAAAGTGTTTATCTTCTCAACTTTATTGATCAAACTCTTCCAAACATATCACAGTGAAACTTAAACCACAATTAACCTTTGCAAACTGTGTATTCAGGCTTTAACTAAATTGGGGGTAGTGAACAATTATTCCAACTTTATGGGCAACAGTGTAGTTTGACATTTTGTGCTTTTTCACTCTTGATTAAAGTTAGATAAAAATGTATACCACGCTAAAGTCTAAGTGTTAAATGGGAAGCTGGAGTGAAGGTAATGATTAGCTTAGCTTAAAGACTGAAAGCTAGTAGGGCTCTGCAAACAGAGCTAAAAGAGAGTGAACATTGGACTTCCATTCATTAGACAGCCAGCGTTGGGCTGTGCCGCCTATTTCTAACTTCAAGCGTTGCCTAGTTTGAAGGCAATTTCTAACTTAGACGTTAAAGTTCATGTGCTTTAGTTTATGTGTGTTAATGCACTTTTATGTATTTCTCAGCCCTTCATCTTGTTTTCATGCATTATATTCACTCCCCACTCAGTAGAATCAGTGGGGGGGGGGGTCGACAATCCACATCCAGCCTTTAGAGAGAGATTATAAAGTGCAAGTTACACAGCACACCTGACACAAATTAAGCAAGTAGCTGAGCCGGGAGGAGACAATTAAGAAGTTACTGTGCAAACAGAAAGCATGCACAAGGTAAAGGCACCACACACGAAGAGCAGCAAGCATTCCCCACAGTAAGCATTTACTGCAAGTCAGCTTCATTAGATAGATTAAGCTGATATTATATATTATATATAGTATATAGAGCAAACAGTATAGTATGGTATCTCAATTATGATATGAAATAATACGACTCTGTTATAAAACTGGACTCCACAAGCTGTTTTGCACAGATGGAACATGTCGGAACCACGCTGAATTAGATTTGACGTGGAAAATTCAAATATGCTTAAGTGCTCTGCAAATTCAATTCCCTCCATCTATTGCGGGGATGTTCGTATAAAGCAGCTGCAAAACGCCTCCTATTGTTGTCAGCATGACCCTCAGTCGTCAGAGTTGGGATGGGTTTCATCACTGAGCAGGGCCACCCAGGCTCCAAACTGCTCACTTACAGTGTTTTGGATCAAATCACATACATGATCTACAGTACATTGTGCTATAATGTCCTGCTTCCATAGCCTGACACTATGGCTTATGGTAGAAGCTTTGCCATGACCTGCTTCTCCATTTGCCAATCATAACACAATCTGATGGATGTGGAGGGTTGACAGAAAACGAGAAACAGAATCATCGATTGTTCAGGTTTCTGAGAACTTTTTTTGCAGTTAGATCTTTTTTTGAGACGTGAGCGAGCTGGTCAAAGGGCAGCAGAGATGATAATAATAAGCCTTATGTTTTCCATTCTGTGGAGTGAATACGGAAAAGTTTAAACCTGGGAGGTTGTGTGGGAAAACCTCCTGCCCCTCTCTGTAGTCCCGCAGCCTGAGGCGAAAGTGAAGCGTGACACATTAAGCACCGTGATCTGGATCACCTGAGAGAGAATGTGTGTGTGAGAGAGCCAGAGCGAGAGATGAACTGACACAGTGAGTGGGAAAGAAAGTCAGAGAAAGAGGGCAAAAGGCTGATCCATGCTCAGTAAATCACGCTGGGATTGTTGTCAAAACATCACTGGGTCTCCATGTGTCTCCGAGCCTTTATGTGTGTGTGTGTGTGTGTGTGTGTGGGAGAGAGAGTGAATACTGTAGGTGGCATATCTGTGCTTGTGGGTCAGTGTGTGGGTGGGCAAAGCTCTCCCAGGCAACCCCGTTTTTTGTTTTCTCTGTGTATCAGTGTGCCATTCTGCAGATGCTCAGCTACCTCAGGACCCGTTCTGGTTTTGACTTTGATTAGCCACAGCATCTGGACTGAATAAGGCCACAGTGTGTTTGTGCATTGATCCACCACTACCTTTCTATGCTGTAATCACAGAGGACATAAATCATAATATATGGTTGCAGGGAAAGTGCTCCAAGAAAAGCTACACAGAGGAGTGCTCGTGTGTTTTGTTTTTACAGCGTATAAAGGACGATTTATGGGTCTTTGTCTTGTAGATATGCACATGACAGTCTCCTTAGATGGATGCATCTCACTGGTCGCTTCATTTTTCAAATGGGGAGAGAAACTGCCCTTTGTGCAATTATCTCTCCTCCAAACCTCCAAAGAGGGAGCTGCCCTGCAGGGACTGGAGTGGAAGGAAGGTATGAAACAAGAAATATTACCTATCAACAGGTTCAGTTATTATTAATGCTGTCATGTGACATTTTTCTGTGTTTCATTACTTTTACGTTTGTGAAAATGAACTGCGATGTAATGAGATTTGACAAAAATATTACTGGCTGCTGCAGTGGGAGCTCACAAGACAAAAGAAATTAAAAGGACAAAATCTATCTTGACTTTTAGTCCTTAAACAAAACAGTGGATTTCCAATAATGCAACTAGGGCTGGGTATTGTCTAAAAAATTCCAACACCAGTGACCCTCACAGTGATACGATATCAGTGGAGAAATTCATTTGATATCTTTTCTCCATGCCTGCTGAGGCGCTCCATCATGTTACTCTTAATCCCAGTTTTTCCTGAGTTAATCTGCCCACATTTTATGCTGATTCTGTTTTCAGACCTGTGTACAACAAGGATTAAATGCAGGTTTCATTTGATGGAGAATTTTCAGTACTACTTAGTACAGGGTTATGTTGATCCACACCTTAAAGGTTCTCAGTGCTGCGTGCCTCCCTGCCTGCTACAGTAAATGACCTCCACAACCCAGTTTTTAACAAAGTGTCACTTATCATTTTTTAGCCTCCACCCCAAATATCCTTAATGACATCATCATCAATTCCCCCTTAACTCAAAGTCCACTTACAGGCTTTTTCCTAAGCTTTCAGCCCCATCTCACAGATTTGTCGGAGGACTCTACTAAAACTACTTTTTCCAAGATCACCAACGAAGGTGTCTGAATGCCTCATTAGCGCAGAGCCACAAGTTACCTACACTGTGTGATTTATCTTTGGAAAATACATTTGATTGTTGACTTTTGCATTTGACAGGTGTTTGTTTGGGACCTTGCCCGCAGCCGTTTGGTTTTTGGTGAGCCTCTGTGCCTCTCTACCAAGCGTTCCAGCACTTCCCCTGCTGGTAAACAGCGTATAAACATTTAGACCTCATTGGGTAATTTTGCTGTCAAAGAGAGATTATGTGTCTGCTCCGCAATTCCCTCCGGTCTCCTCGGTGAAGTGTGTCACCAAAAATGGATTCAAACAGAAATCAGATCACTTTTGTTTTTCTCAGCAGTGCAAATATTTTGGGAGTGGGGAAATTGGGTTTCACTTTTTTTTTTTTTTACTGTCTTTCTTTGCTTTTTTTTTTTTTCAACCGCCCATTGCTCCAAATTGTCGTATTGGAAAAAAATCCTCCATGTAGAGCCTGAGCCAGGAAAGTTTTCCCCCGAGCTGCAGGCTCAGTCTGTTTTTATGGTGCGCTGAGAGGCTAATTGGCTTTGCAGACAGCCATTCCCCACAGTGACCCACGGCGCTCGCGGCCTCAGCGCTCATCCACTCGGTGACAGCTTCACTTTAGCTAGCTGACTGACAAAATAACTTAAACCCTCGGACACGAGTGTGTGCGCGGTGTGTTGTTGCGTGTGTGACTGAGTGGGCAGACAGGTGAGGAGCCTCCACAATGAGTCACCAGGAGACACTTTTAATCCAGAAATCTGCCTCAGCAGCTTCTGGAAAACGTCGGCTCACGTTTCGACCCAATGGCCTTGCAAATAAAGGAGAGAGTGGGATAAGAGTGATGTTTTCTTAAACCCATATGTCCTCCACTTGTCATTTTCGCCTGTCTTTGGCTTTCTGCACTGATAGAAAGGGATTAGCGTGTTTCAAGTCTCTGACAGATTTTAAGGCAAATCATTTCCAAAACCTCCTACGTGGAACTGAATCACTCCTCGAGAGAGACTTTTACAGTCGGGGAAGGAGCGAGATTTTTAAAAAATTCATTTGTTTTAACTGTCAGACTCCCACATAAATGGCAGTGTACTGACATGGTGAGGTTCTACAATAATCCTGTGTGGGAGACAAACCTGGGCCAAAGAATATTCATCAGCATTTCTTAGCATTGATGCATCCGGGTCGAATTTATTAATGGTAACTAACCCTTTACGTGATAAAACGACTAACTTGCCTGCCACTCCGTGAATTATCACGCTCCGGCCCGTGTCTGAGAGGGGGGGGTTAACACGTGAGCAGGCCTGTGACTCCCAGCTCAACAAAACAGTGCACAGAGAGAGAGTGGGAAACACAAATGGCCTCCGCAAATGAGCTGTGACCTGAGGCCGCAGAGAGGTGGGAGTCCCGTGAGGCGATGTGGGAGAAACGAGGGCAGGGGGAGGGAATTTGAGACGGTTGAAGGGTGTGTGTGTGTGTGTGTGTGTGTGGACGCATCAGTTTGTAGACTACCAGGTTTACATGGAGAGCCGGCCAGAAGTGGGAAAGAGAAAATGTACGTGTGTGTGTGTGTGTGTGTGTTAATCCTTGAAGACACTCTGTCTGAGCTCAGGCCGTCCTGTCTCCCTATGCAATCGCATAAAAGTAGGTCACGTTTTTATTGCTTTTAATTATGTTTTGTCAAAGAGGGTTTAGGTTACAGAGTGGGGGGGTGGGGGGGGGTTGCAATGGATGGCGAGGAGTACCCAGGCTCAGGGCTGTGAGGCGCACATAAACAAAACACATGCAAGCGCACAGTAGCACTGGGAAACCTCTCATTTTAACATTGTTCAGTTTACAATCAAGACACAGCGGGTAAAATAAGTATTGAACATGTTGCCATTTTTCTCAGTAAATATATTTCTAAAGGTGCTATTGACATCGTGAGAGAGCTCTTTGCTTCCACCCATCATGAGATGTTTCCTGTGTGACACCTTGGTAATGAGTCACCTTTTATAGGCCATCAGTTGGGACTGAACCAGCTGATGTTAATTTGCACTGACAAAGGGAAGGATTGCTTTCTAATTACTGATTGATTTCAGCCTTTTTGCAGCTCCCTTTCTTCATGTGTTCAGTACTTTTTCCCTGTGTCATTTCACATAACTTAGGGTTAACTTAATTTAATTTATGGACATCTATGGTTAGAAATATATTTAAAAATGGTGACGTGTTCAATACTTGTTTTACCCGCTGTACATGAGCAAAAATGTGTGATATTTTTGGAGAAATACTCTCTTAAAAACATTTACCATAGTCTTCTATACAGTTTGTCATTGTATTAAATCTCATTTGTATTAAATTCAGTACAACATCTCTGCAGATTCATCTTCATTTCATGTGGATTTGATGACAACAGATCATTATTGTGCACAGTTCAAGTACAAACTTTAACAAAAATGTTGAAAATAAGAATAAGAAAATGCAACAATTCTCTTTTACAGACTCTTTTAGGAAAGAATGTAAGCTTACCCTGCACTTGGCAACTGTATCAGCTGCACAACACTCTGGCTGCAATTACACGGACCAGTTTCTTCTAATCAATCCGATCAATGACTCCCACCAAAGTGTTTTTATTAGCATTAAATTAAATGATCCCTGAAACTAAAACCACCTCCTACAGTGTTGGAAGACAGTTCCCCCCAAGGAGGATACAAAGTGATAACAGTAGTAGAGAGTAGAAGAGAACATTATGGTTTAGATAAAGCAATTTATTTGGGATAAAAGACTCCCAGACTGCTGCAGACAACATCTCTACCTCGATCTTTATCAAAATAAACATTAAAAAAACATAATTTATCACATTGTAAGCCACCAGGAAGAAACTTGATTTGGTAGTATTCTATAATAAACCTAATGCATGATTCATGTTGATCTAAAGCAAGGTAAATATCAGCAAGTTCATTTATTGTAATTTTAGCTGTAGAGGGTTTTTGAACATTAATATTACCAACAGCCTCACATTTCCTGCGTTAATGCTACGTTGCCCGCATGCTAGCTAGCTACATTTTTAGCCTGATGGCTTCTGGATGCGGTTGCCTAGCAATGGCACGTCATGTGCATGACTCTCCACCAGCTCACGAGTGCCATTTGACGACAGCATTAATGCAGAATGTGTAAAGATTCTGCTCTCTGCTTTCAAACTGATAGAAATATTCATATTTTGCTGATTTGGCTGCTTGTCACTTAATGCATGAGCTGCGAATCAACATTAACATTACTTGATGAGCAATGACGTGTGAACTAAAGCTATAAAATCATGACCTGTGACTTGTTAATACACCTGCACACACATTTGCACTGCATCCTATGTGAGACACCCTCACTTGACAACATCAACTCCCCCCGAACCCCAAACCAAACCACTAACAGTAAAATAATCAGAAGCCGCCACAGCGCCTTCACGGTCCACAAAATATCTTCGTCCACTTCAGATGATTCCTCAAGTGTGCTGCAGAGTGTACGTACATGCACTAATGCAGCCAAAGCACAAATCCAGCTGTCCATTTTCTCTCATTATCAGCTTTCAGCACTGCCTCATTGTGTATCTACCAGCCTGAAGATATCCCTTTCAGACAAAGGCCTGTTTCCCCAAACATCTCCGTTGTATATTTTATCAACAGATGTATTTCATAACCTTTCCTCCTCGCTCTAATGGACACGTCAAGTTTTCCTGCTCTTGTCTTAACAGTGTTTACCTGACTGTAAGAGGAGAAATTGATTCTTCTCGCGGTGCCACGTGCTCCTTGAAGCGGCGCATCGCGTTTCTGTAGCAAACTTCAAGCCCCCGTCAAACAGAGAGGGCTGGAGTTTCAACAACACGTTGCACCATCTTGATCCAGATTGAATTAGCTGTCAACAGTCGACGTCTGGGCCGGACAGAACGTTGTGTTCAGACGCAAATCGGCCTCAGCTGTTTGTCTGTCTGTGTGTGTGTGTGTGTGTGTGTGTGTGTGTGTGTGCAATCCACATTTACATGGCTACACACACACATATCTCAATAAGTCTGTTTAAAAATCCCCTGAATTTATATGATTAATGTTGCTATATCAACAGCAGAGTTATACAGTATCGGATAACCAGAAGCAGACAGCAGACCATCGCTGACTCTGCAGACTTCTTCAACATCGTGGCAACAGTTACTAAACTGGTTTTAAAGCAGCCAAAATTACAAGCTCTGCTTTGAATGATCATATCACATAATGCATTTAAATCGGTGGTATTTAAAAGCATTTAAAAATTCAATATTTTGTGTTATTGCAGAAATCAAACGCTTTGCATCAGTGGGAACAACTCGTCTCTCTGTTGTGGCCCTCGTGTTGATGCTAGAGGGACCGAGTTTAAAATAGGACACACATTAGAACAGCAGCTCCGTCAGCTGAGTCAAGACACTTTCAGAGGTTCCCAACTCTGCCATCAGGAGGGAACTCAAGGATTGAACTTACAATCGGTGGTCTACCTGCTCTACCTCTGAGCCACAGGCATTAACTCACCATCCACTGAATGATTAGCCTCCACGGCCTCTGTAATGTCTGACAACATCCACAGCACATTGCAGCTCGTTAACTGAGCTTGGAGAAAATGTCCAAAGTTGTGACATGACCCCAGTCAAAGGCACCAAAATTTGTGCGTTCAGATAGCAAATACATGTACAGGACCTTTCAAAATTGTTTTAAATTGAAGATTTCGACGCTGTATGAGGGACTTGCGAGAAGTTTTATGGATATTTTCATACTCTCTGTCTCTCTGTCCTTTGAGCCACAACCTCCTGAGGGCCACGTTTCAAGCCTACATATGGTGATACACTCAAGCGCACAGGTTCTCAGAGGAGTATTTGTATAGTATTAGTATAGTCCATGTCAGCATCTGGACCACCTCCTGGGCCCCCCCTTTTTTTAAAATCACATTTCACCTGGAATTGTATCATTTTTTCCCCATAGAAACACACCAGTCAAATATCATTGATGAGTCACACTCAACCGCAAGTGATTCATGTTGGAAAAACATGTTCCACTGCAACAGCGCTGGCTTTACACACAAGACATTTTAGATTATCAGTAAGTCAAATCACTGGTTAGTTTGAAGTTTTGGTTTGCCTGCTCTGATGTTATCGGCGACGAGTCTGACACATTTGGCTGTCAGGCGGCTGCGACTGCAAAGAATTAAGAGAATCCTGTGTTGCTAGCAGGCCTAATAAGAGACTGGAAGCAGCACTGAGATCCCTCCTGATATGTATCTGCGCGCCTTAATTCTGTTCTCATGAACTCGATTGCTGTTCAGTCCAATCACACCAAGCGCCTAATCAGATTTCAAACAATGCTTATGTTATTGTATTTGCCCCCCAATCCCCTCCCTAATTTTTCTTTCATTCCAACTGTTTAACTGTTGCTCAAAAAATTAGGGCACTTTGTTTTTTTTTTTTGCTTTTTTGCAACTCTTACCCCAAATCTGAGCCCGAACTTTAACTGGCCGTCAGCTTATTGTGTAATTTGAGCACTTTATGTTGGCTCATTAGTCAATCACACTCCACATTTTAACCCCAAAACAATGAAAGTGCTCAGTGTGTGGCCTCATGCATGTGTGCACATACTGTATGTGTGTGTATCTCATGTCCACTCATGTGCATAAGGACCCCTGAGAATATGAGCGAGCGCTGTAGTTTTTGTTTGTGCAGACGTGGCCCTGACCACCTCTGAAGCCCCAGAAACTGTCCAGCTGCTTCACACTGATCCACATCTGGGACGAGTCTGGCAGCGGTTAACATGTGAGCACGTGCGCACACATATAGACTTCCACACACTCTCAGTAAATCCCCTTACACATCTATACATACAGGAGACATTTCCACTTTCCCAAAAATGCCTACCTCAGCGATGTACAATTGTTTTTGTACCGCGGCCTTGTTGTGGCCCGTGACCTCCTTTTTCAATTCCGTAAAACGTGAACAGATTTCAAGGAACTTTCCCAGAGGAATGGGGGTGAATAAACACACTCACCAGCCTTTCCTCTCCTCTCTCTCTTCTTCTCTCCTCTTTTTTCCCTACACTCCCCTTCTACCTATACAGCTCCATCAGAGTTTGTCTGCTCCAGTGAGACTGACCCACTTGGCAGACGATCAGCAATGTGGTTAGAGCAGGATTAATACACACACACACACACACACTTCCCAGACTGCAGACTGCCATTAGAGTACAGTATATAGGAAAACTGAGGCATTGTTTGCACACTGACTTGCTTTGTAGCTGAATCTTAATTTTGCTCTGTGGGTGCATAAGTTCATATTTAATCACATTTGTTCTAAACCAGCAGTTTCCCTCCGGTGGTGAACACACACTGCCTTCAGAGTCAAAAATTAAGGATTAGAGAAACACACAAAAAATGCAAACATATGTTATGAACATAAGGTTCTTCTTCTTAGATAAATTAACCTATGAGTTACTGTTTTAAATACATGCAGAAGAAGTTGAAAGTGCATTGTTTTGCACACACACATATATGTTCTCTTTACAATGTGCCTTTCACGTGATGGGTCTGAGTTGAGTACACTTTGGTAGTTTGGCCTGAACGAGTGTCTCAGATGTTACAGCAGCCAACCTCTCAATAGAGGAGACATTTTTTCATATTTGGTGACTAGACATTGTCCCAGTGTTTAATCTGAATGTTTTATTCAGCAAATACATCCCATTGATCAACCTAGTTACACACACACGTACAGCTTAAAACAAAAGGTTGGGAAAGGCCAGCCTCTTAGTCTTTGAATTTTAAGATAAATTAAGTCTTAAAGTGTAGATTTTTGGAATCTTCTCCTAATTTGGGGTTTTATTTGAGCGAGTGATGCTGTGAAAAACCACAGTGCAGACAGGCAGACACAAATACTCTCATTTACCCACACTCCCACACACATGGTCACATTTTGGCCTCGTCTAGACCCACACATGTGTAGAAATGCTTGGTTGCACTGACAGACTCTGACACGCGCTGCTAACTAGATACACAAATGCACATGCATAAACTTAGACATGAACACACACACACACACTTAATGCTCAACCGCCGGCCTGCCACACTCGCTCACCCTCTCATCTGAAGCACAGGACAGCCTGTCAGTGTGTGAAATGAGCTGGAAAAGAGCAAAAACAAAAAGACACGAAGCGGTTGAGAGGAATTCATAAGAATCTCTCAAAACAGGCGAACTCGCTGCCCAGCAAAACCATCTTGCCACACTGCATTGGCTGGCGGAAAGCTCGCCTTGCAGGGATGCAGATACGCCTGAAAAGGATCAATGCAGGCACTTTTGGGTGAACTCGTCCTCGAGCAGGCTTCACAAGAGACTCGCAGCTTTCTGGCGATGCACGAGGGCTCTGAGTGGGATGTCGGGCCTAATTGCAGCGACTTGAGAAAGGAGAACGATACATCATCATTGGACATATGCACACAAACACTCATAAGCACGTGCAAGCATGCATACAAGGTTTGCCGAGGCCTGAGCTGTGCCAAGCTGTGATAAATCTTGTTCTCCTCTGCGAGGTGTGTAGCAGGAGAAAGTTTTCTTGCCTGTCACATCAAATCTGCACTGCTCTGTGTGCAAATATCTGGCTTTAGAGAAAATACTGGAGTACCTATGTGTGTGTAGGGTTGTTTTTGCTCTGGTCAGCTGCCAGATGGGTGAACTTCTCCTCACAGAATAACACAATGAGTGCCAGAGGAGTTTCAACAATCAGAAAAGTATTTTGCAAGTGAGTTTGAGAAACCTTTCTGTGTAAATTTCCCTGATGCGGGAAACACCATGAATCTGGCACTCAAACCAAGTCAAAACAAAGTAAAAGCATGTGGAAGTGTGTGTGTGAGAGAGAGAATGACTAAATGAATGAAAGAGGCCATTATGCTTATGATGCTCTATTCTGGGCATGGTGTGGTCACACAGGAGTCGCAGTCGTCCACCGCCTGGCCCCCCGATCCTCCTTTAGTTACACTCACACAGCAGGCCTTGTTGGCTTTGGTCGGACTGACGTTGTCGCGCGGCGGGAGCACAGCACTCATTTCGGGGTGGAAAGTCACTGCTGCCTTCCTCTCCAGAGAGCAGCCACACAGAAATAGGCGATCCCTGCTGCCAGAGACCCAGACCTAGATTTCCCAAAACCAGCCCTTCACTGAGGACACCACTGTTCTTCTGTAAGTCAGCGAGTGCATTTGAATTATGGTGCTTTTCTGATATCATGCAGGAGAGTAAAGTGTTGTGCTTTTGACAGGAACTCGCTCGCGGAACCTTGATTTGCAGGGATTTCATGATCGGAGCTGGCATGTAAACAACATAATCTCTTTCTATTTAGTTGATTATATGTAGAAATTTAAAAAAAAATTCTCTTGATGCATGTCAGATACTTGTGGTTTACTCTGCATGTGCTGCAAAGAGTCAGCGAACACAGAAAAGGTGCATTTAAAAGCTAAGATGTGAACAAGAATATAAATAAAGACAGCTCATTGATTCGGCATGGGGTAAAGAATTGTTCGTCAATACTAGTTTTTTCTGACTCGACCAAGACCAAAAGACCTGTCATTGCCAATCAAGCAACACCCAGGATCTTGTATCAAATCTGTAATCTAGAATAGTATAACCTTTATGATGGGGCCGAGCGTTTCCATCTCATACAGTAGGTCACATTCACCACACATGTAAATTTGACACACGTTTGTAGGTCAGTTATGTGGGCACGACTGCAGAAAGGAGCAAAAGAAAAACCCACACAAGGCGGCCATGTGCCAAGCTTGTAGTCAAGCCACCCGGTCCTGACTGGAAATTCCCAATGTGAACTTTCCATGGAGGGTGTACAGCGAGGCATTAGTGGTGCTACTACAACTGTGATTCATTCTTCACCTCAAACGGGGTCAGTATTGGCTACAACCTCTCCCCAACCTCAGTTAAAAGTGCAACATGTAGCATTTTTTAAACAGCAATGTATCATCGTCAAATTAGCTCTAATACCTTGGTGAAATTTCCATACACAGAGGAAATTTGTAGCCCTTTTCGTGCCAGTGGTATTGGTAGTGATAGAGTTTCTTAAAAGTAAGACCAAATTTCCCATCAACCCTCAACTCCGGCGACTCTGCATGAGTTTGTTTTTTTCTGGGTTTTAAGAGGATTTGCACATGCTTTGGGTTTGGTGCCGTTGAGCAACATCTCTATGTGCTGGAAAGTGAATGCGACAGATGTTTTGTGACCATCATTTATGAGATTTTTAATGTGCAATCACTATCTTCCACTCTTTAGCTCATCAGCAGCCTTATCTATCATTATGTCTTGTTCTTACTGTCGGTGTTTCTCAAATAGAGGCCTAGTCTAGAAGAGGGCGGACTCATCGACAGACTGTGAACCTCTGTGACCCCAAACGTTTGCCACAAAGAGGAGGATGAATGAAAGGGGAAGTTCTTTTTTTTTAACAGCTGAGCCGATTATGAGTGAAGATTAATATGGATTAATCAATAGATTCATGTAAATGTTAAAGGAACCTTTACTTCCTGTTGATTGATTTAATTGGTTATTCGGAGTGATTTTGCCTGTGAGAAAAGTCCTGATACGTTCTTTTAAACATGGAAGTGGAAGAGAGGAGAAATTAGCGTTACACAAATCAATTCTACAGTTCTTCAAGCCTCACAAGTTTTTCCTGAGGGTAACGCTGTGGAGGCCATGAGGTCTCTGACTGGGGTTGGCCACATTGATATGCTCATTGGATTTAATGGCACTCTCCTTCTTCCATTATTAGTCATCTTGTATGCAATGTAGAGGAAAGGTCAGGGGGTCACACAATACATTAGGATTCTAGAGTTCTGTAATATCCGCTGTGGATAAAAGAGAGCCATGCAAAGAATGATGAACAGGCCGGCAGAAAGGAGGAGGGAGAGAACTTGAGTGTATTGTTCACAGCAATTAAACTGCCTAAGCTGATTTGTAACTGTACACCGTATGGTTCAATTTTTAGCCCTTTCTGCATCAAGTGTTCCGTCAAGGGGTGTAGAAAACGAACAGGACAAGTCGTTCTGACCCAGTTCGCCGCTTTAGAGAACAGAACATCACATCCTGACTGTTTCTGACCTCAAAGCAAACATTTGGTGCTTCCCTCCTCCCTAAAAAAAAAAAAAAAAACCCTCAGCAACAGAGGGAAAGATATCTGTCTTTGTTTCAAGTCAGTTGCAGTAGCAGATGGCTGTAGAAAAATTTTAAGTAGTGAACAGTTGATCTAACTTCTCCGGATGGTGAAAATACAAAATGTGCCGCAGACACACTCACATGCTTCTTCGTCTCCTCATTATCTAACCACAAAAACAAACCCGCTTCAGTAAGACACTCAACACATCTAAGAAGAGATACATTCAGATTTATTTCTGTTTTGACAAGAGCCAATAACTCCAAAGCTTACCCCCACCCTGTCTGGTGAAGCCATATCGGCTCCTGTAAAAGATTAAAAAGCAAGTGTGTATGAAAAATAGCGTCAAGGCAGTTTATCTGTATGAGATAAGTCATAACCCAGCAATTAGACACAGCCGAAACACGTAAAAGCCATTTATTGAGGTTTGGTGTATTCTGCAGGAGAAGATTTATCAGGCCTAACAGGAACGCCGCGAGGACCAAGGTGATAATACCAAAGAGTTAAGTGTGCATGTGTGTGTTTGCGTGTGTGTGGAGCACCACCAGGGCACGACTGGGAAGCTGCTATTGTTTTTATTAGAGCTCTGCTGTATGTAGGCCAAGCACGATGTTTATGAGACCCCACCAACCCACATACACGCACAAACACTGTCAGTATCCTGACGACCCCTCACCTCCCTGACTATCTCCTCCCACGGCTCTGCTTTAATGCAAGGCTTAACAATCCACAGCTGTTTGAGCCTGTCAGCGCAAAACAATGAGATGGGCTCACATGACCCCCTGATAGCACACGTGCACGCATACACACTCACATGCACGAGTGGAAATGTGCTGAATTATACTCATGTATTAACACACATAAGAGATATACACCAAGAAACTATTTATAGCAAGCAGAGTTGTTCTGAGGAGCTTTAGGTTAAAATGGCAGCGCTGTACATCTGCATGGATGTGATTGGACGTTACTTGTCAGCTGGCAGCCAAACAGCCAATGAATGAACGTGAATAAGCTGCTGCCAATCACCTAAGCCATCCATACGCTGTGTCTGATTGGCTATGTTTAGGCATGACCCGCTTCTGATTGGTTAGTCATGTTTTTGGAAAGTATTTTCCTCTAAATGGGACCATAATTTACCAACTGAACATCATGCTGTGTTGAGGAAGACTTGAAACTAGTGACTCAGTCCATCAACTCTTCAGGAAAATGTTTAAGTTAATGAATAAAAAATGAGAATTAAGTTCACGTCCTCATAGACGTTCATTCTTTCTGACCCCCTCTGCTTCACTTTTCAGAAGCTACGTCCACTTCTCTCATACAGTCTATGGTTATTCCCTGCATTTATCCTCCACATTTAATCGACAGACAGTAATCATCACAAGTCAGACAGCGGCACCAGCAACGTGATCACATGTTAAATCTGTCATCAGCAGCACATTTAATCACATATATCTTTGTTTATTTAAACATTAGGACGCTTTACAATAAAAAGTTATTAATGGAAACCTGCCTGCTGTAAAGTAGATGGGACAAACCAGTAAATACTTCATCACCACACATATTCCCCAGCTTTTATCCATCCACCTTAATGATTTATAATCCTGGATCTGATTCTGGCCACCGGTTCCTTGCTCTGAAATTTAAACCATCCCAGTTGCTAATATCACTAATTTTAGCAAATCTAACTCACACATGCTCTGACTTAATGTCTCCGCTTAATGTGCATCTTTTCTTTCTTTCACAATAAAGGCAAAAAGATTTTGATGACAGCTTCTTCATCTTTGTTTTGTTTACATTCTGTCTGTCACATTATATGAGAAGCTTGACTTTTATGATTGTGGGTTCGTTTCCCTCTGCAGCAGTCAAGTTGAGGTCGGAGGCCTGCAGCGCTGCGGCTCTCGCCTGGGTTTTCATGGGTGACTTTTATAGCAAGCTTATTGGATCGTCCTGGGACTCTAACTGACCACAGACTGACACCATGACTGGGCCGTGTGGTCTGTTCTGCACCAGGCCTCGGTCAAATAGGAACTGCACAAAATTCTTTGTGTTTGTTTTAATCTACTTTGAGGAGCAGATGGGTGGGGTTTGTCACATTAAGACAGATGTTGTAAAATGAGGTTTGCATACTTTTCTGAGACTACCATAACTTTTATATTTGCCTACATGGCCACACCTAAAAATACCCAGTGTGCATTCGACCTCGGTTCCTCTAGGTTACCCATAACACCCTGCTGTGTGCAGACATCGATGTGTATCTACAGAGGAGCGTGATTCCAGCTTTCTAGAAAAGACTCCTTCTGTCAGTGTTGCGTCAGTTCCCACAAGCCACCACTAGATGGCTAAAGATAATATTTATTTACCGTATCATATCATGTTACTTAACCCATAGTGTTTTATCCAAATAACCACAAACAGCATGCGATGTGCATTACTACAGAGCATTTTCCAAAGAATCACAGGCAGCAAAATGACCAAAACTGCTTTAAACTGAGTGACCATCAAGGAAAACTTGAAACTTACTTTTCATTGTTGATGGATTACACTGAACAGTTCATCACATCTATGTTTTTGTGAATATTACATTACTCTCAGCTACAATTAGTGGTTTTCTGGAGAAAAAAAAAATCCTTCCCGGTACATTTTTATGGCGGCTTTGGCACCAAAAGCTATGATGTGTTTTGTAAATGAATGGCTCTTATGTAAAATATGCAATTTACATCATAGCTAATAGTCTAAACCTTGCCGAGCCACCACTGTACTCAGTCAGAGAGAAAATGTGACACTGAATGACTCCTCTCTCTGGATAAACTCAGCTGACTTCTTTTTCTGTGTGTGTGTGTGTGTGTGTGTGTGTGTGTGTGTGTGTGTGTGTGTGTGTGTGTTGAGGCAGCAGCAGCAGCCTTGTGGTCAGAAAGGTGGACTTGTTCAAACACCTGGCTAAAGAGTGGAAATAAAAGAGTCTCCAGTGCAGTCACCCTGGGACCAGCACGAACCGAACCCCCGGCTGCTCCGGTGGAGCTGCTCACTGGCCCACGGTGTGAGTCTGTGGTTGTACCAGGCAGCTCCCAGGTGTGAATGTGGGTACTTGTGTGTGACTCTCCCTGCAGCTTCTCCCCTCAGGCTGTTTCTGTAAAGAACTGAGTGCTCTTAGGCAACCTGTCCAGGTAAACACACTCACAGCGGAATAAAAATCCTACATTTTCCCTCTCTGCTGGGATACATCAGCTTGCAATCATCTGCAAAAGTTTGACGCACGGAAACGTGACACAAGTTGACGAAATCTTCCAGTCCAGAACATCCTGTCTAGTCCAGAAACACAGCAAGTCAGGGTGAAATTAAATGTACTGTACTGAGACGAGGATTAGCTGTGGCCCTTTTAGTCTTTCGCCGTGATAAAATCAGATGCTGACTTGCCAGTTGCTTTGCTCTTGATTATCACAGCTCATAAAGATGCCACTCTGACATCTGAGACAGGCAATTAAACGGGGAGACGAGGAACTTAACATCCCAGCGCCATCAGTCTCTATTAGAATCAGAGCTGGAGAGAGTCTCAGCAGAGAAGCTGCCGCAGATCCCCCTGGCTCGGGGCTCCGAACGCCTGGTGTGAGTTAAAATGACTGAGGTGCATGTTGTGGTTTGTAAAAAATGAGAGTACAGTGATGCTCACAGTAACAAAGCTCTAAGTATGACCTATGATCACTGCAAAAAGTGAGAATCCTCAGCGCAGCACCTGACTGGGGTGGCCCAGGGTGCAGAGTGAGGCCTGCGTGGTTGTGATTTGCTGTTGTGTGCCCTTCGTTTGCGAGGTATAATCATTATCAGTGTGTGAGGAGAGCAGGAGCTTAATATGATCAAAAGAGGAGATATTCATCAAAGAGTGGCAGAGACACGGGGAGAGACCGAAGGGATGGGGGAGGATGGGGTTGGAAAGACGTACAGTGCCCTCCAGTGGCTGTGGACAGAACCTCCCCCATCACACAGACACATTTACCAGGACGCAGCAGTGACAGGAAGTCAGTTTGTAGAGCTCACATCATTGAGAATACAGCAACAGGAACAATGTGCCGGACATCTCCCTATAGAGACTATTCATTCTGTAAAAAGACTTCTGGGAAATGATCCGGGCTATGTCTCCAGGGATGGTGACACCTCACCTGAGGCTGATAACAAATGCCAACACACTAACCTAAAATGGGCTGATGCCTGATATCACCACCTATTTACCAAACAGTACACTATATATAGCCTGTGGCATCTCATTTAAGGGTGTTCATGATCTATATGATACGTCAAAATTCCCCAGAAGGAGCAAAAAAGTAGAGAGGCCTGAACTTGAGATGACGAGATGTAAAATGACAGTGATTTATTACAGAGTGAACTACAAAGCAGATATATTCATATCTGCACGGCTATAGAAAACTTTATCTATCGCCTTCTATGTAAATGATCCACTTTTTTTCTTTAAATGCAGCTTAGTGTCACTTTCTTCTTCCCTTTGCTCTCCTGACACCAGACGGATGCAGACATTTGACAAATAACACTTATTTGTCAGACTGTTAATCCACCAGACCAGGACTGACTCCTGTTTTAATGTACTTCTTCTATCTCCTCAGCAGGCAGTGTGCAGTGTTCAGCACCTTGCGACAACCTCCAGATAAGATAATGCCTTTTCCTTCCATACGAACGTGTCCGACTGCCTGCGTGCTTAAGCAACACCTACGGCCAAAAAAAAGCAGAGAAGAGCAAACACTTGTAGTTGTTTGCGCGCAGTGTTTGCTCTCAGTCTGAGTGCTGTGCTGCAGGCTTTAAACTGCACAGAAACAACCTTGGCAGGCGCACAACAGGCTGCTGTAATTTGTGGAGCTGTCCACAAGGAGGAGGAAGAGAACAGAGAAAAGTGAGCTCTCCTCAAACCTCCCCATGGAGAATATATAATGCATGTCTTGATGAACCTCTTTCATCTTGAAGTTCTTCCACTAGTATTGTTAAAGTCTTTCCACTGACATGGCTTCAGAAATATGATGAAAGATTTGAACGCTAACAACACTCGTGTTTCAGATTCGTCTGTCTCTGTTGCAGTTTGATTTGTGATTGGTGTGTGTGTTATCATGCACACACACACACACACACACACACACACAGCGATGGTGTGCACATTCCCGATGCCACACTAGCCGTCCTGTGCTGCGTCACATGCAACATGTGACAGTGAGAATCCCAGCAGGGAAAAAGGAATGAATAAAGCCCCCGGCATCAACTTTGGTCCCCTGAAGACATTTGAAGTGAAGTGAAGAAATCTAGAGCGAGAAATCAAATCCTCCTTTAGCTTTTTTAGCTTGGATTGGAGATCATCAGTTGATTTTTCCATCCAGGTTAGAAGTCTTGTTGGTGTAACCCCCCTTTAAAGCACTAATCCCCCCCCCCCCCCCCCCCACGTTCCTCATTTTTGTTTATTTGCTGTGTTTGTTCTGTCTGGCACTCGGAGCTCATCCATTTGAAGGTGTTTGCATTTCACTTCCCAGAGATCAGTTGTCAATCAAATAGCGCGGGGGCGGAACCATGGTGTGTTTTTCCTTAGATTGTGGGTCGATGAAGTTTTGTCTGGTCAGCTTCAGTGACTGCACATACATTCCTTTTGACCAACAGGACATCCCATAATACACATGCAGGTTGAGTATCTGTAACAGCAAAGTCACCTGGGTGACATGTGACTGGGTGGATGTTGATCTGCCTTGACTGCTGACTTTTTGATGTAGGGATCTAGTCCCTTTATTCCAACCTGTCACACATCTTAGAGACTGTGTGTTTTCCAAACTAAGCCGCTTTAAACTCTACATCGAAGCGGCCTCTATTAGTCAGTAACCTCACATCCTCATTGTGACTAACTCTGATGAGTCCTCCTCTTCTGACTGCTTGTGGGCAGTACAATGGGCTCTGATTGCATCTATGTAATCATCCACAGCCTCACTGTTTTGAACACTTAAAGTTAGTCATGTACTTTCTGCTGCTTAGCTTTTTATAACAATGCAATGTTTGAATAAGATTTTATTTGACTGGTGGCGACTGTTTGCGTAGCTTCATTTGAAAATAGCAATCAAACAGTGTCACTGTTTGATTGCTATCACCCAGCAAATATCAGTTAATAGCAGCACTTTCGCTCTGCAGATATGTGCTGAGGTGTACCATCTACAGGCCCTATTTATACATATTTTGGGTTAGAAATGTCTGATGGGTAAAATCTGGAGTTGGTCCAGTAGATCATTTCTGTCAGCAGCTGAGAACAGGCGGCGAATGAGCTGCTGTACTCGGGCAACTGCATGAGATCAAAGTACGTCCACTTCACAAATGCTTGTTTTTGCCACTGACATGCTCAGATTGTTATCTAAAGTGAGTGGAACCATAACAGAGAGGATCCCTACAGTGGCAGACCACCAGACTCCATTGACTAAAACCGTAATTTTACAAAGAAGTTGGTGCATGATTTTGGTGATTTAAAGGATGAGTTCTGATCCAACACAATATTTTTCTAACACAACATGATGCAAAGAAACTAACCAATCGAGGCAGCAGTGGAACAGCACCTCGCATGTTCTGTGAGGTTAAATTACTATTTTCATCAATGGAGTCTGGTGGGTTTGAGCAGGGTGGTACAACTGCTGTCTCAGGTTGAATAAAACAGATCGTACAGGTCTATCTCTGTAGGGATACTTTCCATAATGGCTGGCAGACACTTCGAGTGACAATCTGAGCCTGTCAGATTTTAGAGGAAGTAATTTGATTGGGTGCAATTTCCTCAGCATTACAGCCCTAGTAGCTCATTCTCAGCTGCTGGCAGAAACGATCTACTGGACAAATTACCAGTCAAACTCAGACCCAAACTGAAATGAAGAGTGCTCCGACTCTGTTATTTTGACTTTTAACTTCCTGTCTGCACTGGAAGTGGGAGTATGTTCAATTGTGTGTGCACTAACTGATCTGATCTGCTGCTTGGGTGATCCCTCGCGCCTACGTTTGAGCAAATATCTGACCAGCCATATCAGAGACTTTCCCCTACAGCCGTGTGACAATCATCAGCTGCTACTTACATGGTGTCGCTAACCTGCACAGTGCCGGGATCAGCTGATCAACTTTTTACTGGTATTTATGATAACTGACAGTAGCAATCAGAAGTTGGGAGACGAAACATGAAATTAAGCCTGACAATAAGCACACAGCTCCCCCCTGAGGACGGCCTGCAGCCGACCAAACATAAGCATGAGTTCAGTGAGGTTCTTAACTTTTCACCAGTGACTGTGACAGAATTTCAGCAGTGGACAACTTTTCTTGTCAAGCTTGCTGACCGCCCACACTTCAGCTGAGTTTCCCTGGTCACTCAGCTCTATAGAACAAGAATGGACGCCTGGTGATATTTATTGTGTTCCTTGCAGTGTGCTTGCAAGGCCACAGCTATAACTGACTGAATTAGGGCATGTATTTCGCCCGGGGATGGTTTGAAGTTGGACTGCGCTCGTTGTGGGAACAAATCAATATTTTCTCCAACTAACTAACCCTCCCTGAGGCCAATATGTGACAGAGTAAGGATTTCCAGAAATCAGACTTGCAGCATTACAGCCTCCTATTACTTCAGTCAATTCAAACTTGAACAGTTCACATGATAATAGAAACTTCATTGTTTATAAATGTGATCCTTCTTAGAGAAAATCCTCCTCCTGAACTACTGTGAGTGAATTAAAGGGAACTGACCCCAGCCCTGCATGGTACTGCTGTTATCTTGTGATAAGCGCTGATACCAACACTGTGTTTCCCCTCCTCAGCCTGTGTGGAGGTGTGAGAGGGGGGCCGTTAAACCCCTCTCTATTTGCTTTCCCCTCAAAGGGACTATGTGAGGAATGCCGGGAATTTAACTGATCCCCGAGTGTCCCGGTATGGCTCCCAGCGCTCCTGCCTGCTCACGTTCTGGGAACAGCCGAGCTACCTGAAACTGGACACCGGTCGACCACCCCGCCGTGGGAAACCAGGCAGAACGAAAATACATTCAAGAAAATGTCTCCAACACATTTCCAGCCTGGAGTTCTCGAGATCACAGAGCATTTGTTGTGAAATATCACTCGGCTCTCCTAGGAATTCACTGGAGATACTATATTGAATAAAGTATAACTTGGAATTAGTTTCTAGGTATCTTCATCTGAGGAACACAATATGCAGGCTCTAAAAGCACAGCACAATAAGCTAAAGCATATGTTTCTGAGCTGTATATTCTGCCTGTGGCTTGTTTGGTTTTAAAAAAGGAAAAGCATCTATCTATGGACCAGCAATAGCCAATAAGCAAAATTACTTTAGGGGAAGTGGACACCCTGGCTCTTCTGAATAGAACAAGAACACAGAACAAAAAGGCTGGATTCAATAGAAAACCTCAAGGCTACACACTCGTTAGAAGTGATGAATTTTCCTTGATTAGCCTGCATAATAGCATGAAAAATGATGTGGTGGCAATCATGCTAAATTACCGGGATAATAGCTGAGCTAAAGCTGCTTCTAATGAGATTTTTATCAAATGTTGTTTTATCAGGTAGTTCCACTTTGTAACGTTTAAAGAAGAAAGACAGAAGCATAAGTACGTGTGTGTATATGTGTGTATATATAGCATTAGGAGGTGCAGTATGTCTGGGGGGCATTTCAGGCTGCATCCATGGATGATGAGAATCCCACCCCCACTCAAGACCAGAATGGACACTACTAAATCACCAGGGGCCATCAGAGGCACCTCAGTGGAACTCCTTATCTGGCTGCGCTGTCAGAACATCTAGCCAGCCTGCAAGTCACAAGGAGTCAGCGTCTTCAGATTGGAGAAAGACACCAGAGGCTGCCCTTGAAGCACCTGAGCTATCTCCATGGCAACTGAGCAAACTCCATCACTGTGAGATGTGGTTTTAAAGCTCGGAGATGAGTAAATATGTATACCTTGAGTCAATATATACACATTTACAGTAGTTTAACAAACAGACAAAGTTTGGCAGACATGTTGTTTACCGTGGTTACCATGGTTACCATCTTGGTTTAGCAAAGCATTTGCTAATTAGCTCTTATTACACATGCCCAGATAAGGCTGATGGGAATTTTCCATGAACATTACAGGTTATCTATTCAAAAGTCGTGAGGATTCACCCTCTGGGAACCCTGAATGTCTGTACTAAGTTTTGTGCACAGCTCTCTTGTAAGATAATGAGATATTTCACAGGATATGGGGTAAATGTAGCCTGCTGGTGGCGTGTCATGGCTAAATACTGATAGTGATACAGGCTGCACACATGCATACACTGACGACGTCATCAAGCTTACTGAGAGAAAGCCAAGAGTGAGCAAAGCTGTCATCAAAGCAAAAGAAGAACCTAAAATATTAAACATATTCTGAATAATTCAAGACTTTTTTGTTTACTATATAATTCAATATGTTCCTTCATAGTTTTGATGTCTCAGCTACTAAATGTACGTATGGTTTTATTTCGCTCCATAGAAATCATAATGTGATAAAAGTTGTGCTCACATGTCTTTTACAACCAGATTAGTTGGAATCATTATATCGAGTTCAGTTCGCTTGAAGGTTTTCTTCGCCTTCTTTGGATTCACAGTTGATGTTCTCCGTCTGTTCACCTCAGCTCACACCCCGCTCATCCCCGCCTCTCTGTCACACTTTTCTCCTTAAATATCAGCCTCTTGCTGCAGAAGGTTTTCTAACTTCATCTACATCTGTCTCATCCTGCGAACATTACATTATCTCACAGCCTATACATTTACCAACACACACACACACACACACACTCCTCTTTGACCTCCTCACCAGCCTCCTCATCAGGTCACATTCAAAGGGGAGATGGGGGGTTCGTAGCGGCAACGCAGCAAAGGATTGTGGGAAAGAATGGAGAGGCCAATGAGAGCCCTCCAGACGGATTGCTGCCGGGCATCGCCACCCACCTATGACTGCTCTCCAGCCGTTGCCGTGGCAACAGCAGAGCTTGATGGGAGAGGATCCTACTTTTCAAAAAGAGAGTGCGTGTGTGTGTGTGTGTGTGTGTGTGTGTGCGTGTGTGTGTGTGTGTGTGTGCGTGCGTGCGCGTGTTTGTGTGTTTATTTAAATCTTGAAAGGCAAACTCCTCACTGTTGACCTTGATACTTAACAAAGGGGAAGAAGCATATGTTGTGACCCCTAACTTAGCTAAAGTTAGAGAAAAAAAAGTCAATACTGGCCTGAACACTGTATTGATTTCTTTTTTTTTTGCTTAGATTTTAAAATAGATGGATTCAGGATTGCAGCATTCAAAAGGATAATGTTTAAACCTTGCAGCCATTATGTTTATATGTGTGTGTGCATGTAGAAAGTGAAGCAAAAAGATAAATTGACTATTGTGTGCATGTTAGTTCATTTGTCTTCTGCACTGTATATGTGTGTGTGTGAGAGAGAGAGAGAGAATATGAGAGGGGTAACAGAGAAAAGATCGAGTGTGTCTACTGATATGTTTATGTGTATTTAAGAGAGGTAAAGAGGAGAGATCGGCGTGGGCTGATCTGTTCATGTTTATTCATAGCAGTGCTGATCTCTTCACAGGTTTGGCTATCATTTGCTCTTTTCGCCCATCCTTCCCTCCCTGACAGTTCCTCTCTCTATCTTTCTTTCCATCTGACTCTGCTGTTTTCTCTCTCTCTCTATCACACACACACACACATACAGGTGTGGGTAGCTCAATGGGAGGGTGAGTCGTGACTAGTGTGGAGTTGACTTTGTAAGACAAGCGAACGCGCTCTTAAATGATGCTTGGAGCCAGAATTCGGATTAAAGGTGATGTGATCATTTGGATAACTCTACAGAGTAAAGTGAGAAGAGTGACTGCCTACATGAGACTCCTCTTCTTTCCACATTCTGAACCACATTTAGATTTTCTGCAGCTTTCCCTCACAAAGCCAAAGGTGCTGTGCTTCCAGTGTGATCTAATGCCCTGCTGGTACCAGATTTTGTTTTCCACAGCACAGGTAGCGCGGCCTCGACTTGTGCAAACACATCTGGAGCAATCCGAGGCGTTAACCTTCCTGCCTTTATTTACTGACAAACTGTAACACTGTACATTTACTGCTGATCTGACAGCTTCCCTTCTTACCTTTCCCTCTGCTCCATTTGCACTCACCGTGATTTTTTGCCTCTCGCTCAACCACACGCTCACACCTTGCACGCTGCCTTACTCCCTACAGGACTACTCTTTTAACAGACCACATCAGAAGGGATTGTGTCCTTGATTGGTCTGCACATCAGTTGGCCACCGTGTGGTTTTCAGGCTGGTATTTCTTAAAATCTGTTGAGTAAATAAAAAAAAAATTGATTGATGGTAGTCTGGTTATTTGAAACTTGTGGGTTTGTTGCCCACGTTGAGACGTCTCTCTGACCAATCAGTGTTTTCACTCCTTCTTTCAGTATCTGCCCAGCTCATTAGGAACCTCAAGTGGAAGTGACACCAAAGTGTCGAGCTGAGCCGAGCCGAGCCGAGCTGTACCGTGCAGTGTTAAAAGGGCTTGGAAAGAATCATCACTAATGTGTCTGTCTTCTTTAGTAAAGCCAAGAAACAGAAAAGTAAGGATTACAGGAAATATAATTAGCATTAATAGCATTAAGGCTCTCATTTGTTGTCCAAAGCACAAAACAACTTAACTTTTACCACCTGAACTGCAGACCAGAAGCTGTACATTTCCCACCATTTACCCATTAGCTTTAGCTAACTATTATCAGCTGTCCATTGTTTCTAGCGAACCATTTAAACTATTTAGTGGTCTATCTAGTGGTGTAGAGGTGTTATAGTTTCTTCATCAAACCATAATTTGGTTTTATTTTCTTTAGTTGAGCTACTCCAGTCTTCTGTCATTCCATCATCATAATGTTGGGAAATGAATGGAAGCCAATGGACGCCTGAAAAGGACGAGGGGAAAAAAATCTAAAATCTGGAACTAGGTGAGACGGAGTGAAATGTGCAAAATAACACAATAGAGGATTAGGGTGTCACAAAGCGTGCCTGCGTGATGTACAAGGTACTTTGTCAGTGTTGGCCCTGTAGGTTCACTCAGCCTTCTGACATTTTTCCAGCTTTCTGATTTATTCATATTTGGTCATTTACATGATAAAGTCAGCTGCTCATTCATCTGACCCTGCAAACTCTCCCTTTTTGTTAGGTAATGTGCCACCGCCTAAACGCCCCGGCATCAAACCTGGTCTGAAAACAGTCGAGCAGCCTTTCTTCTTCATCACCTGCCTCCCCCTCCTCCTCCTTTTCCCTCCTCTTCACCACTTCCACCCACGCTCAGCTTTTGTTGACTCTTGTCCTAAGTGAGTGTGTACTTGTGCGTGTGTTTGTGTGCCATTTTATTATATTTCCCCCTACTTTGCAAAGTCTTTGACATATTTTGCAAAAAAAAGTGTCGCAGTATTAATAGTTTTTGCTCCTGATGGTTTCTTCCAGCTTCAAGGCAGCTGCGCAGGTACAACAGGCGATTTGCTGCCATGTTACATTTTGCTGGCATAAGAGAAACAGACACAAATGTTAATTATCATTCTTAAAGAAGCAAGAAATAGCTGCTTCGATTTGGTGCACCAGAATTCTAAATATATGTGATTTTAATGCAAATATACACTGGGAGTGGGTGTATCTCTCCTCTCCCTGTCTGAGAAAACAAAAGGGGTTTTGGCAGGGTTTGAAAGTTTAAATTGTAATCCATTACATGTTGCTGATTGGCATATCAAAATGGGATGAACAAAATATTGCATTCGTCCATATAATCGTTTGGTTACTTTTAGTTTGCAGCACATCCACAACTCTCGGAATACGTGTGGAAACTGAAACACAATGTTACATCCAGCCCAGTTTAAGCTGAACTGTTATCATCATTAATAACTAGAATTAGCTGATTCTTTTTTCACATTGTTAATTCTCTGCGTACGCCAAGAATGGATTGCTTTTTTTTTTTATTGTAATTTAATTTCACTATCTGCATTGCGTTGGCAGCTTTTCCTCAGCACTTGCAGCAGACTCCATGCAGGAATTAACCAACCAATTTCTGTAGAGCACACACACACACACACACACACACACACACACTCTTCTCATCAGCGGGATTCACACTTGACTGTTGCCATGGCTCTATGAATCTGCCGATGTCTATCCGTCAAGGCCAGAGTGTTTGACAAAGATATTGTCTGGAACGATGATTCACTTTGCACTCAATAGCCAGGATGTGTGTGTGTGTGTGTGTGTGTCACTGCCTCAGTGTGTGTGTGTGTGTGTGTGTGTGTGTGTGTGTCAGAAAGCAGACGAATGATGTTCGAATTTGTGTTTGTCCACCCTCTCAAGAGAAACAAGCATATGAAAGTTCAATACAATGTCTTTCTCGACAAGCAGGAGCTCCAATAAAAGAGGATTAACTGAGGATTTGGCCTTCAAAGTTCTGTGATTCCTACTGTTCAACAAGGTTACCACTCAATACACATAATTCACCCAATAAAATATATATCTTGAAACCGCAGCGAGCAGATTAGTGCAGCGGTCCTCGGCCTAACTCATTTCTATCAAGTGTTAAAAGTCCTCAGAACGGGCGATTTTTCGGATTTTGGCGTTTTTCAAGAGAATCCAAAAAGAAGCAGTGCTGCTTGTTGTTTTCCACAAGCGAAGCCGTCAGAAATCAGATTGACTTTGTGACAGATTCGTGACATTCTCAGTTTCATGTTGAGAATCTTACTGGCAGATATGAAATGTAGCGTTTCTAGTCTTTGTTATAAAGGAGGCAATGTGGCTGTTCTTTGCCAGAAGACGCCCACGCGCCCCATGTGTTCTTCTTCGCCTCTCTTGTACACAAGATGCGCGCAAACACACACACAGAGAAAGGCTTCGGTATGCATGACAGTCATACACTGCATAGAGATGAGTCTGCCTCCATATCGGGAGGTGATGATGTTAAAGAATACAGTAGATACTCACTGTACTAGAACAACTATCAAGTTCTTTCAAAGTTACATATTTCCTGCACAGTTAAACTGACTCTATCATGTATGTTGTGCACTGACTGATGAAAAATAGATAAAAGTATCATAAAGAACAATATAACACATAGCCAGACTGACCTCCCCAGGCAAAAATTGAGTGCAGGTCCCTCCGTACCCCCCTGGAAGTCTGGCCTCTTTAGATTTTATCTACGTGGGCACATATTGTTATTTATACATGTGAAACTGTGGCAGTCACTTTAAATCGAGCCGATGCCGCAACCGATGGCTGAGAATTGTGCTAATCCTGCCATCTGCCATCAGCACTACTTAATTCATACAGGCAAAACTAGTGCTGCACTATCCCATCCATCATCCATTGCTTATCCTTAAGAGTCACAAGGAGCCTGTTTCTACAATATATTGTATAACATAATGTGATTCTCTCCATAATGTAACAGTGAGTGTGCAGGGGCTTGCCAATGGCACGCATCAGGTGTTGAAAAGCAGCCCAGTATCCAAAGGAATTTGGTTCAAATTGGATGAACAATGCTGCATCTCATGAATTACTGCCACTGCCAAACTATATTCCCAAGGCAGGAAGCAATGTGCCTTTTATGTAACGAAACATAAAGCGAAGCCTCCAGTATGCGTCCGCCTGCTTTTCACCATCGGAATCATCATTTTTGTAACTTCTGTGACTTTTCTCATGTCCGACCAACACATGTCAACACTACGTGCGCCGCTTGAAACATTATCACATCTCGTCCCTCTGACAGCTGACAACCGGCAGCTACCCCCCCACCCCCACCTTCGAATGCGACCATTTTGAAGAGCTATAAACACTTTCTCCCCGGGCTGCTGACTCTCATGCACTGACCGCGAGACTCACGCAACTGACACCGTTCACACGCTCTCAGGCCACGCATCTATTTTCTCACGCAATGAAAAGCTAGCAGAGCTCCCTTCCCCCCTCCCTCCGGACTGCACCTTTTTGGCAACAAATGACTCCAGAAATTCAACAGGATCATGGAACAATCTCTGAAATTAACAATTTTCTTGGAGAAGATTTTCAAATATCTCGGTTAAATTCCTGGAGGCTAACATCACAGACTTCACAATCTCACTCCAGACTAAACGGAAAAGTTGGCAGCCCTGCTTTTGCCTTCATAAGTGTTCCGACAACATGTTGCACAAATGATTTCATTTCACGCACACCCCAGCCTCAAAGGTGTGGTGAATCGACATTATGCACGATTTTCTAGAATGTGCTGTTTGCTTTTTACCATAACTTGGATTTTTGCCAACCTTAACCATGGCAGCCTTGTGCAGATATTGTCAGAGAATTATTTTTTGATTACATTGATCAAAAAAAAAAAAACTCTGAAGAAGAGAAATATTGGAGAATCAGTGCTAACATTAGCTAGCTTCCACTTTCTGACTGGAATACAATATAGATACAGATAAAATATAGGTGTTTCCAGTAATAATTTAGTAGGTAAAGTCTGGGTTGAAAATGAGGAATGGCACACGTGAAAGCAGATGATGGTATTAAATGGAAAGCAGCTTCAGTCCTTGAAAGAGAGAGTGGGTTAACAGAGTTTAATAGACTAGATCCTTCTTATTTTAAAAGCATCACCATCAGGTCACGATCTTTTGTCCAAAAAACATCAATGTAGTTTTGAATAAACTCTCCACTTGCTCTGCATTAAAGCTGTTTCCCATCAACAATTATTCATGTTCATGAAGAGCGTTTTCAGTTTAGACCGTCTGCTAAGTGCCTCAGTCCTCACAGGCTATCATCACTGCAAATCTAAATTGTTTGCTGCTTTTCAATTAACTCATTTGTGCACTTCAGCATGTTTTTTTTTTTCCAGGCACAATTAAAAGCAGTATTTTCCCTACCTCCATCTCAGCACACATGCTCATTCACTGAGGCTTATTTGCCCGAGGTGGATGGCAAATTCCAATCTATTTGTACACAGCCCGAACGTGTTCCATTCTAATTTTGATTAACAATCCAGCTTTGTAACTGCAAAAGCTAACAGACTTAATCCTGGTTTATGGCATTTTTTTGATTCTATAAACATGAAACCATCACATCCTGTGCTTTTCTCATGTCTGCAGATATTATTAACTCTTAAAAACAATACATGATACACACTTCATCATCACACCATATGGGCATGATCCTGCTGCATCAATTTGCATATTAGGATGAAAAACAGACTTTTCCAGGTAAAAAAAAAATTTAAAAAAAGGATTTATTCTTATTGTTTTTTTGCATAAATTCGGCAAAAATCCTGGAAGACAGGACATCTTTATCTTTGTTGACTTTCTGCTCTACCAGATGGCGCGCTGTCAATTAAAAGTACCAGCAAGAAACACACACATTTACATAACACTGCCTCTCTCTCTCTCTCTCTCTCTCTCTCTCCAACTGAAACTGTATCCAGCTGATTGACACTTTTAGTTGATGATTCATCCCCGCAAAGAAAACATTAACTTATGGAGGATTTTTGCAACAGCGTGACTTCATGTTGAAAGACACAGAGATCATGTTGGAGATATTTGTCGTGGTATCTGCGAAAAAAGAAAAAAGAAACATCTACATGTCATTAAGGAATGCTGGGTATTTGTGCATTACTGCTGCTGAAACCTTGCACTACAAAGTGATGGAACATCACATTGTGCAGTATGATAATGAATAAGAAACATTAGCACCCTCATTGATTTTATGTTCATGGAGAGATTCTTCTTCTGTGGTAAACCTCTCATGCATATTTGAATAATAAACCTAAGACGAAGTATTAATACCTAAGTATTTGGTTGGAGTCAAACCTCTTGTAGCTCTTCTATTTTAAAAAAAAAACATTATTGTGCACATTTTTTACTTTTATATTCTGCAATGTGAATATCTCTTCTATTTTTTACATATTTCATATTTGTTTATTTATCTTACACTATTATACAGAGGCAACGTCTTACTCTGCACTAAATCTGATTCTGATCCTAATGATGACCACCAAAGTCCTTATTGCTCATCCTGTGGGGAAAATGAATATCTGTACCAAATTTCATTGCAATCCATCCAATAGTTGTTTAAGACATTTCAAACAAAAGCAATAACTTCAACTTTCAATGGTGGAGCTGCAGGAAAAGTCAGGAGTTCGCCAAAGTTATTAGTGTTCATCCTCTGGGAACCATGAATGTCTGTACAAAATTTCATGTCCTTCTATTATTTGTTGAGATATTTCAGCCTGGAGTGAAGTGGTGCCTCAGTCGAGCAATGCATGAAGCTGAAGCACTGATGGCGTATTATGGTAGACAGGTTATCACAGAATCATTACTTTTTACTGTAAGCTTATTCGTTGTAACATAGCAACTCCAATTGTTTGCTCAAATTGCTCTTCTGCAGCACTTTGTGCCTCTTAGCTTTACAGAATTATGATTTCTGCTATATTACCGCCAAGCATATGGACAGAAAAGGCCTCAGCTGCTTCATCTTGGGCAACAAACTTGTAGAATCTTTGAAATGTCATTCTTTTTAATAGTTTAATGATGGCGAAAAGTTCCATTTTAAAGCTTAAGGGCATAATTAAAGACATATTTCTGAGCTGAGAACAAAACGGTTTGATTGATCCTATTTATTTACCTGAGAGCTTTGAAACTGCTTCCTCCGAGGTCAGCAACCATTTATTCAGCATGACTCATTTGCCTAAAGCACAAATTCCTTGAAAGTATAAACTCATGTTGAAATAAATGGAGCTGCTCTCGCACTCGCACTCCCACAATCCTGCTTGCTCGCTTGCCCACACACATGCAGACACACCAAAGCATGCGCGCGCGCGCTCGCAACCCGACGCGAACACACACATGCAGACTGTGTGTGGAAGCGAATGTTGTTCATGCATGTCTAGTAGAGTTGAGCTATGCGGAGAGGATCTTTGATCTCACCCAGGCAGCCAACCAGCTTCTCCACTATTTGCATTTAGTCTCCTGGGTCTGTTGGCTTCTTGGCCCCTCACCAGCTTCAGATGCAGGTTACAGAGGTAGCCAGAGGGAGATTCCCACACATTCCTGTTTGGGAGAGTGTGTGTTTAAGGTTGCGTGTGTGTGATTTTGTGCATGCGCGAGCCTGTGTTGTTGCAGGCTAAGAATATAGCCATGCTTTGTGTGTGTGTTGGTGCGTAAGGAGGGAGAATGAAGAAAGAGGCCGAGAGAGAGTACCTGGGCCAGCAGCACATCAAAGAGCAGCAGCCTGACAGAGAGAACGAGTGAGTGAGAGCGGAGAGGGCTTTCCAATATATATATATATATAGAGAGAGAGAGAGAGAGGGAGAGGAAGAGAGAGAGAGAGGATAAGATACGAACAGAAAGAGAGCAGACAAATGAAAAGTGAGAGGAGAGGAGCAGGGAGAGTGAGGCCTCTCCAGGAGGTCACTGAGTTTCTGGATCTCCGCTCCTTTTGTCCCACAGCACATTCCATAGCAACAATCTGACCAGTCAGCCAGGGAGCCGCAAAAATGAAAAGAAATATAGTGGGGGAAAAAAAAAAAAAACTCACAGCCCACCTCAAACTGGTATAGAGTACGCTCACAGAGTTATTCTGCAGCACAGATTTGGTTTTAGCCCCTACTACCCGAAAACCCCAAAACAAATTATTAGAATTTTTATTTGACCTGCTTCAGAGGCATTTAGATTTCCAGAACTCCCAGTGCCTTGAAAGGATTAAAAAATGTTCTCACCTGATATTAACTGTTCACTTCTGGTAGTGATTCTCACACTTGTAAGTTCATATGATAGCTTAAACCAAAGAAAAAATGCAAAACATGGCTTACATCACAGGATGAAGCATGTACAGTACATAAATCACCCCTGTTTTGACTGAAGATCATCAGATGGATTTAGTGGTTTTGTGGTTATTTCTTCCTCAGGTATTTGGGCGGAGAGCTTCATTGGAAGCTTGATTTCAGTTTCGAACGATCTCTTGCCTGTACGACTGTAAACCACTAATGAAGTTGGCTAATAGCTCAGACTAATTTATTTCATTTCAAATATAATTACTGTATATTAAAGCTGCTGTCTATTTCTACTTTCAACACTCACTATCGTAAAAACTCCACAGTGCAACTTTAATACAACACCAGTTTACTCATTTAATATCAGTACCTGTGCTTTGCTAGTTTTAGACTGAAAAGACAGGTGTGTTTTCATAGTGCAGCTTTAAACTTCAGGAATTGGAAATATCCCACTTTCAGTGTTTTCAGTGTCCGCTTCCTTTTTTCTTTTTTTCTTTTTTAAAGCCCACAGACAAACTTGCTAATTCTGGAAATATACTGTAAGTCCAAATATCATTGTGTAACAGCATCTGAGATGAGATGCAAAATAAACCTGATTTGTTGTTCAGTGAAGTGGCCCTTTAAACTGGTATTTTCAGCTATGCAAATCAGAGCTGCCCAAACACAGGAATTCTAGAAATTACCTATCGCTCACTGATTTCAGCGCTCTTAATGCATTTTCCTGCGCTCCAAAGTCAGGGAGTTCGCACTTGTTCCCATTGGTAATTTGAAATGTAATTACCCATCATTTTAGAGTGCTTCAGGAGCCTGACACCTACATCTCCCCCTCTGCCTCTCTTTCTTTCTTCCCTTCCTCTCTCTCTCTCTCTCTGTGGCTGTTTTTGTATGCTGCTGGAGGATTGTATATTTTCCACCCCCACACATTTTTGAGCACTACCCCTACCATTACCTATGTAAATGGCTCGGGCTCAGACAGGCGGTTCACAGAACCACCTCTCCTACACCGTGACTAAATGAGCGCTTTTACATGCACACAGGATAACAGATCGTATCTCTGCCGGGGTTATGTTCATGTTCATGTGCATCCTCATGGCTACATATGTCAGTGTGTGTGTACGAATGAGCCTGTAGTAGATATGTAATGTTTCAACATCAGAATGAATGAGCAGGAAATGGTGTTTCGATGCATGAGTAATGTGTGTTAAGATGCATTAGCATGTAGCAACTGTAGTTTTGGGGTCATTAATAATGTGCATATGAGCTTTTATGCTATCATAAACAACAGTATCTATGATTCTAACACACTCATGAAAAATACATGACTTTATTTTGAAGTGTTGTAAAAATTACCCCACATAATGGTGGATAAATCATGTATTGTTGAGCTTTATAGATGAATTATCTGCCAGAAAATATTGTCATTCATTAATTTTACTCTTCAGTTCACTTCAGAAGTCCAGTTTACTAATTTCTGAATATTTTTAATAATGTTTTGACATCTGGTCCTTTTCTGAAGATCCAGCCTGTCCACATCTTTTAACCATGCCACTTTTTATTATGTATCATTCCCAGCCTGCCTTGTAAAACAACCCTAAACCTCACAAGCTCAGTTTTCAAGATGAGATATATTAGTTTGGAAAACATCCACTGAGTATTTCGGAGTCTGCCAGTTTATTAATGAAGCAGGTCCAGGGTCCGGCCCCGAAGACAGAGCAGGTGGAGCCGAGGCCGGTGTTATTACAAGTGCCATGCAGTACATACGCCACAGGAACACCAGACTATTAAATTCTTCTCCTGTCACTTCCAGCACCAGCAAGTGTCTTTGTGAGGACTGTAATCCAATAGTGGAAGTAAAAAACGTGCGCCTATGGTCATTTCATTTTGTCTTATCAACTTTGATTAGAAAGAAACACACATCAGAAACTATAGAAGCTATATGGTGATAGAATCAGGCTGCTTGATTTATGGGCTTTTTTCACTTCTCTGTCATTTTGTGAAGCTCTTTGTAGCAGATTTTATATATCAAGAGAATCTTTGCTATATAGGAGCAGATTATTTGTATACAGATGTGTCCAGATGGAGCTGGGCGATAAATGTACTCTGATTCTTTCTCTCTTGTCTTATTTTTTTATGCTATCGACTGGCAACACCCCAGCACAGGAGCTGCAGGAGTGTTTTTTTGATCCCCGATCTCCAGCAGTTTGAAATTGTTTTCAGCCCACGCACCACCAACTACCTGTGAACTGAGGGCTTTTCAGAATGTCCTTGCTTTTATTTACACTTGTTTGCATTCACCTGCCTCATGCGCAGACAGAAAAACAGCAATGAAATGCTCGCTGTCCGTCAACCCCACCTCCTATCTCATAGGCAAATGTTATCAGCACAGCGGGAGAGTTGTTAAACAATATTGACACCATTTATTTATCATATTTATCATCATTATACATCATCATTTTTTATCATCTCTGATAGTGAAGTTATTCAGCTTAGATTTAAATCAATCAGCTGCACCACTGATGACCTGCAATAGATTTTAATCTACAGAGCTTTGTTGCTATGTAGAAATCAGGCAGCAGCTGTCCTGAACACCTGACACAGAATCAAATATTATCATCTCCTGCCTTTCCTGTCATTTTTCAACATTCTGTCTTTTTGTTTTGAGCTTTATGTGTGCACATATTCAGACAGGCTGCGATCTGGTCTTAGGTAACATGATTTGGACTTGAGTCAAACAAGTCATCAGTTAAGACACAAAAAAAACCCACTGTAACAACGTGAGTTGTTACAGTTTTCTTTTGCGTGTTGTTACGACCGGCTCTGAGCTGCAACACACGGAGCAACACAACACTTAATTACGTGCAAAAGTATATCATTTATTTAGCCAAATGAACACAACCAAAATGCTGGGATCTGAATCAGGTGCCGGGGAGCTGAGAGAGAAAGGGAGAGTGTGGGGGAAGAACTGCTTATATGGACTGCCCACAACTCCATGCAGGTGTCATCAATTAGTCATCAGCTGCACCTTGAACACAGAACAGAGTGAAAGACACACATGCAAAACAATAACAAAACAGTGGCCTGTAACAATGTGCATGATATTTGAATCCAATGCAGGAATGGCGGACTCCGCCACTAACTACTACATAAAGAGGTAACCAATGAGTGAATATTCTTCTGGCTGTAGAGGAAGAAAAAAGAAAAATATTCATTCCCACACAATGAATGAGGAGCTGGGTCTCAGGAGGGTTTGGGTTAGAGAGTTAGAGGGTTTGGGTTAAAGTTAGAGGGTTAGAGGGTTAGGGTTAGGGTTGGGGAAGGGTTAGGGGTAGGGGTAGGGGTAGGGGTTAGGGTTAGAGGGTTAGGGTTAATTATCTGCCAAATGTTCTGTGATATAATCCAACCTCCTGCCAAATCACTGGCTTGAATAGATTTTTTTGAATTTATAAACCACTAACCTGAATTAATGTTTTTCTTGTTAGTAATATCAAAAGGATTTTGAACGTGTATAATTATAGATATTGTACACCTTTGATGGTTGTGGGAGTCATGGGTGAGTGAGCTGTTGTGTGGGATCGTGGACACGCCTCCAACACAGCTGACTATCAAGCAACTATGGGCTGTAAGACTGTCACTTTATGATCGTGATTAAAGTCCTTGTGTTCAAGGTATAGACCCTTTTTTTTTAAATCAATGCAGAGGTGATTGGACTTTGTAGAAGAATAAGGAGCAGCCATATATAGCATCAAAAATGTGGGTTTGAATTTATAAAACATTTAAGGATTATAACTTTGAGATGCCTGGTGGCAGCACTCAGCCTCCATAGACTTATGAACATTTCAACCCCATTTCCATAACTGCCCAGTTCCGTGTGTCGCCAACACCCTTTTTCTGTCGCCATTTTGCACAGGTGGATACTGATATAACTGTAATTATATTAAAAGTAGGTCTAGATTCATTTTCTCCTTTAATTTTACCTCCATCTTTGATGCTGAACGACCATTATTATTGTGTTTTTGCCCGACATCTGTCACCTGTCAGCCTCCCTTGCCTGTTCAGCCATGATGCCAATCATTGCTCATTACCCACCTCTTCTTATATTTGCTACAGCTGCATGAAACATTAAGCGTGTCATTTCCAACTCATAAACCAAATTCACTTCATTGTTTGCGTAATAATAATAATTTGGCCCCTTTTTCGTCACCATTCCACGGCTCTGAAACGCTGTTTCTCTTAGTTTGCTGATGTTCGGTGGAAGCGCAGCACTCAGGGGCCTCAAAGCGGTAATTTCTTTACTGTTATTAGATTTAACCCCTCGTAGTGCCACCGTTGAATCGCCTGTGTGTATTCTCATCTGATGGCTTCTCCGCCTCACACAGCAGGCAGTACTGGATGAATTTAGATCACTATTTATAACCCTGTTGCAGTGCAGGTTGCTCAGATTCTCTTAATTCAAAATTAGCTTGAGCAGCTGATCCAAACTGAGTCTCTATTTCATTTCTAAGCTCTAAAAACTCCTTGAGAGTGTGTGAAAATGATATTCTGTGATGCTGATAGCGTTGCAGCGAGATAAGCTGCTCTCCAAAGTTGCCGGATGGCCTGTAGCTGCCTATTCAAGCCACCTGGTTATGCATATAACTGATATAACTGCTGCCATCATGAGACAAGATGAGTCACAGGTGTTCAGAGCGCTTTGCCGAGGATGCTGTACTGCCCTTCTCAAGAAATACCCCCCCCAAAAAAATTAACTTCAGGTGACACTGAAATGTGGGCTTTGCCTTTAATGGCCCTGCTGTGTGTGTAGGTGTGCGCACATGCACACAATTGATGCGTAGGGGTGTGGAGTGGTCAACTGATGAGGCACTGTGGAGGCTGAGAGCTCTGGAGAGTGGTGTGTGGGTTGGAAGCCTCCTATCCTCACAGCGAAACACACACACACACACACACACACACACACACACACACAAAAGCTGGGGGAGGTGGAGGCAGCAGCGCTTGCTTCGCCGGCTGTCCATTGATCAGTGGAGAGGTTGGTAGACTTAAAAGATCAGTGTGGAGACTGGTGGAGAGCAGAGAGGTGGAGGGATGGAGAGGAGGATACTGGGGTCCTGTAGGATACAGCAGAGACAGAGAGAGAGAGAGAGAGAAAGAGAGATAGACATCAGCAAAGTGTGTGAAGAGATAGAGATGAGGGGAGAAATAAAGAGGCAGATCACGGCGTCTGGGGTTGCCCTGGGTTTTAACAGTCTGGAGGAAGCCTGCTGGTAAGCACTTGATGTTTCTGTGTTTCTATATGCTCTGTATGTGCTCATACCGCCTGAGTGCCTATTTGTATGCCTGCCTGTGTCTCGTGCTGCCCATGCTTCGGTGTTGAGCCACTGCAGAGAGAGGGAGAGATCTCAGTGCAGCAGGCAGCAGCAGGAGGAGTACAAATCTTCAAGGCTTCCTTCCACTGCAGACAAAACCATTCAGTCTGTTATCTGTTCAATTAAAAACAGCAGCGTGCTCCGGGCTGCCGCTGCTGCTGCTGCTGCTGCTGCTGCTGCTGCAGGAGTCATTCAGACTGCGTGCGTTAGTGTACATGTGTGTTGGAGAAGGTGTTAGGGTGGGAAAATCACACACAGGCTTGCTTGCGTCCTCAAGTTGTCGCCCGTGATGAGAAAGAAGAGTGATACTCCCCAGATGCAGCTTGTGCGTGTGTGTTTGTGCATGATTTGGCTTTTTGGTGTTTGGTCTGTGAAATGTCAGATTGATGTGATGTAGCAGAAGGGACTGACTGAGTGACTGTTGCTTTGCGTTGTTCCATCACATCCACACGTCCGAAATAAATCACCATATGGGACATTATACATATTTCTTATGCTGCAGGCAATTTTGAAGAAAAAAAAACATTTACTGTAGTGCTCTTACTGTAACTCCAGCTCAAACACATTTATGGTATTTCTTATGTCTCCTGTGGTGTGATAAGAATATGTCTCTTTTCCATAAAGGTACCAGCTCTGAACGCTGAATACAATACAGCTACAGCTACAGCTGCAGTCACTTATGATGCAGTTAGCCTTACGACCATCAGGTGACCCTCACAGACCACCATTCAGAGCCACATCTGAAATTCCACATTAATTAACACAGACTTTGTCCATAAAACACATGACAGGTCATTGCTGCATATGCATTTCGAGGCTACGGGGAAATCTGATTGGCTGAGCTGTTAAAATAGCCAATAAACGCACATGTGCAACAATAAAAAGTCAGCCAATGCCAAATGAAAATGGAAAAAAAAAAAGCTTGTCAGCGAATAGAACAACAGTAACGTTTGAAATTTTTTTTACAACAAAACTATTATTTCACAGACAAAAGATCGTGCACAAAACACCCAATTTATTAAAAGTTGCATGTATTCAACAAATAGATCCACCTACATGTAATATACAAGTCTGATTTCCCCTTAAACTTCTAACCTGACCGATGAGCACATAGTCCATTCTCTTATTGGTGCATTATTATTGGTGAATTAAATATCAGAGGTTGGATCTTTTTACTTTAATGAACTGACACTGATTTCATGCAACATCGCCTCAGAGCTGCTCCACATCACTTCGAACCACATTCACTTGTGGCTCCACTCGTTTTGCTACACCCCCCTCACACACACACACACACACACACATACACACACATACACGCACACACACACACACACCCCACCCCTCCACCCCCCTCCCCGGAGGTCCCTGGACCCCAGTTTGTGCACCACTGAGCCAGGCAGCAGCTGAAGAATCCCCCTTATGATATGGAGGCAACACGCGTTGACGTGTCGCGCTGCGCTTCCGACCTCTAGTATCGGTATGCGTCTTCTGCACACACACACACACACACAGACACACACACACACACTCACGCACGCACAGCACTCTCATGGGGACATGCGGCCAGCAGACGCAGCCACGGTAAGTGGAGCCACTTTTCATACGGCACTTTATCTCCCGGGGGTTTAACAACTTTCTCCGGGCTCGGTGCGTCGTTGTTCTTGTTGTCCGTGCGGGGAAAAGGGAACTTTAACAGACTTTTTCTCGCTCGTCGGCACCGCTCCGCCGATCACAGCCGATCCACGCAGATTGCGCAACGCGGCGTGTGATCGGACTGAAAAACGTGAAAACAGTTCGCTACTGTCGCTTTTATCCAACATTAGTGTGGTTACTAAACGCTCACTTTGGCCAAAGTCCACCTCATCATCTCAGTTCTGCTTTGCTTTGGCCATGCGGGGCTTCTCCAGGGAGCACATTTCAGCCTCTCCACTTGGCTAAAAAAAAAAAAAGAGGGGGTTTTTACGCACCAAACTGTCGCTTTTCCAACCCAAACACATCTACGGTGTTGTTGGACAATCAGTTGGGCTTTTCTTTTTCCCAAACTTCAGTGTTTCGCTACTTTAAGGGCCAAGTGTGCGGCTTGGTCCCGTGTGTGTGTGTGTGTGTGTGTGTGTGTGTGCAAGGGGGGGGCTATGCGCAAAGTGTGTGGTCTTCAAGCTCTCCACCCCCGCAGAGACGCACGGTTTGCACGCACACGCACACACACACACACACACTCTCTCACACACACACACAGGCTGTGTCTGTCACGGTCGGGCATGGGTGTCTCTGGGTCTGAGGAATGCGCCCGGCGTTTTCTCTGTATTTTTCACATTAAGAGCAGTTTGGGAACCGCTCTCAAAGCCGCTCTCTGAACCGCTGCCACCAGCGGCAAGTGTGCCGCAATAAAACGTAGACTTCCGGTTACCTATTTCAAAATAAGGGTTGGACTTGCAATAGTGACGCAAACAAAGGAAATATTTTTCCACTTAAACAGTAAAAATAATAATAATTCTGGCAGTCTGTCAATGTAACCTCATGAAACTTGCTGTTGAATCCTGTGACTCTGTGAAGAGTTTGCCGAATTTTGTTTGACTTACAATAGTTCATATTCAAATTATTTTCATTATTGATCAATGTGTGGATGAAAAAATGGTAAAAAAAAAAAGTCTTAATGCCAAAATGATGTCCTGAAAAATTGTGCTCTCTGGTCAAACAGTCTAAAACTGGACAACTACAAACATCTGTTCAGTAGAAAAGCCGGAACTAGAAAATGTTTGGTAATTTTGAGGTTATTCAATTATCAAAATAACTGCAGACCAATTTTCTGTTCATCAACTATCAAGTGATCTAATCTCTCTAATATTTCCGCTCTGATAAATGCGATGAGTAATGACACTAAAACTCCACCTATATATTTTACCATGTTTCATAGATTAACAGCCTGCGACAATAGTCCATAATATCTGTTTGTTTAAGGTTATGTTTTTTTCAGTTTAGTTTCTTTTCTTACATTTAAGTGCACTTTAGTTCTGTAATTGTTCACAAGAAATAGGTGCTTTTAATTTGAATGCGAAGAATTGCACAGCTTCCGGTTTGTTCCTGGTGAACTAAGGCTAGCTTGTAGATGGAGGGAAGGGGGGAGGGAGGGTAGCCCCTGCCTGGAGAGGAGAGAGGGGGAAATTCTTGTGTTTTTGGTATGCGATTACCCAGCGGAGAACCCATGACTGAAGGGGAGGAGGAGGAGGAGGAGGAAGACGGGGTTGAGTTTAGGATACATTCCTGGCCTTCCTCTTTAAGTTAACCACATTATTGGAGCTGCTGACATGTTGCCTCCTCACATGATACCCATAAGCTCCCAGCTGATGCATTTCAACTGGGGAAAGTGGTCAGTTGACCTCAGCACTGACAAGCATGACAGTGATACAAGGACGGCACCGGAAAACTACAACTCCCAATAGAAAACTGCACCTGATTGACGAAAAAAGAAAATCCCCACACTTCTTATTGTACTGACACCACAACATCTATTAGCATTAATGCTAAAGAGTGTTCCTGCTGTTTATTAATGACAGGTTATGTCTTTAAGTAAGGGATTTACTGATGGGTTTGCTGAACCTTATGTTTAACTTTAAAACAAAGAAATCTGTGGTAAAGACTTCCCTTTGACTTAGAAACAAGTGATATCATGATACATTTAACTTTGTTGTTCTGTTAAAGAATGACGTGACGACAACTTCTAGCTAGAAAATAATAGTACAATCGTCAGAGTGATGAAGTTCAATCCTTGCTAACTAAAGATTCACATTTACCGACATACTACCACAAATAAAGTCCAAAAAAAACTAGTTTTTCTTGTTTTTTGAGCAGCAAATAGGGCTCGAAATGCAATAAAATATAAATCTAGTGCATGAAAAAAAGAACGACCTTTCCCCGCTCTCCCAAACATGTCAGCCCAAGAAAAAGAAAACCGCCATAACCCCTCCCCTTTTCTGACCCCACCTCCTCTCTGATCCTGTCCCTTAAAAGTCTGAATTCAGTCCATAATTTCTATCAAACTCTTTTTTACTGTTAACAACACCTGCCTGTCAGCCCCCAGGTGGCCACACACACACACACACACACACACACACACACACACACACACGCTCCCTCGCTCGGCGTTAACTTCAGAAATACAGCCACATTACATCTGACATATTAAATGAGGCTTGCCAGATTTGCATAAAAACCAGCGGCGCTCTGCCTGCTCTTCTGACGAAGCCGTAATCGCCCACTCTGTAATGACAATTACTGTAATGGACTGATTGTTGGATTATACCACCAAAGTGGTTTTAGCACACATCTGCATAATTGTTCTTAGCATATACGCGCCTGTGGGCTCCTGGCTGCCATTAGCTGTTGCAGAGGAGAGAGTGATTGAGGGGCCGTTCGACGCTTGAAGAACAGGATAATTGTTTGCCAACTGTGTGGGTGTTTTGAGTGTGTGTGTGTCTGTAGACTCTATACAGTGTGAAAATGCACTGAGCATTGTCTCCTAAAGATTGTTTTTGGATTCTAGATTTGATTTGTTGTTGACAGCTGTCTGAGGGGGCGAACACTCGAGCAAAGATCACTTTCAGGCATCAACTTAGGGGTCCATGAGCAAGGCATCGGACCTATAACCTCCAGCTGGGTGGCAACCGGTACCTTCCAGCTGCTGCTGCTGTCCAAATGAGTAGAAATGTTTGAGATATTTGTGGCAAACAGCATCATGCTGAGTCAATTTCATGAATAATGGTTCAGAAATGAAGGTTATACAAGTAAACATGTCATCCTCCAGGGCCAGTGGGTGACGTGATGCCTCACTGCGCCCAGATTTATCAAAGTTGCAGCTACTGTCTTTCCAGTTTGAAACTGTTAACTTTAATAGTTGCACCTCCACCAGGCCAGCAACACTGAACCATCCCAAACTCCCGCTGGCCTGCATCTAATCAGACAAGCAACACGAGCGTAGAAACTCTGCTTAGTTCTATAGTCTTCGTTCAAAAGCTGTGTTCTGTGTTCAGCTTGTCGTGAAAAATCAGATCTGCGAAACTAAAGTCACGTGACCAACAGATGGACAGACACATCCGTAGTACATGGGGGACTGTGGCAGCGTGAGCCAGATCAACAGCTGAACCCAGCTTTCCAGTAACAGTCCCTGTTTGAACATGCAGCGAGGCTTTGGGGAGGAGGACGTGGGGGGGGGGGGGGGGGGGGGGCTGAGCTGAGCAGCTCTGTGGAAATCTGTCAGACTCTTTGCTCCAACAAAAGTGTTAATTTCATAATCAAATTCAGCAGGGAAAGATGGAGCCAGCGTAGAGGAAGTCATTGTCTGTGCCGGTGTGTAACGATACCTGAAACCTGCACGGAGGCCGGTGTTACTTCATCTCCTCTTCCTCCTCCTCCTCCTCCTCCTCCTCTTATTGCTCATCTCTTGAAAGCAGGCCAACATCCCACACACACAAAATCATGCTCCCTCTCACTCTCTCCTTTTCTCTGAACAGCACTCTGTGCTAATTACTCCCCGTTGCCATAGTGATGGGTAGCACCTCTTTTTTTTTTTGTTATCTTGGATTTGTCCGTTGCAATCATGCCTCGCATCCCATCATTCGACGGAGGCACCAGATTATATTGTTGACTGGATGGAATTCATCTTACTGCTAAGCAAGCGGCATTCATCCCCAAATTATTCAGTTAATAATCATGAAAAGAAATTTTCTTTTGTGATTTTTAAATGTAAAAAACACCTTCATATAATGTAATGGTTTATATTCATCCTCCATTCAGCAAACTCTTTTGTGATGAGGTGTATATTTTTGACTATACAGGTGTATCTACCTGAGCTAGTTATTTTCCTACATTTCCCAGAATGCCTTTCGACAGCTGGTTATATTATATTGGGGGAAAGAGGGGGTTAGAAAACTAGCAGGGGTAGTAATTACAGGGGGAAGGAACAACACAGATGGATCCATGTGTGTGTGTGTGAGGGGTTGGGGGGGAGTGAGAGAGGGATGGAGGGATGGAGAGAGAGAGAGAGAGAGCGATACAGCCTGAGAAAACAAAAAAAAAGGGGGAGATCGTCACAGCTTTAGTGGCGCTCGTCTCATTATGCATTAATTTTTGTCTCTCTGTGAGCCTGAACGAACACATTTAAAACCTCTCGTTTAAAGGAACTTCACTTGAAATTCCACTAATTTAGGGAAGAGATTTGGAGACGGCGGAACGAACAAACAGCAAAGTCTGAGCAAATAGATGACAGTAAACATCACATCAATACAGATTCAGTTCAGATTACACCACCAATATGTGTAACTATCAGTAACAAACCCATCAAAGCATCAGTTTATTGTTTTTCTTTCATCTGTATTTATGTGACATACATTCATTACTAATTAATATTAATTTGTAACGTCAAGATCTAGTTAAATGTTCTCCTCTATGCATGTGCCTTCATGCTACATTATTCTCAATGACCCTGGGTTTTATGAATGGGCAGCAGGACACTCTGCCATTGGCTGAGAGTGACAGCCAATCAGGCAGGATCGTTTGCAACCAAGGCGGGAGTGGATGAATGGACGAGTTAGACATTTTTAGAGGTCAGGACCCAGTGTGTGTGTGTGTGTGTGTGGGGGGGGGGGGGGTATCACACACTGACCTACTTGGTTTATTGCAGGCGTCTATACATAGCTGTGGGAAACGCAGGCGGACAATCAGCTCGGCTAAAATTAGCAGTCAGGGCCACCTGTCTGTTTCGCACAAAGGCGGAAACGCAGGAAGGGCAGAGATGGAGGGAACAGGAAGGAAGGAGATGGGGGGAAAAGAGGGGTGGAGGGGTGGGAGGGCATTGATCATACTGCTGGGTTAACTCCTTCTCTTGTGCTCTTTTTTCTCCCCACTGCGACACAGGGAGACATTGTTAGGCAGTCTGGAGTTGAGGATTCGAAGGGGTGGGTGGTGGTGGTGGTGGTGGTGGTGGTGGGGGGTGCTGGTCCTGGCCAACCAGAGTTCACATACCTCTCTGCTGGATCATTGCCAGACAGAGTAAAGCACTAGTCCAACTTGTTGGGCCTTGAGTGTTGGCAGTAGATATCTCTGTATAGGATGTCAGTCCTTGACAGAATGTTTAATAAAAATGTGAAATGGCCCTTTATTTTTACTGTTAATAATTGCAGAACCCTTCAGCCACCTGCACCCCCCCCCCCCCCCTCCCCCTCTCTGTTAACATATAGCACTATTGTCACTGTACCTCAAAACTCAAGCTTCCTGCCTTTGTCGTCTTAGACAGCCAACAGGAAGTCTTCATCTTCTTAACTGATGAAGACTTCCTGTTAAAACTAGCACCTCAATTCCTAGAATCACAATTCAGCCCACACTGCGTGCCTTCGCTGAAGTAGAAGAGGAAATACATGCAGCATGTAGCAGCACTGCTTTATTTCCACCAGAGAATTCAGCTTTTATTGCTGCTTTCAGATGCATTCAAATGTTGGATATAAAACGGTGGAATCAGAATTTCCTCGAGGGGTGAACTCCTCCGCCTTGTTGTCTTACCTGCAGTTTCATAGTCAGACCTCCTCACACGATTAAAGGGATTCTCTTTCTCTTTCTAGGACCTCCTGTCGGACGTCGAGCAGCAGATGGACACCCCAGGAAAGGCGACGCAAAGTCCTCCAGCGTCCATCTGTGGCAGGCAAGATGGACGCTGCAGCAGCCGGAGGCTCGGGCGGCCATCTTGGGACTGGCGGCAAAGAGGGAGCTGAGGAGGGAAACGGCGGTTTAGCTTCTTTGCTGTGTGCACTTCAGCCTGTAAATACTCTGACTGTTTTAAAACCCTTCAACTACGCCGGTGTTTCCAACATTTTTGGCTCGTGAGCCTCGGTTACTAGCAGGTCAACCAATTAGTGGCTGTTCTTCCTTGTGTTAGTTCAATAACATGTAGAAGCCTGAAGAGGTCAAATCATCCGGTGGAAGAAGGGAAGATTAGAGAAAAGTGTGAAAAAGATATATGTCATGTTAATCATCTTACCTTCTCACATATTGCCAACAGTAGCAGAGTATTTGTGGGTGAAGTGCAAATGGTAAAAAGGGCTTCTGTCTGTTTCAGACCGTTTTTGAAGGACTTTTTGTATTAGAAGTGTATCACAGTGTTCAACAGACTTTTTAATTACCAACTATGTTCTTGGTCAGCGGCCAACACGTCTGATACCCAGGGAACCTGCTTGTTTGTCATATTCCCTCCGCATGACACTGTTTCCCTCCTCATCATTTCCTGGTTTGGCTGAAGTGTGGCGGCCATTTTGGCTCCAGCCGGAGCCGCGGAGCCTCAGGGTGCCCAGCGGTTGCTCAGTAGTCAGTGTAGATCCTGTGGGGCTGGCAGCAGCTACATCTGGCTACTGGGTCTCTGCCGGCTGCCATGTTATCCCCCATAACAAACTGTACGACTGAAGTTACCTTTCCTAATGTACTCTGTAGAGGACTTTTGACATATTTGGAATTCCTTTCTAACAGGATTAGTGTATTTTCTCCTGGTGTTTTCTGTGTAGTTCACACCCTCTGTTTGATCTTTTCTGCCACGCCGCTTTTAAATTTCAAAGAAATCTCTCTAATGCCCACCCACTGTGAGGAGAGAAGCTCTCAGCAGAGTTAATCCGAGGCTGCTTGGGCACTTTGAGACAGCAGGAATTTTAACTTTAAGTAAAACTGGAGATCCTGAGTAAGTTCTGGACCTGGCATACAGTGTAGGATTCTGTGTGTGTCAGTCTACAGCTACATTGTCTGCTGGGTTTCAGGCCGCTACTCATACACCACAATGTCTGCATTATTCTATTTTTATTATTACTATAAATGATTTGTAGGAAATTCATATTGTGGTGTGTTTGAGGAACCAAAAAGCATGGATGATTTGACAACTTTGTGTTTATTGACTCATCATAAAACATTCTTCAAACAATAAAACAATTTTAAATGTCCGTTTCTGTACAATGCTTGCTAAGCAATTTTATTTATATATAGAAAATGTAAGAGGAGTCGTGTTAAAATGACAAAACTCCTTCAAATTTAATGGCAGGTACTCTGGAAAAAATAACAGCATTCCATCAACAAATATTTTCAAGCAATAAATATGTATTTATAAATAGTGTAAATTTACATCAAGATTAGAAACAACGAAACAAAAAAAATCACAAATTAAACTTTATTCCATAAGTCTATGTGCAACCCATTCTCTTTGTGACTTGGCTAGTAAGTTTTTTTTTTTTTTTTTTTACTAATTTTTTCTTTTTTTTTTTTTTTTTTTACCTAAGAAACAAACAAAACGTCATAGTTTTGAAAAGAACAAGACGAAGATAAAAAGTAAAAGCTGTAAAAAAAAAAAAAAAAGAAAGAAAGAAAGAAAAGAAAACCACCTAAACTCTTCACATTACAAATTTTTTTGGAGATTTTGCTGTCGAAAGAGTCTTAAAATTACTATCTACCATAGAAAAAGACCAGTTAGGCTAGTGCTCCTTAGAAGGAAAAGAACTGAAGAAAATCTGGGGAGAAATTCTAGAAATCAAAGCCAACATTTCATCCTGTTACCAGGATAGAAAAAGAAAAAAAAAAAAGGGAGAGGAGGAGAGAGAAAGGTTGTCAAGTCAGTAGTCTTTTACGGGTGGTGTTGCCAGTTGTGATAGTTAACAAGTATCTACAAAACATTTTTATCACGCATTAAGAATCCCACTCCTCCCCCTCGTCCCCCTGTTCCCAACCGTTTTTGATTAAGTCCTCCATTAAAACTGGGCTGAACCATTGTCGCTAGAGGGGGCCGGGAGGGAGGGGGAGGGAGAGGAGAGAAAGAAGTCCTGTTAGCGAGCTCGGTAGCGCCCCCCCCTGGAAGGGCAAGGCTCCAGCACTTCAAAACAGGTTGCATAGACAGACACACTAGGCCGCCTCAGCCTCCAGCCGTCGCTATGGAGACCAGCCATGTGGTGAGGGTGGGGAGACGGCCTTGGCTTTCCTGAATATCAGAAATGGTCCGCGTATGTGGGTGTTTTTTTGTTCTTTTTTTAAATTTTTTTTTATCTTAATACAAGTTCCTGTAAATGGGCTTCATGGCTCCACAGCAGAAGAAGAAAGAGGTGTCACCTAATGTCAAGATGAAGATGAATGAAGAGGAGGGGCCTGGGGGGGAAGATGATACATGAGAATTAGTCAGTTCATCAACGTGGGGCCTTTACGGTCAACATGTCGATAAAGCACAGACAGAACAAAGTGTTTGGTCTCGGGTATTTCCCTGTCACACGTTACAAAGTGCTGCTGTATGACGATCGACTGCAATAAACGTCGAGCTTTAAGCTGGTTTTGTTAAAATCTCTGTGCTGAAAAAGTGTCAAGAGGAACCACACCCGTCAGCAGTCACCTTAAAAACCTTTATTACACAACATCCCCGTCTCCTCGTTAGAGGGTTAGTTGTCAGCGTGGCTTAAGTCCATACAGTTGTAGCTATAAACATTTCTGATAAACCAGTATTTGTTTGGTGGATTCACAGAAAAGTACTGGGGTGTTCTTTCAGTTTGAAAGAAGCAGCGGAGCGCCTCGAGTCCGTCTCTTTGCCCGTCTGGTGACTTACTAATGTGAACTGGTCGTAGACCTGCATCAGGTCCTCCATCCTGTGCTGCTCCAGCACCACAAAGTCGTCCAGCGTGGCGCTGCCTTTCCTGGCACAGTCCTGGCAGTGGACCACGTACTGCTTCTTGGACAGGAGCTCGCGGCGCACAAACAGCAGGTTGAACACCTCCACCTGCACAGACCGCACACACACAGGCGCATGTAAGGGGTGGCATTAACAGAATCTCCGTAGCATTTCTCTTGTATTGTCTGAGCTCTGCTTTGTTTCATCCAGTCCAGACGCATCCCGGAGCTGCGAATGATGGAAGAGTCTCTACGACACAATGACAGCAGACACTTCACGGGATATGGCCACATTCCTGCATTCAAATGAGCCGTTAACATACCCGCTAATTAGCTCTAACAAAAACTGAATTGGCCTTTGATTCGATGTCTGATGCTGTCCAAAATCCAGAACTGACATATCAATAAACATCCCTGTGTGCATAATGAAGTGAACTATCATATCTTGCAGACGTACTGAAAACAGTTTGGTTTCATTTCTTCTTACTTTTCAGATATTCCGTATAAATCTTTAAGTATTAGACCAGCAGCATGACACACCATCAGGGGGCCGATACATTTGGTTCTAATCCAACATGTCCGGTGCAGAGAATGATTCACACTGTGAGCAGTTAAGCACAGTGAGAGCTTTTTTTTTTTAATACTAGAAATAAGTGTGAGCTTCTTACCCAGAAATGTGAAATGCTGTAAAAATTCACACCTTTGACGCTGAAATGTTCCTGGTGTGCTTACTGACCTCACAGATGGTGCAGTAGTGGGCCGGCTCGTCCCTGGTCCTCGGCCGCAGCACCGTTTCCTTGCCGGCGGACGCCAAAGCTTCCTTCACCCACTGGCACTGCTTCAACGTCCGCAGCAGGCAGTACCTGTGACAACAACACGCCGTGTCCGGTTACCAGCAGCCCCGGACCACAGAACCAAACGTACGGCGCAGAGAGGTGACTCCGTTACTCACTTGATCATCTCAAACAGCTTGTGGTCGGACACTTTGATGTTGCGCGCCATGTTCCAGGAGAGGTGCACCATGGGAACCATGGACTTGACGCTCTGGAGCTTGTTCCACTCGTACCGCTCCACGGCCAGCTTGTACTGGTGGGCTGAAAAAGCAGCGGTAAAACATACTGGACATTACCGAACATGAACACAAGAACCAGGAGGCTTTTATAATCAATGACAGACATCATCACAACTGAAAAATATATATATACACACACACATCAGGGGGGGTAGCTGTGTAGTGTTGCACTGGTTAACATGGAGGCGCGATCCTTCCATCATGCACACAACTAAAAATGTGTCTGTTGTAGACAGGAAATACAATCCTGCTGCAATCAGAGCAGCTATCAGCTAAAAAGGTCAGTAATCAGCTAAAAAGCCTTTCAAACATCACAGTAAAGGTCACTGCATCACACATGACTCCTATAGGATGAGCAGTACATACAGAAACTAATGATGAAGAATCTAAGAAATGAGGGGGAAAATGGAGGAGGATGTGTTGACAATAGAAAGAGTTGCTGGAGGAAAGATTATGTAAGCGCGCCCGTCCCATTAACATGAACCATATCCCATAATCCCAGGCGTACCGGTGAGAGGTCCTACGTTCCAGGCGATGTTGTTGCACCAGCCGATGGCCTGCACCCAGTGGACGGTGCCGGTGTTGAGCCACACCAGGTCGCCTGGGCGCTGGATGAACCGGTAGACGGGCACGTCGGCCTCGTACAGGTCCTCCAGGTTGGGCCACCACGAGCCCATCAGGAAGTTGATGTTGTTCCTGCAGGTGAAAGAGGGAAAGAGAGATGTGACGGACGTAGGGCTTGAGGGCGATGGCCAGATGAAAGGAACCGGGAGGTGAATTTTACTTTTCACAGAAGTTGCTCATCACTCCCCAGTAGGGCTCTGGAACTGCAAACCATTCACAGTCTCCTGGTCCGATGTTGATGTTGACGGCGCAGAAGTTGTTGTGCTCCTGGTGACCTACACAGACGTACACAACACCCGTCACTGCACACATCCATGCTCAGAATAGAAAAGAAACTGTGGCCATCAGAAAGTGCCAGTGTGAGTGAGTGTGTGTGTGTATTCACCTGCTATCCTGCTCCCAGGGACCTTCATGTAGAGCTGGACTGTGTTCATACCCAGGATGGTGTGCCCCACGTGGCTGAGCAGGTTGCCGGCGGATACGACTCGAGCGAAGGCCGGCAGTTTACTGAGCTCCTGGAGCTGCTGTTTCCACCTGGTGGTGGGCGGGGCCAGACAAGGAGTCATTAGAACGGCAGACTGTAGCGCTTGGAGGGTGAAACGTGTTCCAAAGTATCTTAGAAGGTAACAAGTCCGTACTCACTTCCTTTCATCGGACACGTCGATGTTGGTTCCAAACTTGATGTGCTTTAGGGGTCCTCTCCTCTTACGGGCAACACTGAACACACACACACACACAAAGAGAATGTAAAACTATCCACATGCAGTTGGCTTCATGTGATGTAAGTCAGGGCACTAAACAAAAGAACATTGGGTACCTCTCTGCTGATGCTGGTTCTGTGTCCGAGGGCTCCTTCAGTGCCTTCTTCTCATTTTCCTCCTGAAAACAAACATGAAACGCATTAATCCGGCCGTATGCTACCAACACATTGTCTTAAAGAAAACATCAGGAACCGCTGTTAAGATGCCCACACAGATAAAGCAGAACTGACCCGTAAGGATTCCTGGAAGGAGGCGGCCTGATACTGGGCGTATTTGGCGATGGTGGTATGAGCGCGGGCGCTTTCGCAGCGCCACATTTTCTTGACGCCGCTCGGGTCCCAGTTCTCGTCCGCGGGCTGAGAAAGCTGAGTCCAGACCTCCACCAGGTGGTCTGGGTTGGCCTCGACCAACGTCTTTGTGGAGAACAGGCCCAGGTCTGCAGAGAGGGGGGGGGTGATTACAATACTGAAGTCTCTGTAGTTGAGACACTAATAACTGCAGAGTACATGATGCAAACACAGCAGTTACCCAGTTTGAGCGCTCCAGCCAGTCCTCTGATGACAGTGACGGGGTTGGAGGGGTTTGTGCAGAACTGGTGCAGTGGGGGGAAGAAAGCGTCCCTCTTGTTCTCCAGCTGGACAGGAAACAGGAAGTTAAAAGATCGCATGATCATCTGCTTATAAAGAGTGAGACTGGCTAGGTTACAAAATGAAATATTTTTTTTCTGGGTGTGCACATAAAAACAGGCAGAATCTAGACAAAGGTTGTCATAGCGATACCTCTCTGCCCATGGACATTTCTGAGCAACACTAACTCACAAGCATTTCACAGCAGTTTTTAAACTGGCTTGCAGCCCTCTGGGTGATACTCACATAGATGCTGGGCGTGGGAGGGTTGAGCTTGTCTTTGGGCAGGGCTGGTGAGGGTGGAGGGGGCAGCCGGGGTGGGGGGCACTTATCGAGGAGGATGCTGCTGTTGGAGAGGCCGTTCCTCCCCAGGTTCCTGCACGCACGCAATGCAGAGAGTGTTTTTAGCCACAGTGATACAAACAGAGATTATAAAGCAGCCAGGGCACAGCAGACAGATAATACTGGCTGTCCCACCTCAGGTCAGCAGTCAGTTTAACTGAATAATCAGCCAAACGCAGGGTGTGATGCCACATTTTACCAATCAAATGTAAATTACTCATTTCCATTTGATAAAAGCAGTGCAACCATCTATTCAACTGAATAATATGTGCTGAAAAATATCTGCATGGCAACAAGACTGCCCAGTAGCCTTCGGTGTTGTTTACAGTTACATAATTATTTGCCTCTGGTTCTGTAGTTGCGCTGCAATTCCACTGGGAGGAGACATCTTCAAAGCAAAAGCGCACAGTCCCACTGATCTGCTCTCATTTGCACCATTTAATAAACAGCAAAAAGCCTTTTAGCTATCTGATAGATTAATCTCAAGCTAATTTTACCACAACGCACAATACAAATGGCTTATAAAGATAATGAAATTGCTGGAGGGGAGCTTCAAGCCTTCCACTGTCATTACCGTAGAAACCAGGCTCACCTGGACCCTCCTACCTGTCCTGATAGAAAACATTCCACAGAACACAGCAACAAAAAACTACCAAACTCATGTCAAACCCATCCAACAATACAGCCAACTGCTCTCTTTATTATAAAGAGCTATCCCGTGCATCTGCAAGACACTGTGATGTGACAGAAAAACTTTCAGTCTCACCTGCAGGCCTTCAGCACGTCTGTGGAGCTGGGGTAGATGGATATTGAAGATGACGATGACGAGGAGGAGGAGCTGTGTGCGTGCGGAGGTGTAGCTTTGAGACTGGCGACGGTGGGCGGCTCCGCCTTCAGCGGGCTCTGAGAGTCCTCAGAGATGCCTCCTTTGCCGTTGCCGTTCACAGCAGGCGCAGCGGGTGTGGTGGTGGCGGGACTAGGGGCGCCCGTTTGGGTGTGTTCTGAGGATTTGGGTGACGGCGTGGCGGTGGACATGGCGGAGATGGGCGAGGAGGCAGCCGAGCTCCCCTGCGCGTGGGGGGTGGAGGGCAGGACGGCCGGGTGGATGTTGTTGATTTTCTTCTGGGACTCTGGCGTGGTGGACGCTGTGGAAGTGGCCCCTTCTGACGGCCCCTCAGCCTCCTCGGGGCCCTTCCCCCCTGCCAGCAAGGCAGATAGTCTAGGATTGTCTGTGCTAAGGCTCGGCTTCTCGCCACCTTCCGCCATCTTGCCACCATCCCCAGAGTGTACGTGATTGGCTAGGCCATCCGCCTGCGCCGTTTTGCCATCAGTTGACGGCAGCGGCGATGGCGTCTTGCCCTCGGAGCCCCCGTTGCCGAGGGATGCGGCGTCTGTTACAAGGGCGGCTGCGGTGTTGCTATCTTTGGTAGCGGACGCACCGGGTGCTGCTCCACCTGAGGTAGAGGAGTGGGGCAGGGAGGGAGGCGATGGGAGGTGGTTGTGAGCCTGCTGCCGTGGCGATGGGGCGTTAGTGGAATGTCCAACCTGATTGTTGGGGTGCACGGGGGCGATGGAGTTGGGGGTCTGAGGGTGAGAGAGGGTCCCCTCACTGCTGGAGCCCGTCACATATGGAACAGACCCCTTCTGGAGCCCCTGAAGGAAGAGGAGAGCAGCTGTTACACATATAGTTCACATTTTGCCAAGTATGAACCTGATGATGATCCGCGCGTGGCTTAAGATGCTGCAAGTTAATAAACAGGAGCTGTGAGCCGTACCTTTTCTATTCTTTACACGTGTTGCATACATCTTTTGGCTCAGTACCAGACACTGAGGACATGAGCAGGAATTCCTGCATACTTTAAATTTACACAAAGTCTCAGGGGAGGATTTCACAGCTTGGTTCATGAAACCTCTTGATGGATTTTCGCAAAAGGTCTCTGACAGTTTTTACAACAGAGCCAAGTGGGTCAGTGGGATAAAACAGAATTACATCCATATCCATTCCTTAGCTGAGCAGCAGATAACATGATTAATTTTCAGTGGTGTCTAACCTGAGAGGAGTTTAGGTGCAGGGCCTGGCGCGGCGTGGCGTCCTGTGTTAGCGTGCTTGTGCAGGTGTGAGGTAGCAGTGCTGCGTCGCCGCTGCCGGCAGGTTGCAGGTAAGGCACGTCTCCGTTGGGTCCTGTGGCCGTGGGCCCCGACTGATTATTACTACTACTGTTACTACCCACAGGGAGGGGGTCTGAGTGTCCGTGTGTCCCGGGGCCCACGGGCCCGTTGGCCAGCGGCTGAGGCGGGCACAGGGGCCGGTGGAGTCCCAGGTGGGGCCGGGTGGGGTGGAGGCTGGGGTTGGGTGAGGGGAGGGAGTTGGTGGTGGGGCCGTTGGGCAGAGAGGGGCGCACCTGACCTCCTGAGGCATTCTGTCTCATCTATAAATGGAAAAATCACAACCAGTTTGAGATTTAACCAAAGCTTAAAAATTAACATCTGAAAGCAATTTATTCTGATTGTTTGGGGAACCAGATGGGTGAACTCCACCACCAAAACCCTCACAATCATTGTTTAAACTTTCCTGCACTAACTTGTGCTGCACTAACTGTGTTATCTGCCAAAACAGACCGGTCTAATGCCTTCACATGCAAGTCTGAATACACACTCTGGATTAATGAGTTTATTTATTAACATCATGGTTTAAGTGATCTCTGTGCGAGCCACTAGATTGTTTCCACAGCAAACGCTTGCCTGACTGCATGCATGCATGCATGTATTTGTAAAACGTATGCATCTGCATCTAAAATATTCATGTTTCTTTATGGTACAATAAATGGACTCTAAATTATTCACATTTCTGACAATTAATTATTTAAACTGATTTTTTTGTGCAAGCATCCATCGGTACATACGTGTCATGTATGAAAATGTTTCTGAATAATGCATACACACACACACACACACACACACACACACGTTGATTTGGAAGTTAAGCGGCATGATCCTCGTCTGGTGTGTGTGTGTGTGTGATCTTACACCCTGGGAGGTCTCACCTGGTGCTGGTGCTGCTGCATCATGGCGAACTGAGCCTCCAGCTGCCCCAACATCTGAAGCTGTGGGGGCTTCAGGCTCGCCCGGTTACTCCGCAACTGTTCCAGCACCTGACGGTGGACAAAGAAAACCTGGAGTCAAACTAAAAGTAGAGATCAGAAATAAAGCAGCATATGGAGGTAAGGGGTATTACTGACCTGTAGTTTCTGCGGGGAGAGGTACCAGCTGGGAACTGGCTGCTGTGCTGGGTTGTTGGCCCATGAATCACCCTGAAATACACATGATGAGGATTGAAAATATACAGAGCATGTGTGGCGTACGGGTTTGATTGAGGACAAATTACAGATCAAAATGCATGACTGACTCAAAGAGGAAAGAGGAGCCTCAGGGAAGCCTACTAGTAGTTACATGATGCTGTCACTGTGGTGTTTACCTTGGCAGGGCTAGAGGCTCTCCGTCTCTTGGTTGGGCACGCCTGGTCCTCTGCTTGGCCCAGCGAGCCCACGTGAGGGGGCAGAGACTGACCGGAGCCCCCGCCCTCTGCACTGTGATTGGGCTTACAAGCCTGGAGGGGAGGGAATGGCGGGAGGCGCAGGCAAAGGGAAGCGAAAAGAAATTTAAGTAGGAAAAGAACAGAACGGACATAACCAAAAGGTCGTGGGGGAGAGGGTGGGTCGGGGGGTCGGAGAGAGAGTGAAGCAAGTGTGGGAGATGAGCAGCGAAAAACAACCACAAATGAGGAGGATGAAAAATAAAATGGAGAGAACACAGACAAAATGCAATTAAGCATGTTTTTGTGAAGTGGCGAAGAGGGAGAAATCAAAGTGCGGCACCAGAAAGAGGTCAAAGGGCGAAGCAAGCGATGGAGAATAAGGAAGAGAGAGAAAAAGGAGAGCAATACTGTGATTCTGCGTTGGCGCTTCGACAAACAAGCAGGACACGTAGAGCAAAACATTCCTGTGTATCTGAAGGCGTCACCTCATCGGACAACAGCCCCGGGGCAGTTCAAATTCTACTGCTGCTCATCAACACCTGCAGCGCTCAAAGCTGTCCTACTGACTCTTTGACAGCAGTTCTGTCTAATTCCTTACTGCGCTTTTAAGACGATGTAAAAAGAAAAAAAAAAAAAAAGGCAGTAGCAGCTGTTTAAGGGCACGATAGCATAATTCAACCTTTAAAGCAAAAGGTTACGACACATTCCACACACTGACAGCCTCACCGTTACCTCTGAGGGAGCGTATGAGCCAGATGTGACTGGTTTGCTGTGATTTGCCGCATCTGCCTTAAAAATCTCTAAACTAGGAGACTATTTTTCTGCATGTGGTCACGCATCGAGTATTATTTCATCATTATGTATCAGGTTAAAAGGCACAAAGTCACATCTGACCCATTAAACTACACAACCAGAATCCCCTTTCACACTGGAATAGGTTCTTACAGTGAACTGGCTCTCAGCAAGTCAAAGCCAACATATTCCAATGCTACAAGATCAGTAACACGATAATGATCACACACAAACATGGACACAACAGGGCTACTCGCATCTACTGTGTGATGGGCGTGAATGCGTGAGGTGGTGATGAAACACTAGGGGGCGTTGCTGAGGCTTTGTGAGCAGCTGCAGGACATCTAAGGTCAGCTACCGAAAGGGGGTGGGGGAGGAAGATGGACAGAGCCAATGGGGAGGGGTGGGGGGGGTACTCTACGGCAGCACGACCTCACCGATCACACTGGGGCCGGGTCAAAAGCCAAAAAGGCCAAACGTCAATGAGTGTGGGGATTACGAACACAGCCACTTGATTTTAGAATTAGAGCACTTTAATCTCATCAGAAAGGCAATCTCTCCCAGTCTGAACCAAAGCAGATTAAGAGCAAACAGCGGTGTGGTGCAGGTTCAACAAGCTTGCCACCTAAAACTGGATTTGTTAATGAAGTGTATGGGGGGTAATCCTGAATACCACATTAGATTAAAAACAGGATTAATAGAAGGAGAATTGAAATGGGAAAGAATTTACCAGAGCCTTCGTTTGATTTACTTTTTGGTTTGCTTGAGCGGAGCATGATGGGTGAAGCCGAGTGACTACTGTGCTGTGGAGAAGAGAGGGAGTGCAGGGCTGGGCAACACTTGGCTGGACCCCTCCTCTTTCAAAAACAGATGCCATAAAGCAGCCACGACCCTGGACGCATTGTGAAATTAAGAGTACCATGAATGGCTTGTTATCAAATTTCTGCTACCATGAAGCTCGAGCTCTCCGATTCGAGTAGAGAAGCGTTCATGTTGCAGCGGAGTAGAGAAATTATTTTCCAATGGGAGCAATTTCTTCTTGGCTTCTTTAGACATCTGCGTTCACACGTACGTACGCTCAGGGCGGAAGGTGGAGTTGAGCTCAAGTGTTACCCATCAGTATGAACAACAGGGCATGCGCATGTGTTGGCCTGCAGGTAGGTCTGCGTGAGTGCTACGGTGGTGTGTTTGAGTGCCTGTGTGTCGGAGTGTGCACTCAGTCAAAAAAAAGGGGGGGAAGGGGGAGGAGGGGAGGGAGGCGGGAGGTGTAAGTTGCTCTATCTGGTCTCTCACCTGCTGTGGTGCACTGCTCAGGCCTCCCTGCCTGGAGGTTAGCTCAGCTGGGATTGGCAGACTCCATGCCTCCTCAATAAGAGGGAGCATTTTACTTTTACCCTGTAGGCTACTGAGCTGGGGGTTACTCAACTGAGCCTAGGGGAATGGAAAACGACGTGAAAAAACAAAAAAAATAATAAAACACAAGGCTTTTTGTCTTTTGAAAAAGCAAACAAAACCAAAAAAAAAAACGATGACCTCAAAACAAGGAAATGATCAGCAATGTCAAATAGGTAGAGGTTATAACACAAGTGAAGCTAAGTTGGAAACTGCGATATGCAAACTTGTGTCTTGGCTGGCTAACACACCTAAGTCATGTACAGTATCAACCACACAAAAGGAGGCATTGCTACTTGAATGGCATTCAGCGACAGTAATCCCAAACACAGTCACAGTTCCATTAAAACAAGCCACTGAGCTTGTCTTAATGAATTTGCGCTAACTGGTGGAAATGTAACATACCTTCATGCATATGTAAAGGAAAATGACATTGCTTGGACAAAAATAGAAATGAGTAAATCAACACATGAGATATGGGGATTGTTAGAGCCCCGGCTGTTAAACCTACAGGAGGAAGGGCCGGCTATCATAAGCTTCTGCATCTCAAAAGGTCAAATTATCCGTAAAGTAAGTAAATGAATTTATATCTCCCTGCACAGCACACACAACAGAAGCCTGCTGAAAGGTTAGCGCTGCTCAAAAAAGGTTCCATTAGGGCCAAAGCACCTTCGGGTCCTCTGGGTTTGAACGTTTCCTTTGTGCCCAATTGGATGCTCTGATCACATCCCCGTGGAATAATAATAGACTTATTCCACACAGTTGTGGCTGCATAGGGGTGCTAACAAAAACAGCAAGGACAGGAGTAGCACAGTAGCACCTATTCTAGTGGAGGGGAATTTAAACTCTAGGAGAGAAAGAGGAGGACGCTGCTGCTGCTGCTGCTGCTGCTGAGGGAGTCAGCCATCTTGGTCAAACTTTTCCAGTAATTCTCAGCATCCAATTGAAGTTGCATGACGACTAGGAAATGTCAGTTATTGGTCAAAGTCAGAGTTCTATCTAGTTTTTGTCTATATGTCGTGGTGGAAATGGTTTTTGGTGAAGCTGGTTCAAGAGAGTGAACCCCAGAGCAGCATGAAGAAAAAACAGCAGCCAGCAGCTTCAACCTGGGATGTCCCAAACTGACCCAAGCACCTTTTGATGGATCAGGAGCTGCTGCACAAATCCTGACACTTTTCTGAACCTGTTTGTTTGTTGCCGGCTGTCAAATCGTTAAGCTCTGTTATAATACGATATGACTTGCGTGTCATTGAGCAGAGCAGAGTTGGGAACCAATTGGCGTTCTTCTCTCAACACCATTATAGAAAATAGGAGAGGACGCTACAGAGCATACTAAAGGAAAGCTGGGGTGTAAACTACGGCAAAAACACATCGTCCTAACTTTGAATCAGTAATATCCATGCTGGCAGCGTGTCTGAACAAACAGCCACTCTGGTTTTGAAAAAGGTGCACCACACCTGTTAAATGCTGTTGCTGGAAAACAACTGCATTTGAGTGCATACTGCTACATCTGCTTCATGTATAGGATTATCGAACTGAAGCTGCATCCAAGCGGTGCTCAAAATTCCTCTCTCCACCCACCTGCAGGCATTTGATGCGGTGTGTCAGCGCGGCGGTGTTGGTGCACCCCTTGCTGCGCGTGGCGTTGATGTAGCACTTGATGGCGTCGTGCGGCTGGTTGCACGACTCGTACAGCGTGCCCAGATCCATCCAGGCGGCGGCGTGGCTGTGGTCCAGCTGCACGGCGCAGATGTAGGCCTGCAGGGCGTCCATGGGCTGGTTCTGCTGCTGGTACAACACCCTGAGGAGGAGACAGGGGTGAGAAGGAGGAGGAAGTGACGATGAGGATAGAGACAAAGTGTTTTTTCCACTTAAAGGGAAAATAAAGTGATTAGGTTGTTGCATTAGGACATTGAAGGTAGTTCAGATAGAGAAGTGTAGACATGACTCCAAAATATCTGCCAGACTGAGCCTTACCCTATAGAGCACCAGGTATCTGCACTGGCCTCTGATTTGTCTATGGATTGCCGATAGGAGATGAAGGCGTCCTGGACCTTCCCAATACTCGAGTAGCACCTGCAGGAGACACGGGCTGTCAGTGCTCACACTTAAACAAATGAAATATTAAATAGCTAATATACAAAGCTTCTTTCTGCACATTTTCTTCATTTGAACAACCGGACTGAGTGCAACAGGAATTTCAGGTATATATCATTATATATGTATACATATAGACAGATTAGCTTAATTATGGCTTCTGATGTGGTGTATGTGTGTGCGTGAGCAACGTACCTGCCAAGGAAGTACCAGGACTGTCCAGAGTTGGGGTCGGCCTCAAGAGATTTCTGCAGACACTGGATGGCATAGCTGTCCCTGCTGGCTCTGTCCCCGAGCTGCTCCACCGTGTGATGCATCCAGCCTGGAACATTCAGTTTTGGTTCGGGTCATCTCTCAAATAATTAATTTTCAGCTCTGATTTCCTGAGTGTAACACAACTAAAGGTTGAAACAATGTTATCTTTGTTAAGACAGACGAGAAACTGAAGTCGTCTCACTTTCACAGGAAAAGGAAGCTCCCCTAAAGTGTTTGAAATTGATATGCATGGTTCTTTATACAAGGTTCCCACTGTCGGTTAAGTGAGAAACTCCCCGACTTTTCCATGACTAAAAAGTTGAATTTCACGTTAGATTAGGCATGTCAGACTCAAGTCCACAAGGTTTCATGTAACCACAGCTAATCAGAATACACATAAGAACCATAAACAACCTGAAGAAGAAAATTACTAACATTACAAAAAACTGGTTAGATGCACAAAATTCCCTGATTTTCCAGAATAATTTATAATATTTCCAGACTTTCCCAGTCTGAATTAGACTTTTCTGAAATTCCACCAATGGGCACCCTGTTTATACGTCAGCATTCGTGTCTTCTTGCTCCACCCAAAATTCTTGCCATACTTAACTTGAGCAAACTAAGTCTCTTACCTAGCTGCTGCAGGGTAGTGGCCTTCACCTGTGCAGGAAGATCCTCCGTCTGCAGGAGGCTCTCGTAGGCCTCCTTGGCGGCCCGGTATCTCTTCTGTGAGGAGTGAAAGAATGAATAATGGGAGAGGAAGTGTACCACGGGGAGGATAATTAGAGGGTGATGACAGGGGAGAACAAAACACTAATTACAAAGGGTCACGTTGTTTACAGCGTCATGGATTCCTTTTGAATCCATAACTTTTGCTCAGCCCTCCTGTCAGTCTCTCAATCTCTCCAACGTGCAGCCTCAGAAAACAGGAATGCCAAAGTAATATTCCTGACGGTTCTTCCCAAAACCACCAAATTTAGTCACATCCAAAGCTTTACTGCTCAGAGGCAGCACGCAGCCGAAGCCTGAGCCTTCCACTGCAGCGTTGTGTTCTGACACAGCACAAAAAAACCCCCAAACACATTAGTCGTGAAGCGCTGCTGCTCCCAGAGCTGGCGAGAGCTACTGTACTTCTCTACTGAAACCGACATAAAGAGAGAGAGAGAGACCACCAGCATACAAAAGAGGGGGAGACGGACTTTCTTGTTTCCGTGGCAACTCCGCCGATCGGCTGAGAGTAATCTCCTATCCCCTCCCGCATGCCGCCCACTCACGCACCCTGCTCCCTCCTCAATTTGTCAGCACCTGGCTGAAAATACAAAAAGAACAGGGCTATCCCCGGCTTTGAGATGCTCTGTGATTTCACAGTGGTGGCTGGGTTATGAGCCATCGCCTTAGCGCCCAACATCCAATCAGCATGCGGCACCTTTTCTCCCAATTACAAATGACAGAAACCAAACAAATGTCTTGTGTCCTTGGGAGAAACAGAACTGACGAACAGGTTAAACAAAACAGAGAGCACTTACCTGAATCTCATACAAATGAGCAATGTGGAACTGAACTGTAAGAGAAAAAGGAGAGGAGACACATTAGGTAGAGGTCAGTTAGCATTTAAGAAAAGGTTTCCCACCCCTTCTGAGAGTTAGTCCTGCTAACATTCTGTGTAAGTCTTTGAAAAGTAGTGCTGCGCTGTCAATGAATAGGTGTCAGAAACCCAAGGTTGCCCATCTACATTAAGTGTAACAGACCAGATAGGTAGCTGTGCTCCTGGCGGCACCTTCCTTTGTCTGGAGCGCTGCAGTGTCTGATCTAAGCTGCCTGAGTGACTCTCAGCAGATGGAGGGAGAGAGGGAGGAGGGAGGGAGACAGAGAGGGTGGGGGAGAGAGAAAGAGAGAGAGAGAGAGAGGGGAAGAAAGACGGGGGCTGCCCTTGCTTCGTGTCTGTGTCTGTGTGTGTGTGTGTGTGTGAATGAGGGGGACACAATGAGGCAAAGGCAAACAGCGAGATGCTGGGCAAAAAATGGATACTGCTGTCGCCAAGGTAACAGGTACCGGGGCGGGAGAGATGAGATGGCAGCGGAATATCAAATAATGCCAGTGCTCTACCCAGGCTGAACCCCTGTAGCTCAGCACACGCCAACACTCAGAAGGCAGACAACACAATAAGACGCTTGGTTCCCCTGCTGCTGAGAACATGCAGGAGACTTTTCCATTCTGGGACCAAATGTTGAGAGTGGTCTAAAAATAGCTCTTTGGATATTTATACCCCAATAATTCATGTAATGTACATATAAAAAGGGGGAAAAATACACTAACAGCAATTCTATTAATCCTCAAATAATACATGTCCAAAACATTCACTGCATATTTATGGGTAAAAACATGGATTCATGTTTAAAATAAATAAGAAAGGTGCTTACTTTCAGCTTTGGACAAAGTGCAGGGGTTGGAGTCAATCAAAGCCAGCTGAAAATGCTGAGAGAACATGATAGAGATCAGTAAATGCGCACACACACACACACACACACACACACACACACACACACCAACCAATTTCCTCCTGCAGCAGACCCCCATGCAGAATACTGCTTTATTTATTACTAGTTGCCAGGAGCCATTCAGCCACTGAATGGCATTGTCACAGTGGGACGCCCGTCACTGTTCGGCTCTGCTCTGCTGAGTTAATCTTAAGCATAAAGCTGCTGTTAATAATAACTCTACATTTCCTGCATGTGCTCCATAGTAAATGCATCAGGGTAAGGGCATTAGTGTGCTAGCGAGGTTAAAACACTGCTTATTTCCACATAGAAACTCAGGTATTATTGTAACATCACCACTGCTATTAAGATAAGATTAATTAGTCAAGCTGGAATAGGTATTCAAGCTTCGGGGTGGACCTACCTTTAGGCTTGACTCATAGTCTGTGTTGACCTTGAACATGAGACCCAGGCGTAGGTGGATCTCCTTGGCCCTGGAGAAGCCCGGATCAATGTACAGCACCTCCTGGAATGCTTTGATCGCCCTGTGGGACGAACAGCGGATATGACAAAGAGAAGGAGCGGTATTAAAAACAGACAGATTGCTGGACCAGGTGGAGGTCCGGTTCATTAGGAATCTCTCTGTGCAAACCCTAAATAGATCCAACTAAGACGAAAGCGTCTTTCTTTGATTTGTTCTGGACCAAAGGAACAAACAGGTGTGAACACGACCTCCGATGCGGCACAGCTGGTGCTCATTCATGTCACGCTGTGTGTTCCACCTTGCACTGAATACTAAAGATGTTCCTTCAACAGAACCTGAGAAGGTAGCCCACTTGTTATTTACTTGTTCTGCTGTGCTTGCTCCACCATCAGGTGGCAGCTGAATTAACTACTGCTGCAGCACAATCTTAGCCAGCACAAGCTTTATTTGCTTATACCTTCACTGTGGTGGCTGAAATTTGCCATTAGAAGCACAGCAGGCGAGCAGGACGTCCTTGGCCTGTTCGAAATATTGGATTTGTCTTTGACTGTAGTTTGCCTGTAGGCGCTAAGAATAGCCATTTGTTTCCGCTGATGTTTGCGTCTTGATGCTGTTTAATCAATCCAGGGGTCCAAGCGGGCCGATTCGCAGCCAGAGCTGAGCTGTAGTGTTTCCATGGAAACAAACATAGGACGGCTTCGCTCACAACCATCATTTTCAGCTGGTAAAAAACAAATAACCATCAACAGACTACAGCTGAGCTCTGATATCCTGCTCTCGCATTCACACAGATGCTCTACTGTGGATAAGCACTCTCTCTCTCTCTCTCAGGGACCAGTCTATCTGCTGGCCCATTCAGCATGTAGTGTTCGCTTTGTCATTACCAACAGCTTTGCTTTACCCTTTGCGATAAAATGCACAACAGAAGGAGCGGTTTGTGTTGAAGAGGTTAACTCCGGGTAACATGATTTAACGTTTGTTTTACTACTGAAATATTTCATCTTTGCGTGTCACAGCTGGTGAACAGAGTGGTTCTCCATCAGCCACTTTTCCTCCTCTACTATAAAGATAAAAAAGTGTAAAATGCACATGTTGTGGTTTTACAGGGGGTTATGAGCTGGACTATTTCGTGACTGGGTGCTGTTGCCAGGCGACCAGTGGAGACTCCGAGAAGCCAGGAAATAGTCAGGCACACAAACCCCCCTGATCACGACAAACTGATGTTTTGTCACTTTGGTTTCTGCAGGGATTAGACAAAACAGCTCCTGTATAGGATGCTAGTGAGTGCCGGTGGGTGGACAGAGCCAGGCCGTTTCCAGTGGTTATGCTATGCTAAGCTAACACATATTTACTGGGATAGACCTCAGAGGGGCGATATGGCCCTGAAATAATATCTGGAAATTTCAGGGTATTTCTGCAGTAACCATAATTTCAAGAACATTCAATTGCTACAAAATAAGTGTTAAGTGAAAACTACACACGATCTGTCAGTTATTTAGTTCTTTAGCAGGTCCGTGCACTACACAGCACTGCTCCCGGGGTGCTCCTCTGACCACATCCACCATGGAGCCTGTAGCAATGTTACTTTCGCTTTCGGCCATGCTTGTTGCTGCGGTGAGTAACTGTATGATGTCATTGTGCCAACAAGCCGGTATATTGTCGTTACCGCAGGATGGACTCACACCCCTAGTTGAGTGTTATCTTCTCATCCAAGTCTCAGCAAAAAGAGAGAATACGCGAGAGAAATAAAAGACAGTTGGTACTCACCACTGAAAGGCATTATAGTGGAAGTAGACCATTCCCAGGCCATACAGAAAGGCAGCATTCTGGGGGGGGGGAGGTGCAAGGTCATTATGATGAACAGTTAACACTTATTGGACGATGCTGCTAAAATAAATAATATTCATAGAATATCGTATAAATTTACAAGGCCGACAACTTAACAGACCTGGCAGCTAGAACGCGGTAACATGGCCGACAAGACTGACTGAACCAACCCAGTTTGCAATGTTATCAAATGCATCCGTGTCCTTGTAAACAAAAGCCGTACATATTTACATAACCTTGCAGCTGCTTCAGCAATCAGAAAAATCAATATCTAGCAATCGGCCTCGCCGCAAAGTGTCAACTTCACAGGAGCGACGCTCGATATGACTGACACGAAACGTGAAACCGCATCTCACCCCAGGCCATACATGCTTCCTGTGTGTAAGCGAGTCAACGTGTGGGAAAGAATGCAATATTGTGTGTGTTTGTAACGGGAGGGGCGAGAGAGTATCGCTAACTGAAAGAGAAAGTGAGCATGTGGGCACGATTGTGGTTGTGTGTGTGTGTGTGTGTGTGTCTTACCTTCCAGTAGTCTGACTGTAAACTGTAGTACCTCTGGTATGCCGATAATGCTGTAATTAAAGAGAGGAAGCCGGAGAGTTTATCTACATCGCTGCAACGCCGCTAAGTAACACAACATGAGTCAGCACTTATGTGCAGCTGGAGTGGAGCCAAGTGGGTGTGTGTGTGTAGATGCTCATAACGTGGATCCACAGAACACTGGACGCACAATTGTTGTGAGCGCTTAAAGCCGCACTCAATCTTCTTTTTTATACTGAGGTTACTCACCTTTCGGGTAATCCTCCAGGAGGAGGTTGAAGTGGCCTAGCTGGCAGAATAACTCGGGCTCCACTTTGCCCTCGGCCTTAAGGATGAGCGAATCGTAGCAGCGAACAGCCTAGGAGGAGAGAGGGCAGGGGGGGCACAGAAACAAATTGGCTCAACTGTGCGTCTGTATTTGATATGTGCATTGCACGAGCATTGAATCATCCATGTCTGTGTTATGCAAAAAAAAACATGGGGGGGAAAAGAGTGTGAGAGGAAACTAGAGAGAGGAAATCATAGGCAGTAATGTCACACAGAACTTTTGAAAGTCACAGCATGGCTGACGTCAGCTCCTAATTCTGGCCAAGTCCACTCACATTCAGCAGATAAATATCAGCTCTAGAATTACTTGCTGGAATGAATTTTGCTGCAGATAAGGACTCGTGCTTCAAGCTTTTATTGGACTTCCATTACAGATCTTCCTGCCCTGATAACAAGAGATACAAAAGTTTCTGCAGCCTCTGAGTCACACTACAAGATTTATGGGTATAAAAAAAAACAAAAGGGCCATGCCAGTGTTTTCACCGGTTTACTAAATAACAATACAATAAGCCAACAATTTAAGATGTTTTCAGATGATCTTGGATCTTCACTGAGCCTCAGTGCAGGCTCGCAACACTAGAACACTTCAAAAGTTAAGTTGCTTTGCATTTGACGGATTCCAACCAATTAAAATCAGTTGGCAGCTGCAGCGCAGCAGTGGGGATTTTTTTCTGCCTAATGCACAAAAATAAAAAGAAGGTACACGTCGAAAGGGTTGAATGTAACACGGGGAGGTCCGGCCTTTTTTGGCCATGATCCAAATCCTTTAACATTAAGTTTCTGCCAATCTGATACTTCTATTTACCTAAATGTTGATTAAATGTTTCTGACATATTGAAATAAAAGGTGGAGTCTGCTAAAAATCGACCCAACCCTACCCGATCCAAATACTGACTCATTGTAAAACTGATAAATTATTACTATGATATGATATGAATGAACATTTAACTTGACATGACCTGGTAGAGATAAGACTCTACTCTGTTGGGACAACAGAAACACTACAGAAGAACTTCATAACCTCAGAAAATAAAGTGTTTTCCACGTCTCTAAATTTGCTGCGTTAGAAAAGAGCTCTTCAATCTGCATTTGCCACATTAGAATTAAACAGGAAGCACTGAGAGTCACTAAGTGGTATAATAAATATGAACTAATTCTACAAGCATACAGTTTTCCCTTCATATTTCTCCATTATAACGACCTGTTTTTCTTGGCTGAAGTAGGCAGTACGCAATCAATCATCAATCGCTCCTTTTTCCCGGTCTTTATTGACAAAATATTCAGTGAATTTCTTGCAGGAGAGGAGCCGAATGGCGCTTTAAATGGCCCTCTTATGGGAACGCACGCAACAGACTCAACACAGGAAGTCGTTGACCACCTCGGTGACACCCGTTATCTGCAACTTTAGGGTTTGTGGAGCCGGCTCATGCAAAGAAAGCCTAACAAAGCCTGGCTATGTTGAACTTACAATGTGCCTGGATTTCTGGGCCAAATGAGATGTGCTAGTACTCTGGGTTCAACAGTGTTTGTATAATCAGGATACTGTATACACATGATCTGGGCTTACAGTCTTTATTTACTCTGCTGCTCTAGTTCAAAATTCAAATCCCAAATTATCAAGTCTCTTCAATCAGAACCAGCGATGAAAATTCTGGCTAAAATTTGGCACGTTCAAGATTCAGATCTTTATTTTGCTCCAGAGGATTTATATCTCAGGCTACAGCAGCATTTGGCCTTGCCTGGCTTCAGATCTTTGAATCCAGCGGTTTTGTTAATTGAAAAACAATCGGTACTATAAGCGCTTTTGGGTGGGGGGTGGGGGGGTAACCATTAGCCAATCAGCACCACAGGCTAAGGCCGTTGCTAAGCTGTGCGATGGCCTGGGCCCACACCTTTAAACCCACCCACTCCACTGAGCTGGCTGATGCGACCACAGAGACAGTCTTCACAATATTACCCCACATCGTAGTTTAGAACCCCAGCAAAAAACCACTATATTGGCACAGCTATGACTTAAAATAACATATTGATCCCCCCCGTTAAAATGGAGACAGCGTCAGACAGAGGATAGAAACGGCCACATTTGGCCCACAGCACCGTAAAACCTGCTGCTCTTCGCTCTCCACTTATCCAGCTAAAACGAGGAGCCCCTGACAAACTGAGCACACAAATCATCCATGTCACTCTCCTCACTGAGGCACCGATGGCCTGGTGCCACACTGAGATCACATCAAAGACAGCTCGGCTGGTCCGCAGTGCTCATTCTGCCATTCAAAGCCGAAGAGGGGCAGCTGCGTGATCAAGTGAAACCGAGGAATGGCTTCCAAGTTTATACGGGTGTGGATAATATTTCACGTCTGTCTGTTTTTATTGGAGATCGTTTCTTCATCAGGGTTTGTACAGCGTTAGGAGTAACATACAAGCACTTTCAAGGTAACTAAATCAAAAGTTTCCAGACTCCAAGACCGAATTCCTTGACACCCACAGCAGTAAGAATGTATATTAACACCTTTAAGCAGCTGCTCATATTATCTTTGATTCTATCTTTTGATCATGATAACTTGATGCTTGCCAGTTTCCAGAGGAAGGGGTCGACTGAGGACATATCTAGCTATGTATGGCTGGCGAGTACCGACTCCTCCATCGCATACAGTCCACCTCCTTTCTGCAGGTTGTGCAGCATGCCTTCCTGTCTGCGGCTCCTCTCCACAGCCACAGTGAAAATCAAGCATTTTTCAGGGAGCATATTCGAATTCAACCTTGAACAGATCAAATTAAAAGCACTTTGCAAACTTTTAACACTTTTTGCCTGCTTTATTTGAAATTGAGGCCATTCATCATCACAGAAGACTAGCGGTTTGGCCTTGGTGAGCAGCGCTGTCGCTCCCGTGAAGAGCTTACATAATGAAATCCTCTGATTACAAGTTGTTAACAGGAGACTGAAAGGTAAAAATCTTTTGCAGCAGACGCAACTACCGAGACAGACGGAGGGACAAACTCACAAAAGCCGGACGATGAAGCGCTGAGTGACGGAGTGGCTGAGGACAGATGCTCCTGCAGTGCTGCTGAAGCATGTTTTGTGTTGAAGATCTCATAATAATAATGCATTCTTCACATTACCTAGTAAAAGGCACAACTGTTCAGTCCACACCACGAACATGGCAGCCCTCTTCACAGGATTTAGGTGATGGTGATGATGATGATACCACCTCAGCAGCACCACCAATGTACATGATCAGGATGTATCATTTGATTCTTCGCAGCAACTGTATTCATATTTACTTTGATATAAAAGTAGTACAGAGTAGCTACAGCCACAAGTAAGAGCTGCATTTATGTTCTTTCATCCCGGTTTAAGTTTTATTCAATGTCTTAAATTATAAATTTGAAAAGAAGTGAATTCTTTAGAAATGAATTGTACAGTCATCTAAAAACTGGAAGTGAGAAGAAATACGTGTTTTGAAATCGGAAGTAATATTATGCTCAATGTGTGGAGAGACTTATAATAACACCTGGGAACACCTGGGGTATCAAATAAAAGAGCTTAAACAGTCTTTTCTCCGTCTTGTCACATACATCAGACGTGTAAAATCATGCCCTAAAGAAAAATATGCACATTCTTTTAGACACAGACTAAAACAAATGGCATAATCACAGCCATTAGCCAAGTAGGACAAGCACCAAATAAAAGGCTAGCTCAGCATCCTTGTGTTGATGCACCTTTGTCTCTACCATAAATCCAACAACGCCATCCCCTGAGCGCCGATTGATTTCACCTTCTTGCTGTGAGGCAATGGTCCAGAACACTGAGCCCAGACAGTCAAAATGAAATGAAACACAACATGTTTTCACTTTCAAGCTACCAAACACTGGCTTATTCAGAACTGGCTCACTACTCCGCTTGCAAACGCAGCACCAAACTCATCCTGTGTCCACGGCAGTTAACTTTCTATCCTGTGTGCATCCTAGTGAGCTAAATAGTATGTTAACTGGCTGTAATCCCTGTGGGAAAAACTGTCCTCTGCAAAGACCCTCTCTTAATTATTTCAGAGCAGAGGTCAGCCACTGCTCAGCACTCAGCCGGTGCCTTAGTCAAGGGCAATGCAAGAGCACCTCTAATGCCTAACATGCATGTCTTTTGCGTGGCCATGCAAACACGGGGAAAACATGCAAACTTGACCCAAAATAGCAGCCCATCGTGAGGGTTAAACCAAAAATTATCTCCAATACAGGCACATAAGTTAAATAAAAATAGGACACTCAAGTTCAAACTGTATCTTCTGCCCAGTTTACCTCATTGCCACCTAGTTACTGGTGGTGATACAGTGACCTAGTTCTGTCAGAAATGTTGAACCTAGTTATCTACGTGTAGATAGAGCAACAGTGCAGCGCGGCCATTGGAAAGTGTCAGACAGGGCAGTCACTCAAAACTAACAGGCAGAAATGGCGGCACAAAACGCATCGAAAAAATAAATGAGGAAATGTGACAAACTGGGATAAAATTCTCAGCAGACTCAAACAGCGATTATCTGACAGTGGAGTCAGCCGTAGGTGAGGTTAATTGTCTGTGAGGAGACATTCTGGCTCATTTGCTTTTTTTGTTTCCAGAAGCCATTCTCAGGTGGGAGCACAAGAAAGCTATTAAGATTCATTGGGTCAAAAATGCAATAGAATCTTTACACAAGCAGAGAGCCTTTACTGCAGCCACGTAAAGCCTATAGTGGGATTTCGGTTCCTAAGGCGTCAAAAGCGAATGGTTTCTTTGCTTTTGAGGAAAAATAGAAAGCAAAAATTCCACACTAATAGAGCTGATGTAAGCTGTTGATCTTGCACTCAGCAATTTCCATAAAGTTACAGTGCTCAGTATCACAATCAGCATTATAGCTATACCGTTTTTTCTCTATACTATGAGTGGCCAACAAACAAAGGTATTCAGTGTATATCAGTCACCTTTCGCAGGCACTTGATTTGCTTATCAAGGCCAGTTACTGCTCTGACGATCTTTACAGGGCATCACTAAAGTATTTCACGCACTAGATGGGTAGGATTGGTGTTAGGTGATCTTTTAGCAGAGGACCTAGGCATGTCTGAACGGATGTAATGACAGCCAGTTGGGCACAAGCTGCATCTACATTCAGGGTCCATCCAGCTTTTACAAACCGCTATGGTATCAGATATGAAAATCTGAGATGTGCCTGACATGATATCAGCCATGCTGGCTACATGACATATCCGGCTGGTGTTGCTGTCAGGCTGCAATAACTTACACATGTGAGTTAGCTGGACTGGGCAATTGCCCCTAGGACAGACCTGTGTGTATTTAACAAGGGTGCGCAAGCCAACAGACGCTGACTCTGGAGCAAGGTCTGGCTTAGGACAATGTCAAACGTTACTGCTACCGTAACCGCCGCTGTCATCAGCCACAAATTCACCTCATAGTGAATAACATAAGCAGTGTCTCCATTGACAGTTACATGCAAATGTCACCGATTCCACAGGGTGCGTGACAAAACAGTTTTTTTATGACAGCATGGGCTGTTTTAACAGGGCTGGTGGCCATTTTTATTGCAACATTACCAAATAACTTAAATCAACAAACTGTGTGTTAAAGCATTCCATCAGAAAAGCAACACATGCTGATGAGGCTGCACTACTTTGATCACAGGAACTGTACAGTTTGATTGAAGCCTAATACACGGATTGCACTGCATGCATGCAAGTATGGTACGCCAGTACTTTCTGCAGCTTCTGTGCAGCTAATGCTAGATGAGTAGTTACACTTCCTAGGTATCCCACACCACCTAGCGAGCAGATACGTGGATGGCCCCCTCAAACCACGAGCTGTCAACAGCACCGTCTTCCCCACATCACCCAGCGTTCAGGATACATTCACACTAGGGGGGTTTGGGGTTTAGCTAGCCCAGCAGTGTGTTCTGCACAGGTGGGCTGAGCCGGTTTAACACGTAGCTTTCTAGTCCGAGAGCACATGCAGAGCTAAACAGGGGCGATGGAAACTGTAAACAAAGGACCCGAACAGCGCCGAGGTCGGCAGGAGGAACACATCTTTACAAAGAGCAGAGACCCGAGAGTTAACTTAACACGCACTGCAGCCACACACAGACGATTCAGAGCAATATATTCACATCAAATTGGTTATATAGCTATCGGTGTCACTCCGCCATGTCCCGCCATCTTGGACAGGCAGCCAGCCATTAACGTTACTTGTAACGTTTGTCAACTCGTTCACACGGAAAACGAGCAGCACACGTCCAGTGGAGCAGCACAATGTCAGAGAAACAGCCCCACACAGCGTGCTGGACACCGGGTCACTGCAAAATGCTCCGCTCGCAGGCTAACCTGGCCGGAGAGTTACCGTGAGACGGCTGTATTCGGTGCACCGTGAAGGCTACCACGTTAACGTTACTTCCACTAACGTTCAAGCAGCTGTACGCGGATAAGGCCACTTATGTGTTTGAGGTCAGATGAGAGTCCAACCACTTTGCAATAAAAAAAAAAACACAACCTCACCGGGACATAAAAGTTTCCTCGTTAAAGTGCAGCGTTTGCACTAATCGGCGTGCTAACAAAACCGTGACGACGTTGTGTTGTTGGTGGTACCACAGCACAAGTGCACAAGTGTGGAATAACGTTAGCTGTCCGGCTAACGGGGCGAGGGCGGCTGCCTGGGAAACATTAACATATGTTGACGTTAACGAGCTGGTTTAATGAAGAGAGCGGCGGCTAGCTGGCTAACTGTTATCCCGGCGTGTGACACCGCGTAGCCGCAGGTGCAGGGTCGCTGTTCATCGGATGAGAGTAGCTAACTAGCCAGCTAGCTTGCTGGCTAAAAGAGGGGCTGCGGCTAGCTGGCCTTGGTCTCCTTAGCGAGTGGGCCACTTGCGCTCAGACTGCTTAGCTACTTTGACAGCAAATTCACTGGAAATTCACTCGAGCCGGTGGAGTGAGTCCCGTGGATCAGTGTGCTGCTTGCTTGTAAAACACATCCAGTTAGATTTGCTACCTTCATCAACAGGGCCTTCGTTCTGGCGCCATCTTCATGAAGCTTCTGAAATCCAAACAGTGAGCTGCAAGCAAGAAGACAACATAGGCGGCTCAGAATCAGTTGCACAGCGGCTCGGACGCATTTTCGACATGCAAGGAGAGAAAACACTTAATTTTCAATCTGTGCGTCTGTGTGAGTGCACGGGGCTGCTATTCTGACCTGTCGATCCCGGCCAAACTGTCCCTCTCCTGGGCTGTCAGTGTCGGAAAGTCCTCCTCTGTTTCACTCGCTTTTCCCGCCGCCATTTTCTTTCCCTCATCACCACCAGAAGAAGCCGAGCCGAGACTCCGAGCAGCAGCGCAGGCAGCAACGGCGAGAGACACACCGCACGATTGCATGGAAAATCGCGACGCGGGGACGAACGGTTTGCTCCGCCGAATCAAAAAAGAAAAACTGAAGAAAACAAAATGATCAAAAACTTTCTTCCAGGATGAAAAGATGAGATTCGATATAGTAAATCCTTTCGGGGGGACAGAAGCGCTCTCCGGGTAGCTCCTCAAACGTCACATTTTTCATCACAAAGTGACACCGTGCCGCTGTTTGAATGCGAATAACTGAATAAGATATCCAAGATGTGAGTATTTGACAATAAAACGCGTTTCGGCCGCGAAGATAAAGTTGTTATAATTGTGTCACCCAAGCGAACCCACGCGCCGCTCTAGCCACGCCCTCTCCCTCCTCTCCAGCCAATAGGATCGCCCGCATCCCACCATATGACTTCCCTGCTATATCATTCTTTTATCTCAAATATTCATATTCTCCCTGCAAACCTCATCTTTTTACATCACGATCATCATGGAAGCATTAAAAAAATATATATATTTTTCCTCTGAACGCGTTTGCCACTCGTGTTCTTTAAAGTGACATATCTTTACCTCACTGGTAAATGTAATAACAGGGTAAAATATAATCTGAGTGATGTGCATTGACACTTGGTTTGTCAGTTGTCGTTTCCCCTTTAAAGACTGCTTAAACGATGACTGCAATGCATCATTCGCTCCCAGCCTGCCGCGCCATTCAACCTCTGTTTGCACTTTCCAAACTTTCCGCCCTAATTCGTGTACATCTCCCCTCGCATGGGGGAAGAAGTTGCAGCATTTCGGTAATAACGTCGCCACATCGCTGAGCCCAATCAAGCGAGATCAAAGCATTTTGACTGACGTGGCACGGCATCATAACGTGGGCGGGGCTTAGCATTGTCAACATCCTGGTGACATAACCAGTTTCTCCAAAATGGCGACGGTGGACCACAGAGAAGGTTAGTGATGTTGTTTGTTAGAAATACGGCTTTATTATCCCAATTAGATTGCTATTTTTATAGTTTTTCCACCAGCGTTAATGACACTAGGATGCGGTCCTGACCTCTAAGCTCACAAAAGTCCGAAAAGGAAATTACAGCGTGTGATATACTGGTTTTGGTAGCCATTTGACGCTAGCTAGCTAACATTAGCTTCCCAAGTCATTTAAATGGAATAAACCAGCAGCACTCACAGCCACGACTGCCCCTACGGCTAGTTTAATAGATGTGAAGGGCCATTTTTACGTTTTGGGGTTGAACAGACTAATACAGGGCGCTGTTATTAACGTCCATCATGTTGTTCCCCCTTTCTCTGGGGGGCTGCTGGTGCTATCTGTAAAGGATTTGAAGTTTCTACCTTGTCTCACAGCAGGTCCGGACGACCCAGAGAGTGAAGATGAGGTGTACGAGGTGGTGGACCTGACAGAATATGCCCGGAGGCACCAGTGGTGGAGCAGGGTGTTTGGGAGCAACTCCGGCCCGATTGCTGAGAAGTATTCCGTGGCCACCCAGCTTATGATGGGAGGGGTGACCGGATGGTAAGGTGTGGGGATCGATCAGTGAATGTCTCCAAAGCCAAAAAATGACAAATGTGAACACTCCTGTCTTCCTCTGAACACATACAGGTGTGCTGGTTACCTCTTCCAGAGAGTTGGGAAGATAGCTGCTACTGCTGTAGGAGGAGGGTTCCTTCTTTTACAGGCAAGAGCACCACAACACTGTGTTGATGTAGCCCTCAGTAACTACATAATTACTACATCTACATTGTCTCCAAGCGATTTAAAGTGCATCCGTTGGAAGATCCACTTTTTTGCCAACTCCATCTTCACTCAAGATGGCAGTTGTACAGCACGATGCTCAGCTGCTGTCCTCTCTACAGCAGAAAGGCCGGCATTGTGTGTCAGCTGGCTCTAGATGGACACAGGCCATCTGGACGCTTGTTTAGAGCTGAGATTCTCTCCGTGTATAATTTTGTCTCTGAAAAACATTCTTGTAAAGAAGACAGCCAGTTGACTTTACAGGCTGAATAGAGAAAGAAGTTTAGATGTTGTTCATGGATAATCTGAAGAATCTGCCTTGAAAGATGCTTTTTTTCCCCACATTGCTTTGTGTCTTTTATGTGTTTTTGTTATTATTTTATCAAGGCTTCGCATGTCGAACAAGGACAGATTTCTGCACCCAGAGAGAGAAGGATTTTCAGTTATTATCTTTTTTTCATTCACTCAGAGTTCATTTATTGTCAGTGTCACATCTGCATTCATGCTCATTCTACACATTTCCAACAACCTTCATATTTTAGTGAAAGTTGAAATGATTACATAAAGGGAATTTGTTTTGCTGACACGTGTCTCAAAGATTTCAGACGGTGATGGAACACAGCGCAGATAAGACCAGACAATGGGTCAGTAGCTCAGTAGAGTGCAACAAAAAGTTACTTATTAGTGGATATGTGATTATTCCAGCATATCATGACACGTCAGAGGGCAGTTTTGAACAGAATATTCCCCAAAAGATGTATTTGGCTTTAGAGTGGAAAGCTGCGACAAAGCCAAATGCTGTAGAGCAAATATTTCCAGATTACTTGTACAGAATCAGTCGTGAGCGCGACTCTTGTACCCCACAGATCGCCAATCACAGCGGCTACGTGCAGGTGGACTGGAAGAAGGTGGAGAAGGATGTGAACAAGGCAAAGAAGCACCTGAAGAAGAAGGCGAACAAAGCAGTCCCAGAAATAAACACATTCATTGAGGAGGTAAAGGTACCTGCACAGAGCTTGCTCTTTGTTTCACGCTTGCGCTTGTTTTTAATTGACTGAATCAAACATTTCTGAAGAGTACTTTGTATGTTTGGTATACTACAGAAACACTAAGCTCCACACCCATCTTAATTCCAATGTGTTATTGGCACAAATACCTTTTTCTTTTGATGTCCTTGTCTTGGTGAGGAGGCTTATTTCATTATTTGCAAAGCAACAGTGCCCTCTAGTGTACCGTTAGCCACACTACATCCACTAGCTGTGACACAGCAGACTGAAGAGAGATGGTAGATTAATACATTTGTGTCCAAAAATAAGTGTGTGTGTGTGTAAATCTTTAGGTTAGAATGAGTTGATCTTGACATGCACTCATGAGGTGCTATCTTATGCTTAACACCTGCTCACTGGTTGAGGCAGCACTGCCTTCTGCAGCTCTTATTGACTCACTCCCCGTCTCCTCTCTCCCGTCCCACGCAGGCCACAGACTTTATAAAAAGGAACATCGTCTTGTCCAGCGGCTTCGTCGGCGGTTTCTGTCTGGGTTTGGCCTCCTAAAGCTGCTGCACACGCCGCCGTCTCCATTTACTGTGAATGACATCACCATATAGGTCACTTGCCTCGCTGTTGTTTACCTCCCAGCCCCGTGTGTGCATCGATTCGCCTGTTGACAAACCAGACGGGGGAGGGGGTTATGTGGAACATCAAAGCATGATCTGTTGTGACAGTGGTATTAACTGTGTTACATCGTCCTACTCCCCCTGTTTTAAATCAACCCTAGCTAATTATTTCCTTTTTGGGAGTGTGCGTGTGGTGGGTTGGTGGGGAACTGAGGTGTTTGGATTATACTGTGAAGACTTCCTTCTGTGGGACCCATAATGGATCTTGGTCAAGCTGCCACAAACCAGCAGATTCCTCGTCGCTGATCTGAGTCGGGGTCCATCCCCTCATGTCTCAGCCCGGCGGATGCTGATCTCACATCGTTCTAAGGTGGTACGTGTGGGCGCCGTTGTAAATATACAGCAAACCCCTTTTCAGAGCTGTAAATACCCACAAGAGTAAATATTATATAAGTGCCATGGAAGGCAGCAGAGTGGGACGCTAACACCACCCCCCCAGTCTAGTGCTTACAGGGATTTTTTTCTATGTAGCTGTGAAGTCTTGAGTTTATGTGCCATTTAAGCCTGCACGCTAACACAATTCAGCTTTTAAAGTTTGCCAGCGGCTCGGGGGGGGTTTAAATAAAGCTATTTTCCCACTCTGAACAGGAGTTGTTATTGATATACAACACATATCATGAGCATAAATCACAACTAAATGTTACATGTGTGAACATTCAGTACTTTACACTTACAGCAGCATATTAAATCCAGATCCTTTATTCCCACAGCGGCCATTAATGACAGGATCGGCGTCTGCTGCACCCTAATTACCACCAAACGAGGCCCCAGTCCTGTCATTAAAGAGCATAACGGAGCGGTGATTGTGACTCCTACGCCCTCGCTATTGTTATTGTGCATTTAGTAGTGGCAGTGTAGCAATAACACAACGGCGATGCTGCAGAATCACAGGAGTTATCACAAGTTGCTTATTTTCTTTTTTGCCTTTTTCTACGAGTGCAATATATACAGTCATGTTTCAGGTGTACTTTTTTTTTTTTTTAATGAGCTTGTTCCACCTCCAACTGGCATTTTGTATGCTAATATTCCCCCATTGTTTCTGTTTAAAGTTATTTTGTAATCTGAACTGTATGAATTTAGCTTGATGTCTCTCTTAAAATAAAGTTGCCTGATTGTTTTGAATAGCAAGTGTTTTTTAGCTTTTTCCAATTTAATGCCATTAAAAGGCCGAAATGAGTGAACGTGGAGCTACAACTTTAAGTTGGTGAGTTGATGTCGAGCACAAATACTAACATGGACCCACAGATATAAGCGTCATCCACAGCTGTTTGGAGTTAGGTCATTTTATTTTTCTTACCAGTCAAACTGATAATCACCACACTGCATCCTTTTTCCTTTTATTTACAACTATAAATGACAAAAATATGTACAGTAGAGTATTTACAAGAGGGGGTAGAACCTCAGCATGTTTGCCAGCTCAAAGACGGTAAACTGGGAACACTAGTGTACTATAATTACTATAATTAATGGCCACTAGATGACTTTTGCTTAGATGCAGGAAAATGAGAAAGAAAAAAAATAGCCTGAATACGACTCTGTTGTCCCTCCATTAAGACAATTGTTAAACAAAAAATGTCATGTTTAGAGAAGGGGTTTAAAAAAAAGGTGTTGGCTTTGATGTTAATATTTATAAAATATCAGTCTGCAATATAAAGCTGCATATATCTTCCTAATGGATGCTGCTACTGTAATGTAAATCTGTCCTGTCACTCAGATGGGCATTTTGAGGAGCGCGCACTCTGTCAGCAGTGTCAGGGTGGTGATCATGTATCTGCTGTTGGAGATCTGAAACAAAAAGGAAACAAGCGTTAGTCCTGTGCTCATCTTTGTGTCTGATGAAAATCGTGTTGTCTGTGTCAGGAGGTACCTTGATGGTGCCGTTGAACTTTGCTGAGCCCAGAGCCGTGGAGACCTGGCTCAGGCTCCCCGCTGACAGATCCAGCCTGAAGTGTCTGTTGAAGTGGCTCTTGAGCCCCTGCATGAACCTCATCACCTCCTCGATATCAATACTATTCTCCTCCTCCACCTCCTCCCCGGCTTTATTCTCCTGCTGCGGGTCCTTTCTCACACTGCTCCACAGCTCCCACGCATCTTGGGGGTGGACGGTGTAGGTGACCTGCAGCGGTGGCGCAACCGGAAGAGTCCAGATCATTTTGAGGTGCTGGATGCTGGACTCTGTGTGGCAGTTGGTCCACAGCGCCACCAGCCACTGTAGGCTCGTGTGGCTGATCTCCAGCGGGCCAAAGCAGCAGTCGAAGGTCCTCTGGAACCAGGATTTGACCAAACTGGTGAGTCCTTCGCCTCCGCTGCTGCAGAACAGGGGCAGGCAGGTGAAGTCCTTTGGGAGGGAGCGCAGGTATTCAGGGTTGCCGTTGATGCAGGTCAGCCAGCCGCTCCACACTGGCCTCTGTGGCTCGTCCTGCCTGCCGTGGGAATGCTTGGAATGGATCTACGGTCGAGGAGGGAACAGAGAACACAGGGCATGTTCAGGGTACAGAATACAATTCAACCCACCAATTTAGTTTTCTCGTAGCAAAGATATGAGACATTCTGCCCAAGGTTTAATGTGATTTTTCCAAAAGCATCTAAATAACTGCAGTTATCTATGATTAAAGCCAGCCTGAAGTCCTCCTCTCTGCCTCTACATGCCGCTCCTACCTGTATGAGGACGGTCTCGGGGTCATCTTCCGCCTCAACCATTCCCTGCACCGCAGACAAGGAGACTCTGAAGCTGCTCTGTGGTCCCTCCACCTCCACCGCCAGGCCCTGCTGCTTCTCTGCAGCAATGAATGCTGACAGCTGCCTGGAGTAGCTCTTCAGCTGGGTGTGTCTGAACTGATAGAGCGGAGTAACGTAGGACAGGTGCCACTCCGTCTTCACCAGTAAGGCCAGCTGGTCCGGACTCACCTTGTCCTTGGTAAAGGAGAGGAGAGGATAGAGAAGATGACCATTCAGTGCGTCTCTCTTCGGAAATTAACATGTTTCCGTTCCCGTCAGTACAAACATGGAGAGCAATAGTCTGAGTTGACTCACAGTGATGTTGTGTGACTTTGGGGCCCTTCTGCTGGTGTTGAGCCTCCGTGCTGTCAGTGCCGGAGTTAAACCAAGTCTTGAGGCAGCGCCCAAGCAGCTGCGGTACGACTGTCTGTAACTCTTGCTTTTGCTCCTCCTCTGGACTACGACACTGTTGAGGGGAGTCCTCGTTGCACTGGAAATCACACAGATCACCACATCATTTCCAGTTAGTGATACAGGCAGTCGGTGTGTAGAGCCTAGTTGTGGTACACATAATCAAGACTGTGTTGAAAATCCCCCCCCTGCATGGAAAGTTGCAGTGATGTCTCTTAGCGTGCATGATGAAATTACACACTTTAGTAGCGACCTGACAACCCCACAGGGGACCAAGATTTGACACTCACAAGACTGATTTTCAGTGGTGTTACCTTAAGATCAGATGGACCCACTTCAAGTTATGTTTTTTTTTTTTTGTTTGTTTTTTTAAACGAAAGCAGCAGCAACGAGCAACTTAGTTCATGTTTGGAGACAACATAACGTGAAATGTACAACGAGACACTACATAGAGCCGTGCTTTGTCAGTGGAACTGAATGCAAAGCAGCATCAGTACGTATCCCCTTCCATCTTGTTTATCTTGGAGATAAACCATAGTGAGAAAAGGTGGAGAAACAATCATAAAATGTGACATTTTGATTTAATGCAGCGCTGCCTTTTGTATGGGATGTTTGCCGAATTGAATAGTGGAAGCCATTGATTCGTAAAATGTCTTTTAACTGTATCATTCTACCACACTGGTGTATTTCAAAACAATGAAAACCAAAACGTCTCGATTATTGAATGTTATTTGGTGTGGCAGCGTCTTCATACGGGCGAGGACAGCAAATAATGGGGCTAGAGAAGCCTTAACACGCCGCTGACACAAATGTGCTGCTTTTGTTGAGGCGGAAGCAAACATACGGTAGAAAAATTTATTTTCAGCAGTAAATAGGCAGAATTTTAGCGTTACCTGTTTCGATGTCGCTCCATGTCTGCTTTATCAGCCGAAGCGGAATGAAACCGGAAACAAATTTGAACACCGCGCTTTCCCAGCAGTCTGCGCGGTTAGAATCCACCAATCACATCAATCCAAACAGGAAGTGGGGTTCTCTTCATACATACATGTCTGTATGTATGTAATTTATTTATCAATTTATCTATTCATTTATTCAGTACAAATATTTCTCACTGTAAATCAAAATATGTTAAGTAACATAATATATCAATTAAAAAATCAAACAAAGTGAATGTGATAAAAGACAAAAGAAAAAAATAAGCACACACATAAGATAAAACAAATACATTATTTATCACTGAAAAAATATCTAATAATAATTTTAATGCTATTATTTCTAGACATGATGTCCATTAAATGAAACCAGCACTACACATCATGAAACCTTGTATCAACCTTTTGCAAGTATAACACTGTTAAATACTAATAAAGTCATCAGTCTGTGACGTGACTGACTATGACCACAGCACTACAATAAAAAAAATGGTTGGAATATAAATAAATTAGTATTTTTCAGTTATTCCAACACTGTAAGTACCTAATGTGGATGTTGAATGAAGAATGCCACGCTTGAATCACGTTGCAACCTGAGGAGCTGCCAGTCCAAAGCTTGTTTTTTCTTTTTGCCCAGTCCTGACTACAACTGTGCACAAATTGAGCAGATTAAATGTCTAATTTCTTGGGATGTTTCCAGTTTATACCACAATATCAGAGCACAGAGAACGAAAGAATGTATAATACAGTGGTATACAGATTAATTAAGAATAAATCTATACCATCCAGGAAAGACAGCACATGTCAAATTATAAAAGGGGAGACAGACTAGAGTTTGACCATTAGGACTGATTCCAATTAGCTTTAGAAGGGAAGGAAAGAAAAATGTGAAGATACATGTGTGTGTATGTGTGTTTGCATGTGTGTACACTTGCATAACTATTATGTATTTTCAACTTCCAGGACAAGAAACTGATCCCCACAAGATAAACATTATATTTTGGGATTAAGAGACAGTTTTTGATTCAGGCTAAGGTTTTGGGTAAGAGGCGGGGTGAGGTGTGTAGTGGTTAAGGTTGGGGTGAGGGTAAGTCTCCATGGGAGGAATGTAAGTCAGTGCTACTGCCCCCTAAGTGACAAAAATAAGCGTGTGTATTTGTATTGGTGAGTGCGCATGTTTCACGGGCTGCCAGTTTCACAAGCAACCACCAAAAACGTTCCCCTCCCTGTTACCATGGAAACTGTGCTTTTTCCTTTTTTCCCTCCCCATGTATGGTCCTTCCCCATTTCCTCTCTATTCATCTTTTCTTGCTATCCCTCTTCAGCCTACACCTTCCTCCACATCTGTGGTTTATAGCCTTCTATATGCCCTTTCCCTACAATGCTGTGAGCTGGTGTGTGTGTGTGTGTGTGTGTGTGTCTGTACATTTGTATGTTGCAAGCACCTGTGTATTGAATGGAGGGCTGTTCAATAGCACACACACACAATCATACATACAATATGATGACCACATCATCAGCCAATCGGATCATCGATAGCCGCTGGTGGGGTTCAACCAATGAGGGGAGCTCGCAGATAATATGTGAGCAGAAGGGATGCAGCGCCATGGAAACTGCAGAGGGTGCCATCAGAGTACAGCGCGCTCTAGTGGCACCAGATGCCTTTTATTTATCACCAACTGCATGACTGGGTTCACCTTTCTGCTTGAGAGAGCTCCTACAGCCGTTTGGTTCTTATTGTCGCCCCAGATCAAACATTTGTCTTTATCAATTACATTTTTTTAAAATCTGATTTCTATCTTTTTAGTATCCAGTTTCATTAAAGGGGCATTTTGCACTGTTAGGTCAAACAAAACACCATTTGAGTGGTTGCCACGCACACTTAAAATCCTAATTTAAACTGTTGAATGTTCAGTCATAAGCTTAAAGCAGCAACACAATTAGTTAGATATGTTTTATAGTGTGTGTTTGTAGTGGAAAAGCTGCATCTCCCTAATAAAAAGGCAAATAGCTTTGGCCACTTTAAGAGATTATGCTGAATGATAATCGTGTATTAAGTGATCAGCTTTCTGAATTTAACTGAATTTTAGTTCATTATTTATCATTCATGGCAACAAGGGTAAAGCTGGATCAAGTCAGACTATTGTTCTTTAACAAATCTGTGTATTTTCTGCTTTGCTCTAAAAACCCATTCAGAACTTCACATTTCTTCCACTTTTCCTCACGCTGTGTTGAAATGGACTGCACTTGGTTAGAGGACGATCAAAATGGAGCAGTGGGAGGCGCAGGGCTTCTTCCATCACCTCCAGGGGGCGTCGCGGACACGTCTCGGCCCGGCCTTGTCTTCCTCACACCTGCGATAATCCCACCTGCGTCCCAGCACCTGACACCTGCACCAAAGGAGCTCCTGCACCTGCCGAGAGATTATTTGAAAGCAATTCGACTTAATCCTGGCATTACTGCACACTGATCGCCCCTAACACGCTTCTCCAGAGCCTTTTGCCTGAATGTTACTATTTGATAATTGAGATTTGCTTCATGATCACACAAAACCCAGCGGGTGGAGGTGAAGATCATAACAATATAATCACCTTTGTCACAATCCCATTATCAAAGTCATAATAATGACATAATACAGACATCAAGCTGCACTGAGGAGCCTCCCTAAGGACCCATGGGAATTAAGGAATCACTGGAATTTGCCATCTCCCCTTTTTGCATTGCGCCTGTTAAATCGCACGGCTGGCAGTCAATATGAGGGGAAATGCATTATTGCTGTCAGAGGTATAAACTGCATATTAAAAGGATGGAGATAAGAAGGGGAAAGGCTGACGTAAGGTAATGGGGTTTGGATGGTCGACGCTTGCGCGGGATACACTGGATGCAACCGTTGGAGGAGATTAGGAAACTGCACCTAAATCGGACCCCCCGACGGACGCCATCTTGGCTCGGGCGACGCTGGGCCCAGCGTCGCTCTCCGCGGCCATTCCGGCTCTGAGCGCGCCAGTTTCCGGGACGATAGAGGGAGGAGTCTGGCATTTCTGGAAGTCGGAGGAGCAGCCAGTAAAAGCCAGCCAGCATCTGAGCCAGCGGAGGAACTGGAGCAACGGTGGACGGAGGTTCGGCTGTGTTGGGATATAATTTCAATATTCACAAGCGCAGACGGTGTATGCTACGGAGCGGTCGTCGACATGCACGCAAAGGTCTTCCATTTGGGCTCGGGAAGCTGAAGCATATTGCAGCCCGGTCATATTACGTTTTCGGTGGGATAAGCCATCTGTGATACACTGGGTGTGCACAGCGCAACAACGGAGCGAGCCAACCGGTTATTTCATCGACAGCTAGCGCGTATTAAACCCAGCTAGCCAACCATTTTCCACAGCCCCGTTAGCTTGCGGTGAAAGGAGCATCTTGGTCGGTGCGGGAAGCGTCTGTGGATGCTGCCGAGGGAGTCCTGTGTCTGGCAGCACCCGACAGTAAGATTCAAAGCCGAGGCATGCAAAGAGGGGGGTTTTTCTGCAAACGAGCGAGGAAATCTCCACGCCCTGGGGTCTGGTCCGTGGCTACTGTTTAGCTAGCTCGCTGGCTAGCCAGCCTACCGGGAGAGCAGCTCAAGTGAAGGTGGGGCCGCGGAGTGACAGCCTTGGACGCCAGCTAATGTGGCTAGCCGGCTAACTGGGACTCTTGAGCGGCCGCTGGTTTCTTAACAGTGACATCGGGGGGGTTTAGATCACCCGGAGTGTGCACTCTGGCACATCAGTAAAGAAAATACATAGAAGTGATTCCTCCATAACCCGTGTGGGTGGGATATCTCGAGGAGAGCATCCTCGTTTACCTGTATGACCATGGCGGACGACGACGTGCTGTTCGAGGATGTCTACGAGCTGTGCGAGGTGATTGGCAAGTAAGTAACCCGCTGCCATGACCGACTCTCCCTCCTTGATCATTTTGGCTGATTTACAGTGTCCTCTCATTTTGCCACGCACAACACTGCACAGCTGCTGAGTGTGGCTCTGCTCACTGCTTCAGGCCCGCAGGTTTTGCAACTGCAAAGTTGGATGTCTGGATGAGGTGAGGTCTCCTCAGAGTGCACTGCAATCTCACTTTACATGGGCTTCAACAACAAGTACATCACTTCCTAGTATATGAGGAGTTGCAGCCAGCGCCTGACGTGGTGACCTCCACAGTGTGATCATGTAGCAATCATTAAGTTGAAGCTGATTGCAGGTTGTGTATGTGTCTATATGAATACTTTAATGCTTTTCTTTACAGCTGGTGAAGAAATTAATTCTCAGTCTGGGTTTGAAACACGCAGGACATGTGGAAGAATCATCTGGCTGCACGTCTAGAGTGTCTGGAGACGGGATTTTCCTTCTCTTAATCCCTCTGTGTGACAGTAGTCTGCTAAACAAACTCATTGAAGGTGTCAGAGGAGGCCTGGCTTTTTTTTTTTTTTTTTTTTTTCTAAACAGCAGTGAGGTGGTCACATATATGGCTTCCTATAATCCAGGAGACCGGCAGGGATGCGTAGGTGTACAGTGCCGTGAACACTGCCACAGTATGCATGTAACATATGTGTGTGGTCAGAGATGGCTCCTCTGCTCCTGCTGGGAGGGAGGCAGGAAGGCTGAGGCACAGTCCTGGGCTACCAGTCAGTCCCCTCCCCCCTCTGAGGAGCCATTAAGTTTGTTCTAGGGGAAAGAGAGACGCTCTCTCCAAACCCTCAGGCCCCGTCCTTTATCCTGAGACTTCCTGTTGCCCTGGTTACTAATTGATGGTTGGTGCAGGACCACTACCTTGGCGTCTCAGTAACTGATACAAGGCAGAGTTGGTGTGGAAACGTTGCCAGCCATCCACAAGTTCGTATGGCTTCACTTGACAGTACAAATCATCTAGTGGCTTGTAGATACAGAGGAGTGGAACGCTTTTTTTTTTTTTTTTTAAACCCACAGAGCACTGTGAGTGATGGATGAAAAAGTGTTTCTCCGTTTTAATTTACTTCACATTACCCCAGGCCTGCAGCAAACAATATTTAAATTTTTCTGATAGTTTGTTTTATCTGCCCTAGCTGCCAGACGAGCGGAGTTAGACGTGTAAGCTGTCAAATAGATGCCTGCTTCCACATAATGTCTTCTCTGCAATTATCAATTGTACGGCATGCACTGAGAACCGCGTTTGTCGAGCTAAATAAATCCAGTCTACCTTTCCAGCCAAGATGTAATAATCTCCACCTGTTTGGTACTCCCTGCAGGCTTAAGCAAACACAGAGGAATACTGTAATTGTAAATCCATCTTGAGTATCCTGAGCAGCTGGTGCAGGGTATGGTCACACGGTCTTTACAGGTCAGTAGAGGAGTACTGCATGAGTTGCAGTCTGGAGCATATCTAAAGCTTTAGTTAAGAAGTGCGATGCCACATTCATGTCACAGAAAAAGACCAGAAAATCCTCCTCATCCTGCCAGTTCTTTTGTGAAACTGCAGCTGATGGATCAAGTGTGTTGAGTCCTGGCGTCCTGGGATGTGTTGCAGGAAGAAAGGGAGGATCATTTTTCCTCAGCTTCGAGGTGGGAGGGGAAGGGAGGCTGAGGCAGATCAATGGAGACAAGTGGAGTTGGGAATGGGATGGCCCTGAGGCTAAGGATATAAATAATGCCCGCAGACAGTGACTGCAGTACTCTGCCATCTCCCACTTTGTGTTTAACCTCAGGTTTTACTGTCAGCATTACTGTAGGTAGTGGGCAACACGTCAGGCAGCTCGAACCTGAGGATGTTAATTAATACAAATTTGAAATGGAAATGCTTTATAGCCACAGGGAACCATCATAAAAACCTTATTTCATGTTATCCTTTCTGGTTAGAGGGGCCGCTACTACATTCTAGCCTAAGTATGTTTTGTAACAGAAGCAAAGCCGTAAGGACATAGCTAAATTTATCTCCACACAAAATGGATTGGCCATTCGTTGGGTTAAATGGTTTGAAAATACTATGTTAATGAAGACCTCCCCACGGCTTTCATTACTTTGTTTTTTAATGCTTTTCCACCTCAAATGAAAGTCAGGATGTTCTTTTTTTGGCAGACTTTTTCTGATCTGTTGGATCAGAAATGTTCCAACAACATGAAATATTTGTAGGTGAACTTATTGTGTGTGATCAGGGCACACTAATTAAAAAAAAAAAAAAAATATATATATAATAAGCAGGAGTGGGTGAAATGAGCCAGTCCCAATTAAGTTTGTAGTAATTGTCCATGACCTCCTGCTATATATTGTCTCATGTTATTGGATGATCTCTGCGCTGTTGTATACCCACATGTCCCTTGCTGACCTTTGACCTCAGATCCTTTCAAACTTGAATATAAACCCTATTATCCACCCAGTCCCTCCTTCAGACTGGTATTGTTGCTCAGAGAAGTCATCTATTGTTGTCCCTGATCGGCTTGTGTCGGAGAGGAGCAGCCTGGCTGGGTGGGATTGAGAGCACAGGGGACGCCATCACTGTCCAGTAATCTCCTCCTCCTTGTAAAGCAAGCCATGTTTACGGTGATTTCTGCTGAAAGACGGTCAGTACTTTGATTTGGAGAGAGATTTTTTTTATGAAGAGATGGCCTTTATATTGACATTTCCCCCATATCTCTCTTTTCTGACAATGTTGTCTCTGTGAGCTTTTTAAATGCCGTAACCAGCCTCTGTGATAGATTTAAACTTTGAGTTTAGTTTGTGTTTAACGCACTATGCAAATGCATGTAGAAGCACTGAGATAGGATTTTGTCTACTGGGATCCTCGCCTTTTGGTGCCGTTTCCTCTCATTATTTTTGATGGAAAAATGCGTTGCTGGCAGCTTAGCAAGGTTTTAGAACGAAGAGCCAAAGAACAAAAAGTCAGAAATATCTGAACTTTTAGCAAGTCGGACCCCTGATTCATCAGGGCTTATAGTTGCATGGCAACAGCAAGAGCTGCACATGTCTGTGTTAGCATTGCTATGAAGAGACACCTGGACTGTCGGATTTTACAGTTTATGCATGTAAATGTTCATTCAAACCTCCTGCGGGCACACTAGCCTTATTTCAATAGATGAAGAAGATCAGACAGGTCAGGTGTCCGTTCAACTTCTGACCGGATTAACTGTGGTGAAAGATGACACGAGCTATCGAACGGTCATCGGCAGCAGGTCCGGCCCATCCTGTGCTCACTGTTTGCAGTTAACATTGTAAATATGTGATGTGAACACAATGCGCTACCCACAGGCCTGTGTTTGAGATTTTGGCTCTATCTGAAGTGTTGCCAAAGCACTGAAGCAATTCAATTCATTTCTGCCTGTAGTGATCGTGTTAGAATAGGACTCGGGTTGTTGAGGAGCACTATTGGAGTCACAGTGCTCTTTATTTCAGCCTTGAGGTGCTCATTAGAGCCAAGAATATTGGGATGTGCGACTCACGCTAAACCAATGAAGTGATCAGTCCTCTGGCTCGTTCTGGATGGGATAATTAAATTCCTTGGATGACATTTAAATCTTAAATTTTCATTGATTGCTTTATAGTTGTAGTTTTTAGTGATCTAATGAAAGTTTCTCTCCAAACAGATGCAACCTTTAGCATACAAATATTACACTGAACGCATTTCTGCAGGAAATTGCCAAATTGTTAAGCCACTAGTAGCATTTCTTTCAGCTTGTCTTAACTTTAAGCACATTAATTTAAAATGTAGTTGTCAGTCATCATATGGTTTTAATAGCTTCAAGCAGGTTTAACCAGTAAAGTAGATGGGGCACAGTTATTCAGGAAACGTTGCCTTTTGCTGCCATTAAATACACAGGAAAGAAAAACAGACAAATCTAACCACCAAATTAGAGAAGCTAGAGGTGGGGTCTGCTCACTGAAACCAAGTAACCACTTTGTTCCATCCGATCAGGAGCACATCTGATTCCACTAATCAGCCGCTTCAGTTGATTAGATGGGAGCCTGGAGTGCTGCTGCTAAGCTGGAATCAAAAGGTGAAGCTACACGGCCCTTTATGGCACAGTTTGGACATGCCTGACATGTCGAGCACAAAACTGTTGCTGCCAGTTTATTAGGCAAACCTGTAATCAATTTGAGGCAGCTAATTCTGTCTGAGCCAGTATTATGTGTTTTTGTTGACATTGTGTCGGAGTGGTGTAAATCCATCTCTGTAGTGATTTGGGAGGCCACAGTTGGTGTGTGTGCTGCTCTGGATTGCTCAGAGATATCTTTCCTGTATTCTGTTCCCTCATGTATGTAAGTGGCATTGAAGAGCCTGTCGCTCAGCGAGAAAACTCTGGGTTCAAGCCTGCAGCTTGGCAAGCATCCACTCAGCTGAAGTGTCCTGAAGCAAGACACTGAACTCCTGCTGGGATCAATAAAGTATCACATTACTGAATGTGTCATCCTCCCATCTGTTTTGTAGAGGAAGATATCAAGAGAGAGCGGCGTTTGTGCCACGAAGAAGTAACGATGTCAGGTCTTTTCACGTTGGCTTGAACAGTGAAAGACGTTTAGTGTGGTCTGAATCGGTGCCAGCTTGTGCTGCAGTGTAGGCTTTTTTAAAATAACTTTGCATAGCCTATATAATATAGTAATCTGACTTGTTTTGCTTCACTAGCACACTTCCTCTCTTCGAACTGTCATCTGTGTGTACAGTATATGCTCCCTCTAGCTGCCCACGCACAGCAGATCAATAGTTGTGAATGGAAGGTGCTGAGTTGAAGCTTTCCGTCAGAATGAAAGGCTCAACTCTACCGGGTGGTTTAAACAAACCTGGATCCTCTTCTGGCTTATGTAGAGGAAAGGATTTTCCTTCAAAGCTTTAGAGCCTCCTGAGGGTATTTCTGCTCCAAATTTCAGTCTGCAGCTGGAATGCTAATTTCTTTGCTAATTTTCAAAGGGTTGTTTCTCTAATTTGCATAAGGAAGCACTCTGGATTATTGTTGCTTAGACTTTCACAGACAGTTAAACAGCACTGAACTTTGCTGAACTTGTTAAATTAACAGCTTTGCACTTGAGCTCGGTTTGGGCAGTAGGGCAAGCGGCACTTATCCTTGAAGTCCTCTGTTGGAATCCCTTTAGTGTTTTCCCTTTCAAAGCACATGCCTGTGTACACATCTCTGAACAGACAGTTGTCACTTCTGTGCATCCATAGGCATCAGCACGAACAGAGTGGAGACAGTTCCCAGTGTTGGTCTGTCAGTGTATGCCACGGCTGATAATGTGCACAGACAGACCACTTAAGATACAACTTACTTGGCCTGGGATTAGAACAGCACCAATAGTTTGCCTACCTGAGAAGCTCCTGCTAATTATGCTTCAGCTGCACAAATATTTTCCCACCAAATATTTGGAGGGAGTGAATTCTGCTCGATGCTGGCCACAGAGCAAAACGCTGCTTCAAGCAAAGACTGTTTTTCTCAGGAGAGCTATACTGGTAATGTTGAGTCTGCAGCTACAGATGTGTCCCGTCCCTGTTTGGGAGTGAAAAAAACCTGAGAGGGAATCTGGCTCATAGCCCACATGGACGTTAAAAATGCACCTAACACCCAGTGTTTGATTTACATAGAGCGGAGAGTTGAAACGAGCCCAGAGCAGTCTGTAAAGATTGCCACTTTGGGCTAATGTTTGATGACTGCCGCTGTCGGATGTGAGCCATGTGTGGGCGTTTTGTATGAGCCCACTCAGCACAGCTGCGGTGATGTCAGTACAGCATGCGGCTTCCTCACACTCAGGCACACACAAGACAGACACACGCACACACACACACACACACACACACACTGTCTTACACTTCTTGCTCTCATATAATGTCCCTATAATAGCTACTGTACATGGCTGAATGGCCAGAGAATTTTTTATTCCAGATGAGATGAATTGCTTTCTGATTTATTAAATTAGCAGCCCCTACCCCCGTTCACTGGCTATACACAACTGCTGTAGCTACAACCCCATTCGGGAATTGATTCCCTATGCCGCTCCCTTGAATTGGCAGCCAAGATTACAAATGGGGTTGATGCATGAAATCTGGCAGGTTGACCCAACCTCACCTCATTGCTTAATGGCGGTAATGAGTTTTATTGACAGACATTAGATCAGTGCCAAGACGGCCTTGCTCTTACTGCATCATTTGTATCCCTGTGGTCGCTGCCTCTGACTAAACTCCCCCAAACCCTCACCAGTGAAACACAGAGCTGAAACCATTATAAGGTTGGAACAGGGGTGTCGGACGTGCTCAAGAAGCACCCCACACAGCTGCTACAACACGTCAATGCTACAGGGCAAAGGTCAGGGGGGTTGTCAGATCCTCACAAGGATTCCAGTGAACTCTGAAGGAAAGAGTGCTGTGTTTTACGGGTCTCTCAGCCCACAGCCTGCACATGCTGCCTGCGTTTGTTTGTTTGGGTTAATCATTACAGCAGATGTGAGAGCGAATCAGCTGCAGCTCCCATACTCATGCAATGGACAGACGCTTACACAGGACGGCTTTCACTCTTGGTTTGACATCAAAGTTCATTTGCTAATTCACTTTGCCCATTAATGGCCACCACTCTGCTTTAGCAAAGTAGGTGCTGGTGTGTGTGTGTGTGTGCATGCATGTGTCTCCAGAAGCACTGGTTCCACCTCTGAGGGTAGTGGAGTTGGGAGATGTGGAGACAGCTGTAAAACAGCAGGGGTGAGTGTGTGTGTGTGTGTGTGTGTGTGTGTGTGTGTGTGTGTGTGAGTGACTCAGTGGGCTAGGAGACAGAAAATGTGCAAATGTCTCAGCTTTCAGTGTCTTTGTTACTGATTGAATCCTATGCTCATTGCTTTGGCATAATGAGAAGGAATTACCATACATCTGTAAGACTAATGTAATACAAGGTATTCTAGATTTTACATTGACTTGACCTGTGCGTCCATGTGAGTGCCACTTTGAGTATTTGGACTCTGTCCAAGCCACACTTAGAAGGTCTGTGGGAAGGTCCAAGGTTGTATACAACAAAGCAGTGTGTTGTTCCATGAGTAGCATTGTAATGATTAATCTAATAGCCATTTAATCTCTAAGTCAATTGACATAAAATGAATCAAAGACAATATCCGATTAGTAGTTAATGTACTGAGGCTGCTGATAATCCTCACTGTGAACTGCATTCCTTGGCAGACTTTGAAAAGAACACTCGAAATGCAGCAGAAATGCGAATCAAACTTTTTGGGTGGTGGTCGGCATAAACCTGCTCAGGTGGCCTATCCAAAAAAATTGTGTCTATGGGAAATACAGATAATACAATGACTTAATACAGCACAATGTCGGACAGTCTGAAATCAGGCTGACACTGGCATTGCCCTCTACTGGCTGACTTTACCCAATGGATCAATTGATCATTATTATTTATTGGTTATTCACAACCATGAAAGAGAAACTACATGTCTGTTATTCACCACAGTTTGTACTATAGAGAAATGTAAGTCCTATAAGTCATAAATCATAACACTAAAGAACAAGTACATTAGATTCAGCTCAAACATCAACTGAAGCATCAACATAATTTTTGTTTCAATTTATTTATCTGTACCGAGAGTGTTTTCAGGAAATGGGAACGTATTAAGCAAGAATATATAATGTTGCCTGTGTTTCACATAAGCTAAAAACATGTTCACATTGTGTCTAATGGGATGACACCTGCCACAGCTGTACGGTGTTGGCTCTGTAATAACTTTAATTCTGTGTGGGGCTTAGAAATGGTGACGTGACACCTTTTGTCTGACTGGAAGAAATGTGTCGGTGTAACTTTTCCTGTGCTACAGAGCGGCATTCCTCTGGAAATTCTAAACCTGCCTTGAATGCAGCTCACAACTGGGTTACCAAATCATGGCTGGACTACTTCAATCACATTTTTATTACAAAATCTTGAGAATGACTTGGATCCTGTTGAATAAAGGACAGGAAAACATGTTGGCATCCACTCCTAACTTCCATATGTCAGCCCCATTGCTGCTATATCAGGAAACCCAACCGTACAATAAATGCCACCCCATTTGCCCAGAAATAGCTCTTGTAGGGCAGGTCTCCCTTGCTCAGGTCTCTATAATAAAGCCTTTATTTTAGCTTTTACAGCTGTGCTGCACACCACTGCTCTATAATTCCCACTGGCACGACTGCGGAGGCTACGTTATGTAGCTAACCACCCACTGTAAATCCAGAATACTTAAAAAAAAAAAAAAAAAAAAAAATGGCACGATGTCTGCCTATTGCCCCATGCTGGTGTGTGTGTGTAGGTGATAATGTGTACATGTTTTTCTGCTAAGTGCTAACTGAATTTGGGCTTTTCCTGTGTTTGCATCTGAGAAATCATGCTTCCGATGTGTGTCTGTGACTAACTTGGCATGTGTGTGTTGCAGGGGTCCCTTCAGCGTGGTGAGGCGCTGCATCAACAGGGACACAGGCCAGCAGTTTGCTGTGAAGATCGTCGATGTGGCCAGCTTCACCTCCAGCCCTGGCCTCAGCACGGAAGGTGAGGGACGCCGCAGACCTGGTTTGAACTGTAGCTGCAGTTAAATCTCAGTGTCTGCTGTCTCACTCGGAGCACCAGATGGGTGGGGTTAGGATTGGAATCAGGACAGGAGAGGATAGCTGTCAGGGATGTCGTCAGTCACAGAGAATTACTCCTTTAAACACACTTGCTTTCATCTATGAAAAGTTGAACGAAGTCGTAAATCGTTTTCTAGACTGCAATACAAACCCCACCCACCTTGTTCTCCCTGGGGGTTAAAACGAATGTTGGGGATAATCTGCAAATACTGTTTGGCTCAGAATTCAAGCACCCAGGCACACACAGAGTGTATGATGGCACTCACACACACAAATAAATGAGGCATAATGTCACACATGCTGCATCCAGATGAAGAATATGTAGGAACTGCGTTTGTTTGCCTGTGTGTGTGTATCTGTGAGATATTAAAACATTCCATGTCTCACCATATGGTTTTGTGCTTTGTCATGCTGAAGTCTATATGCGTATCTAAGAGAGAGAGAGAGAGAGAGTGATAGAGAAGAAAAGATCATAGGTGTGTGTGTGCTAATGCTGGCGCTCACTACATGCCATCTGTGTTGCCCCAGTCAGAGATTAGCCTGGTAGCCAATAACAGCAAGACAAGGAAATTACTCAAGGGAGGAGAAACAGTAGAAGTACAGATTTACACCAGTGTTTCCCAAAAAAAGCTCTGTGTGCTGCATCATTTTGGACATTAGTATGCTAGCATTATCCTGGGACCGAATCTCTTCCCCTGAAAATACAAACTATCAACCAAAAGAGGTCTGCTTTATAGATAATAGCTTGGAATAATGCTGCGGGTGTCCTGCGTCACCTTTAGCATGCTTCGCCCTGTGGTCAGTTGCAGGATCTGTCCAGAAGGGCGGAGAAGTCTTCAAATGGATAATGGGTAGTGCTTCTTGTCGTTATCGAAGCACTCCTGTCATGGAAATGGATTCAGAAAATGAAAATAGTCATGCTTTGTATGTTTTGTCGAAATGTGAGGATGCCTTTTTATCAGAACAGTGTTTTGGAATGAAAAGCCTCTAATGAGCATTGATTTATTGAAACTGTATATATGAAAAGTGGTTCAAAGGATATGACGAGAAGCACATTCAGAGGAGGCTGTGAGGAATACACGAGGTGAACAGGCCATGTTTATGTCCTCTTGTATCTGTGTGGACAGACACCACTTTTCTGCCAGTGTTTAGTGATGGAAATATGATTATTATGGTGTCAATGAACCTTTCAGAATAAATATGTAGGGATAATGATATGATATTAATGACCGGTCTCAATAAGGGAGAAAAAAAGCAAATCCTGACATGTGGGAAGTTGCAACCACTGATATTTATTCAGACTTATATAGACCATTCAGATTTATTTAGACATTTTTGCTTTTTTGAAGACATTTCAGTGCAGTTTTCTGCTTAAGTATGTGTCAGCTAACTAATCAGTTAACAGACTGATCGCCTCAGCTCTGCAAATATTCCATCATCAGGACTAACACTTGCCATCCGTGGGACATGTGCGTCAGCTCGTATGCTAACTTGACTATCACGTCACTGATTTTCACATATCATTAATATTCATGTGCATCGAAATGAAGCCGGAAGAAGTGAAACACTGCAGATGTTTAATTACCTTTTTGACACCCACATTTTCAAAAGTGTCACGAGAAGAAATGAGCAAGGGGCCACTCAAAGCGGCAAGGTAGAGAAGTGGAATGCAGCCAGATCTGGAGAGATCTTATGGAGAAAGCGTCTGTGTCAGCATAAATAAGAGTGAAAAGGAGACAGAACTGCTACAAGCTGAGTAACAAACAACGGTAGTTATGTATGATGTATCTGGTGTGTGTGTGAGAGAGAGAGAGAGAGAGAGCTGTGAGGGAGTGAGACGAACAGTGATTAATGGTGTAATTAAGAGTTTGGGAGTGTTGAACAAAAGGAGAATGAGTGAGTGTTTCTGGAGTTGTAGAATTGAATAAAGAGAGTGAACTAGTGCGCACGGGCAAGCAACATTAAAGCTTTATGGGTATTGAATTTCAGAGAAAAATACAATAGTGCAATTTGCAGTGTTAATAGTCAGATTTGTATTTTAAGTTTAGGTAATAAACATACAGGAAGTGTATAATTCATTATTACCCCAGACAAACTGCCACCAGTGCATGGCCATGATTTCTACTAGCTGGTTTGGCTCCACAGCTATGAGGTGTGCATCTGAGGCAAATAACAAGACCTCCTCTTCAAAACTAACAACGTAACAAGCTGTGAAATTATTTAACATTAGCCTCACAAAGCATGGCCGAGCCTACTCCTCGCATACAAGAATTGATTTGGAAATCAGACATCGATTTGGAACGGGCCCAGTGGACGGTGCTGCTTTCATTCAGCCTGTTCCAGGCCTCTCTGCCTCCCTCCCTCCATCTGAGTGGTTTCCTCACTGCCGTGCGGACACTGGGCAGCATTGTTGCCTTCAAGAATAGATACTCGATGAGACGGGCTGAGGACGAGCGCAAAGAGAAGAGGAGAGAAATAATGAAGGCAAAGGAACAGTAGAATGGGGCCTCTGTAGTGGGGACACAGCGTCGTTTCTGTGTGTTGCATAATGATACTGGTCTGTCACGACACAATGAGCGAACACACACACACACACAAAGATCAGAAGACGTGCAGATGGAGAGTGGAGTGTGTAAATGAGGTTTTTATGGAGCGAGGAGCTCAACAACAGCACATTATGTCTGTCAGCAGTCTGCGTCGCTCTCTCTTATCACTTGTCTCGCCAGCTGTTGGTCATTCTATTCAATATTGTTCACGTCCTTTTCTTTAAAGACAGACGACTGTCCACTCCTCTTCACAGCTCTCTCCCGTCGGTATTGTTTTCTGAAATGAGGCCGTCGGTGGATGAGGGATGCCAGACATGTTGTAATTGTATTTGCACTGTGGATGTGGTGATAATGAGAGGCGATGGCGTTGATGATGTTGCCAGATGTACATTTAAACATGCAGTTAAAATGGTTTTCTAGTGGTGCTACTACTTCTGGTGTCACTCATGAAAAGTAACAAATGTGAAATGACATTTTAAAACTCACCCAGTGTCTCAGGGTAGAGTGGAAGTGCTCTGTGACGCCCTCTGGTGGTGACGTCGAGCGACGGCAGGTCTGCTGAGGTGTGAAAGGAGGAGGGTGGCATGCCGGGCTTGTCCTCTTTGCTTTTCATCTCCTTAGCTCCTCACCATGGGATGTGAAATGAGTCGACAAAGCACCAAACAACCACAAATGAGCATCAGAGTCTTTCTTTCTCAAATGGACATCAGGGAGCTCTGACGCCCAAAGGCCATCTGATGTTTTTGTGCAGTGTGTTCTCTTCATAACACCTCCCACCTCTCGATAACGATAAAATTGAAAATGCAATTTAATTTTAACCACTCTGAACAAGGCAATGCCTCCCAAAACTCATTCTGCTGAGAGTGTATTTATTCCTGGTGTGACAATATAACACCATTTTGTGCCTCATCATCATCCTCACCAAGCCTTTGGAGCTTTAGAAATTCTTTTAAGAACTCTCCACCTCATCTGTCCACAGCTCTGCATGTTTAGGACCTCATCTGTTCCTAAGGGCTGTCATTTAGTGGCATGTTTGTCTAAAATATAGTGGTTTGACTGGATGAATGAGCCAAAAGGGGAAGCTCGCAGTGAAATGTAGATAGATAGATATATAGATATAGATAGAAATACTTTATTGATGCCCATTTAAAAGCACAAACACTGAGCAATGAATAAGGAATATCAGTTATTTCTTCCTTTGTAATTGTTGGATGTGAACAATGTCTCACCACACCCCCTGTCTGATTTCTACCTGCCAGATCTGAAGCGAGAGGCCAGCATCTGCCACATGCTGAAACACCCCCACATCGTGGAGCTGCTGGAGACCTACAGCTCTGATGGCATGCTCTACATGGTCTTTGAATTGTAAGTCTGTGCTGCGCACTCATACTGCACTTTCACCAGGGCAGGAAAGTCCTTACCACCAACGCTGCTGCTGACCTGTCCCACATACAACATCGACAGAAACCAGTGTATAAATGCTGTGTGGTTACTTAGTTGCTGTAAAATAAA